>NC_086444.1:91321050-91621050 GCF_028390025.1 Pseudophryne corroboree | reverse complement strand
GTACTACCACTGCGTGTATTATATGTAAGCGGCACTACTACTGTGTGTATTATATGTAAGCGGCACTACTACTGTGTGTATTATATGTAAGCGGCACTACTACTGTGTGTATTATATGTAAGCGGCACTACTACTGTGTGTATTATATGTAAGCGGCACTATGACTTTGTGTATCATATGTAAGCGGCACTACTACTTTGTGTATTATATGTAAGCGGCACTACTACTGTGTGTATTATATGTAAGCGGCACTACTACTGTGTGTATTATATGTAAGCGGCACTACTACTGTGTGTATATATGTAAGCGGCACTACTACTGTGTGTATTATATGTAAGCAGCACTACTACTGTGTGTATTATATGTAAGTGGCACTACTACTGTGTGTATTATATGTAAGCGGTACTACTACTGCGTGTATTATATGTAAGCGGCACTACTACTGTGTGTTTTATATGTAAGCGGCACTACTACTGTGTGTATTGGGGGTGATTCCGAGTTGTTCGCTCGCTAGCTGCTTTTAGCAGCATTGCACACGCTAAGCCGCCGCCCTCTGGGAGTGTATCTTAGCTTAGCAGAATTGCGAACGAAAGATTAGCAGAATTGCGAATAGAAATTTCTTAGCAGTTTCTGAGTAACTCCAGACTTACTCCTACACTGCGATCAGTTCAGTCAGTTTCATTCCTGGTTTGACGTCACAAACACACCCTGCGTTCGCCCAGACCCTCCCCCGTTTCTCCAGCCACTCCCGCGTTTTTCCCAGAAACGTCAGCGTTTTTCCGCACACTCCCATAAAACGGCCAGTTTCCGCCCAGAAACACCCACTTCCTGTCAATCACACTACGATCACCAGAACGATGAAAAATCTTCGTAACGCCGTGAGTAAAATACCAAGCTTTTGTGCTAATTTACTTGGCGCAGGCGCACTGCGAACATTTCGCATGCGGTTTGCGACTAATCGCTCCGTAGCTAAAAAAACTAACGAGCGAACAACTCTGAATGACCCCCATTATATGTAAGTGCAGGGCTGGCCCTACCATTAGGCAGCTTTAGACAGCTGCCTAAAGTGCAAGGATCTGATGGGGCAGCCCTGGGTCTATTTATCACAAATTTAAGGATAACTCTGACAGATGCATCCTTGTTAAACTTAATGTAGACGGTAGCTGTTGAACTTCTAAGATGCTACCTACACACTTTCTCCGGAGGGGCTGGGTAATGGTTAGGGGGGGTGCAGGCTGAAGTTTTGCCTAGGGTGTCGAAAATCCTTGCACTGGCCCTGGGCACCTGCTGGACCTGCACAACTAAATATAATTAGTACTTTGGACCGGTCATTCACGGGGTCGTGAGCAAATAGAATGCAATTTGAATTGCTCATAAAATGAGTGCATGTTACTGAATAAATAATTAAGCTGTTGTGATATCTGTTGTTGCACGGAGAGTCACTACGAGTTTCCTGTCATGCTGTCACATGCGTGCACAGGGCCGGTGTAAGGTTTCTTGGCACGCTAGGCAAAAGCTCCAGCTCCCCATCTCTTCCCGGCAAACGCTAATTTCCATATTTGTGTGTGTGGGACCCCTCATGCGTGTTTATTCCAGCTTGCTGTAATCTTAAAGGAAATGTATCTGATATTGCTAAATATGCTCCCATATGTTGTTGACCCTATATATTTTTGTGCTAGGAGGCATCAGCAGCGCCCCCAACCTCCGGGAGATGCTGGCACCCTACGCAGCTGCCAAAAGCTGACTGATATCCCTTTCAGACTAGCAAAAATGTCCCGAGTTGTTGCACGTGAACGCGCATCTACCTGGGATTTTGCTTAGTCTGAAAGGGTCCTAAAGCAATATCCTGGGTCTAGCGTCCCGGCATTTCATCCCAGGTCAACCTGGGTTGAAGCCGGAATTGATCCGGGATGTGGTGCAGTGTGAACGGGTAAGCCGGGTCAAGGTGACCCGGCACCCGTTCTCGGCATAGGAGGAGGCGCTTGGAGATGATCATTTCCAATCGCCTCCTCCTGTAATATGCCGGGTCGGGCTGCAAGTCTGAAAGGGGTCTCAAGCCGGGTTGTACCCGGGAGGCCCATGTACAAATTCCCGAGTGCGGGAACGGGGTATGATGGTATCACCAGCCCTGGGAATGAACAAAAAAGATGCTCTAGCTTGCCTTAGTATTTTCATACAGGTTGGGAATGCGTGACCGGCAGTCAGGAGACCGCCAGTCAGCATACCACCTGCGGTATCCCGGCAGTGGAATGCCGCTGTGGATTTGGTGGCAACCTACCATCGCCGCAGGTTCTATTCCCACTCGAGGGGTGTCGTGGACACCCACGAGTGGGAATAGTCCCTGCTAGTCGGCATGCTGACCGTAGGGATTCTCAGGTGGCGGGATGTAGGGGGTGGTGTTGTGACCACCGGTCACATAACTACATCCCTTTTCAAACAGTAGGTGGGTATGAGTGGGAGCAGCTGCACGGGGTTGTGTGTTACAGATCAGGGAGCATGCGCGCCTCTCTATAATTCTGATTCCCACCATGCGCCACTAGTGGACATCCGCGCGTGTAGTGCCCACTGCACTTGTGCTAGACGGTCACCATACACAGTTATATACTAGATTTGGCAGATCTACATCTTATAAGTCACAACTACTGAGAAGCAACCTATGGGACCTGCTGGTTCTCAGCTGACTTCTGCTGTCAGGAATGTAGCCAGGCATGCAGCCTTATATAGACAATGTAATGTACGGCCAGTAGAAGGGAGGATAGAAGCGGAGGCTACAGCACAGGATGAGTATGACACCAGTGAGGCCATCAGGAATGCTGCCCCAGTACTGGTCGGTGACAGACTCCTGCCATTGCCCACACACTGACCGCCCTGACTGGGAGTGCACAGTTACCGAGGTTTGTTTACATTTGTCAGGAGAACAACAGTGTAACCCCGCCCCCTTGGGCCACAAGCCAATCCGCTCCTCTCCGCGGCTGATAAATGATACGCGCGCTCCAGGATCACGCCCGCTCGCCCACCTCCTCCCTCTGTGCGCGCCCCCCGCAGCCTGACAGCGTGCGCGCCCCCGCCTCATTAGCCGCCGCCTGGAGCGCGCAATGCGCAGCCTCAGTTCCTTGTTGAAGATGGCGGCTGATAAACAGAAGCATCATGACGGGAGGGTAAAGATCGGCCACTACATCCTGGGGGACACGCTCGGGGTGGGCACCTTCGGCAAAGTAAAGAGTAAGTGGTGTCTGAGGCAGGGCGGGGCCGGGGTGCCCTCCTGTGGGGTGTAAAGGCGGGTGGGGTGCGCATGGGAGCGGTGATCCGGGACGTTCGGGTGTCACTGGTGGGAATGAGGGTGTGCGGGCACATGGGGTTACTGGTGTGTGACGCTGTATGGTTTGGCAGGCTTGCACTTGTAGTTCTACAACGGCTGCAGAGTTGATACAAGTATTTGTCGGGATTGGTGTAATTATGTGGAGGTTTTATTGGGGTGTTGGTGAAGGGGGTGGGGTGTATGGGGTGTGTGCCTTTGTGTGCTATAATGGATGTGGGTAGAATAGGGTGAGAAGACGTGGGATGACAGGTGTCCTGGGGGGAGATGATGTTGGGTGGCAGGCATAATGGGGTGCGGATGTGGGTGGTGGATATGAGGTGAGGACGTGGGGTGGCAAATGTCATGGGGTGTCGACGTGGAATGGCGAATGTCATGGGGTGTCGACGTTGAATGGCGAATGTCATGGGGTGTCGACGTGGAATGGCGAATGTCATGGGGTGTCGACGTGGAATGGCGAATGTCATGGGGTGACGACGTGGAATGGCGAATGTCATGGGGTGACGACGTGGAATGGCGAATGTCATGGGGTGACGACGTGGAATGGCGAATGTCATGGGGTGTCGACGTGGAATGGCGAATGTCATGGGGTGACGACGTGGAATGGCGAATGTCATGGGGTGACGACGTGGAATGGCGAATGTCATGGGGTGACGACGTGGAATGGCGAATGTCATGGGGTGACGACGTGGAATGGCGAATGTCATGGGGTGACGACGTGGAATGGCGAATGTCATGGGGTGACGACGTGGAATGGCGAATGTCATGGGGTGACGACGTGGAATGGCGAATGTCATGGGGTGACGACGTGGAATGGCGAATGTCATGGGGTGACGACGTGGAATGGCGAATGTCATGGGGTGACGACGTGGAATGGCGAATGTCATGGGGTGACGACGTGGAATGGCGAATGTCATGGGGTGACGACGTGGAATGGCGAATGTCATGGGGTGACGACGTGGAATGGCGAATGTCATGGGGTGACGACGTGGAATGGCGAATGTCATGGGGTGACGACGTGGAATGGCGAATGTCATGGGGTGACGACGTGGAATGGCGAATGTCATGGGGTGACGACGTGGAATGGCGAATGTCATGGGGTGACGACGTGGAATGGCGAATGTCATGGGGTGACGACGTGGAATGGCGAATGTCATGGGGTGACGACGTGGAATGGCGAATGTCATGGGGTGACGACGTGGAATGGCGAATGTCATGGGGTGACGACGTGGAATGGCGAATGTCATGGGGTGACGACGTGGAATGGCGAATGTCATGGGGTGACGACGTGGAATGGCGAATGTCATGGGGTGACGACGTGGAATGGCGAATGTCATGGGGTGACGACGTGGAATGGCGAATGTCATGGGGTGACGACGTGGAATGGCGAATGTCATGGGGTGACGACGTGGAATGGCGAATGTCATGGGGTGAGGACGTGGAATGGCGAATGTCATGGAGGTGAGGACGTGGAATGGCGAATGTCATGGAGGTGAGGACGTGGAAAGGCGAATGTCATGGAGGTGAGGATGTGGAAAGGCGGATGTCATGGGGGGTTGATGGTGAGGACATGGGTGGCGGGTGAGGATATGGCGTGGTGGTTGTCAAGGTGGATGAGGATGTGTAGTGGCGGTGTAATGGGAGAGAGGAGGTGGGGTGTGGACATGGGGTGGCGGCTGTCATGGTGAGGAAGAAGACGTGAGGTGGTGGGTGTCATGGTGAGGGGATGGAGTTGCAGGACAGATAGGATGGGAACGTTAATGGGGTGATGTGTGTGTTTGAGGGGGGTTTAATGGGGTGATGTCTTTTTATGGTGTTCTAATGGGATATGGGTTTAATTGATTGTGTTGGTGTGGGTTGTGTTATAGG
Organism: Pseudophryne corroboree; assembly: GCF_028390025.1. Taxonomy (NCBI): domain Eukaryota; kingdom Metazoa; phylum Chordata; class Amphibia; order Anura; family Myobatrachidae; genus Pseudophryne; species Pseudophryne corroboree. Next base: position 91,615,865 of record NC_086444.1, on the reverse strand, counting down.
GTGGTAATGACATGGCTATCACGGAGGCATAGTGGGGTGTTGTATACTGGTACAATCAGTGGCTTGGACAAATTAAAACAAGTGTTGCATGTGATGGGGCTATGGATTGTAAGCTCCACTGGGGCACGGACCAATGTTAATGGCTAAATATTGGCTTTATACCACTGCAGAGAACTGTGGACGGGTTTCCTTGAGGTTTGGTTTATTAGGATATAGTGATTGTTTGGGTCTGTAGTATGAGTTGTACTTGTGTTGGGAGGGGGTAGATTGTTGAGGCTACTGTGAGAGTTGAATGAATACTGGTTAGTGCACCGCTTTTCTGTTCTGGTATGGCGAGAAAACATCAGAACGCTTTTGATAAACCATAAGCCTCCCTTAGAGTCGAGGATATTTTTCTAGGTGTCCCATTAGTCTAATGCACAGGTTCTCAAACTCGGTCCTCAGGACCCCACACAGTGCATGTTTTGCAGGTCTCCTCACAGAATCGCAAGTGAAATAATTAGCTCCACCTGCAGACCTTTTAAAATGTGTCAGTGAGTAATTAATACACCTGTGCCCTTGCTGGGTTACCTGCAAAACATGCACTTTGTGGGGTCCTGAGGACCGAGTTTGAGAACCACTGGTCTAATGTGACTTAAGGCCCATACATAGTATGTGATATGTTCCATGAGCGATATCGCTTAGCGCTTCCCCTCCCGTGCCGCCGACATACTGCATGAACACTGTACGATATCGCACAGTGACGTCATGCCACGGCCGGCCCGTGCATGCAATTTTGGACGATGAGTCCAAATTAAGCTGCATGCGCAGCCAATGGAGGGGACGATAACGATGTGCGGGACCGGACGCTGGGCAATATCGCACACGATATCACTCAGAAGGCTGAAAATGAGCGACATAGTATGTGACATCGCCTTAACAGAAATTATTTGATTCCCTGGGTTGATAGATGGAATTACCAGTTTTAGATTAGTTGTCACATATATTACCAGAGCCACCACTGAACCGTCGTATCGGGCTGAGGCCTGCGCCATTTTCTGGCAATGTCTTAAAAAGAAATCTGGTGTCATATTTTCTTCCCCAAAAAACAGTGTGTTACGCACTATGAGAGGCGGATGCCCGGCGCATGGAGCTGTCATCTCTGAGCTCCGGCAGAACCCTTAACACTGCACCTGTGTGCAGTGTAAACAGCGTCAACCCATGAATAACCCGTGTTGGAGCCGCAGTGTAAACGGGGTCTGACCTGTATTGGAACATGGATTTTGGGGGTACTAGAGGCTCGTTGTTTTTTCATTTGATTGGAGTTTGCCATCTTTTAAAAAGCTGTTTGTAAAGTGGAGCTTCTCTATCTATTGTAGGGGTCAATTCAATTTGCCGACAGTTGAATAGCGCTGGGAATTGGCTCCCGTCGCTATTCAATTCTACTCATGTTAAGTCGGCGAATGCCTGTTCTCCCGGACTGAACAGGTTGATTTGTCGGGAGAATGGGCGTTCTCCAACTTAACTGCCCGGCGCGATGCTGATTCCCGACAGAATCGGCCTCGCGCCTGCCGGGCACAAGCACCTTTGTCAGATTTCTGCTTGCACCCCCCAGGGGGTGAGAGAAGAATTCCCATCAATTAAGTGTCACATGGCACTGTATTGAATAGCTGTCTGCGAATTTAATTGACCCCACTAGCTATGGGAAACCTCTCCACTCTTCAGAAACCTTGATCCATCCCACCTCAGTCTTTTGGATACTGATTCCTAGCAGGATTATATTCCAGTACTTGTATTTTAAGCATAAATTTGGACTAATCACTGTGCATTGTATTTATGCAGTGTACTTTATTGGTTTTTATATTACCTCTTTTAAGGTGAGATACTTCAGAATGTTTGTGTAAAAGATTCATGTACAATCTGGGTGAAATTGAACAATTAATTTAGAGGTTTAAAACTGGATTTTTGACTGGAATGGTATTCATAAAATGTCTACTAGACTTTTAAATGCTATAGGTATTAAGCTTGGTAATAAGCGCTTGTATGTTACATATTAACTCCAAATAATGGCTTTACATTCCTACAAAGCTGCACTGTTCTAACCTGTAAGTTTCAGTCGTCTTATTCAGTGCTCCTAGTAACCCACAGAATGTACGTTTGTGCTGTGCGGACTGTAGCTGGTTTGTAACAATTGCACCATTTAAAGAATAAACACTTTCTGGTAGCCCAAGTTCGTCATTAATCACTGTTCACTGTAATAACATTTTATGGCAGATTCACAGACAAGCCAGTCATTAAACAGTGTGTGGTTCACCTTGAGCGTGTTCCCTTTGGAGGACATAACATAAATGTTATTGACAAGGTGACGCTGAATGAATAGGTAAAGCAGTGTTCCTAACATGGGGGGTAATTCCAAGTTGATCGCAGCAGGAATTTTTTTTAGCAGTTGGGCAAAACCATGTGCACTGCAGGGGAGGCAGATATAACATGTGCAGAGAGAGAGAGATTTGGGTGTGGTGAGTTCAATCTGCAATCTAAATTGCAGTGTAAAAATAAAGCAGCCAGTATTTACCCTGCACAGAAAAAAAATTACCCACCCAAATCTAACTCTCTCTGCAAATGTTATATCTGCCCCCCCCTGCAGTGCACATGGTTTTGCCCAACTGCTAAAAAATATCCTGCTGTGATCAACTTGGAATTACCCCCATGGTACTTTTTATTTGAAGGAAAAAAAAACCCATGACATTACTTTGCTAACCCCTTAAACCCTTACTTGGCAACCGTCCTATCTCATAAGGGCTGAAACATTTCTTTCCTAAATAAAGGTTGTGTGTGTGTGGTTTAGTTTCCATTTTTTCTGCACAAAGATCACTATTTTCTGTTCAGAGCTCCTAAATTTCCTTAAAATGTTACATTGGGGTCAATTCAATTCAACGTGAATTGAATCGAGCCAGGAGGGAGCTTCTGGAGCTATTCAATTCAGCGTGATGTAAAGTTGGATAATGCCCAGACTAAGCAGTGTTTAGTCGCTAGAATGGGCATTCTGCGACTAAACTGCTTAACCGCAACGCCACAAAACGGCATCGTGGACCTAGTTTTGTTTGATCTCTGCTCACACCCCGTGAGGGGTGCGAGAAGAAATCCTCTAGTCGTGTACAGTATCTCACTGAAATGAATAGCTCCGGGAGCTCCCTCTCTGTGCTATTCAATCCGCTTTGAACTGAATTGACCCCATTAATAGTCTGTCAAAAATCCTAATTGCAGTGTATGTATTTTAAGCGATGAATGAAATTCTTGGAGATGGACGCATGTTGCCATTCTGGAACTTCTAACATCATCCATCAACAGAAAAACATTCGAATCACGCCCCATAGAGGTGTGCCCGGAAAACCTGCCAACCGTGGCAGCTGTAATTGGTCGATGTGTGGGCATCCAGGCATGGTGACAGAGCCTGGCAGAACTTTGTGCTGCCCCCTCCCCCTTCCTTTTCCTAAAAGAGCTTATTCCCATTGTTAAAAATGCACCAGGGTTTATTTAAATAAACTTCTGGTGTCGCTTTGTCTGCAGTTACATTGGATATGGGGATCTTGAACGTATCGGCATCTTGGTATATTTTCTTTCTAGATACAGAGCTTTATATTTGGCTGCAGCTGATCAATAAAACAAAGTTTGAGATGGTATTGTTTGTTGGCCCTCTTGCCAATATAGTAATCTTCTGTCCTCTTCCGTTGTGCACTTAATAGCTGGTATAAGGATTTTAAACATGGATTTTTTTCACACTCAGCTGAGATCTAAGGCATTAAAGGCTTTGTCTGCTCTTGTGGACTTTTAAGCGGTTAAATCTGGATTTCCTCCACTTAGTTACGGCCTCTGGAGTGTCGATAGTCTACCTTCCAAGTGCCAAATACCAGTGCAGTTTATTGGAAACCATTTGTCTGCTATATCTCGCTGTATATTGTGGAAACGGCAAATATGCCAGACATAATTATTTTACAGAATGAGCTTTGGTATTGAACTTGTGTTCTTAAATATCTGAGATGTATATTTTTCTGAGCAGTGATAAAACGCATTTATGGTGAATTGGTTGGACAGATTAATTAATTGACTTAACACCAATCCAATTTGGGGGGTTACTCAAGGAAGTCTGAATTCACATAAACTTTTCTACCTTTAAAATAGAATCTCTTGTCTCTTATTGTGATTGTGACCTTGCCAGTGGCAGTGGAAGTGCGTTTCACAGTCAGGTTTCCTGTTGAAGTCTGCTTTCCAAGCCTCTAGTAATTGCTGCAATGCTGAAGCTGGTTGGTTGGGAAATACTGTTATTACGTAATTTATATAGTTGTAGCTGCGAATATTGCTGGTGAACTTTTAACCCAAGTAATTTAGTCTTGAATTATGTATAGAAGTAGATGTGGCCTCTTTGTTTCTTAGGTTAACACTTAAGGGCCCCATACACTAGAGCGATCATGCCTGATATATCCGGTGAAATTGGGCATTTTTGAGGTGTTTCCGATCCCATGCGCGTTCCCGTGAGCATCGGATCGGATCCTCCAGATTGAATGTGCTGCACATTCAATCAGGTATGACCTGGGGGCCATGGCTGGGGATCGCCCAGGATATATTGTATGCAAAAGGGCAGCATACAATGTATCTTGGCCGATCCTGCCCCCCGGGAAGCTGCCGGGATGATCGCCTCCGACATCTGGTCGCTCTAGTGTGTGGGATGTGGGTTTATATGGCTTACAAGGTGCTTCAGTTATGGCCTTACCTAACCTTTTGGAGTTGTGTTTTTTATTCTTGTCTAACTCCATAAACCACTTGTTCAGCCTGTCCTACGTCAACAGTATTGATCAGCAGTAGGGCTAAACAGATATTGGCCTCAGTGGAGCTAGAAAGTGTGTCCATGCAAGTGTGTGTAGTACTTAGCTTTGTGTGATCTCTGCTTGCTGCGCTTTCCTCAATCCTATAAGCGAGGTCGAGTCAATAAAGGGGGGTACACACGGAGAGATCCGTTCTTAAAATCTAAGCAATCTGACTAGATTGCTTAGACTTTAAGCATGGATCTCTCGTGTGTATGCCCCCCAGCCATAGCGATGCGCGGACCTGCTCGTCACTATCGCCGGTGCTAGATTGGCCTGCATGCAGGCACAATCTAGCGCATCGCTCATTTCAGCCGCCAGGTGAAATGAGCAGCCCCCCCTCTCACTCAGCACACCGTGCTATGCTGAGCGGGGGGGGGGGGGGGGGATGTGTGCTGAGCGCTCTGTGACAGAAGCACTGTACAGGTAATGTGACTGCCTTTGTACGCTGGCAATGGATCTCTAAATCGCTTATTTTCCCTCGTAGGTGTGCAGGAAAACCACAATGTAAGCATGTACAAGATTTGTGGGCGCAGTACATTGCCTATACAGCATGCTGGGAACATGACTCATTGCACAGAATGTTGATAACTCCTAGTAAAGGAATGATGCCATTTAGTTACCTGCAAAATGTAGGTGATATAGTTATGTGACCGGCGGTCAAGAGACCACATACCCAACCCCCTCACTCTTACCCAGTAGATTGGTGTATAGTGATCTCTTGGAATTTTTTTGCGGGCTGTAGGCACAGGGATATCAGTGGTGAGGTAATGCATTGGCATGGGGTTTCTGCTGCAGCCAGTCAAGTGACCGGAGGTCCTGCAGACCACGAGGCTCACTGCCAAGTTCCCCATGCAGCGTACCTAGTCTGATGTCCGGAAGAATCTGTTAGCAGCCAGTGGACAGCACAATATTCTGTAGGGGTTTTCAGTGGCTGCACTAATTACTAGCACCTGACGGAGCAATTTAGTTGTTGCTCTGTTAGGTGCGAATACTGCTGGTGGACACATTTCTGCTCAGCGTCCTGAGTTGTCGAGCAGAAATTTACGAAAAGTCCATGGTTTGGGTGTCCTAACCAGGACTTTAGACTGGGCTAGTCATATAGAAGTATATTCAGTTGAAGTGGAAAATTGCTGTCTGTCGAAAAGACGGCAGTTTTCGACTTTTTAAGGTCGAATCGTGATTCGACCTATTCACTATTTCTCTATCGTCCTAGTGGATGCTGGGGTTCCTGAAAGGACCATGGGGAATAGCGGCTCCGCAGGAGACAGGGCACAAAAAGTAAAGCTTTCCGATCAGGTGGTGTGCACTGGCTCCTCCCCCTATGACCCTCCTCCAAGCCTCAGTTAGATTTTTGTGCCCGGCCGAGAAGGGTGCAATCTAGGTGGCTCTCCTAAAGAGCTGCTTAGAAAAGTTTAGCTTAGGTTTTTTATTTTACAGTGAGTCCTGCTGGCAACAGGATCACTGCAACGAGGGACTTAGGGGAGAAGAAGTGAACTCACCTGCGTGCAGGATGGATTGGCTTCTTGGCTACTGGACATCAGCTCCAGAGGGACGATCACAGGTACAGCCTGGATGGTCACCGGAGCCTCGCCGCCGGCCCCCTTGCAGATGCTGAAACAAGAAGAGGTCCAGAATCGGCGGCAGAAGACTCCTCAGTCTTCTAAAGGTAGCGCACAGCACTGCAGCTGTGCGCCATTTTCCTCTCAGCACACTTCACACGGCAGTCACTGAGGGTGCAGGGCGCTGGGAGGGGAGCGCCCTGGGAGGCAAATGAAAACCTATTTGGCTAAAAAATACCTCACATATAGCCTCCGGGGGCTATATGGAGATATTTAACCCCTGCCAGAATCCACTAAAGAGCGGGAGACGAGCCCGCCGGAAAAGGGGCGGGGCCTATCTCCTCAGCACACAGCGCCATTTTCCTTACACAGCTCCGCTGGTCAGGACGGCTCCCAGGTCTCTCCCCTGCACTGCACTACAGAAACAGGGTAAAACAAGAGAGGGGGGGCAAAATAGTGGCAAAAATTATATTATAAAAGCAGCTATACAGGGAGCACTTATTATAAGGCTATCCCTGTCATATATAGCGCTTTGGTGTGTGCTGGCAAACTCTCCCTCTGTCTCCCCAAAGGGCTAGTGGGGTCCTATCTTCGTTAAGAGCATTCCCTGTGTGTCTGCTGTGTCGGTACGTGTGTGTCGACATGTATGAGGACGATATTGGTGTGGAGGCGGAGCAATTGCCAAATATGGGGATGTCACCTCCTAGGGGGTCGACACCAGAATGGATGCCTTTATTTATGGAATTACGGGATAGTGTCAACACGCTAAAGCAGTCGTTTGACGACATGAGACGGCCGGACAATCAATTAGTGCCTGTCCAGGCGCCTCAAACACCGTCAGGGGCTGTAAAACGCCCTTTGCCTCAGTCGGTCGACACAGACCCAGACACAGGCACTGATTCCAGTGGCGACGGTGACGAATCAACCGTATTTTCCAGTAGGGCCACACGTTATATGATTTTGGCAATGAAGGAGGCGTTACATTTAGCTGATACTACAGGTACCACTAAACAGGGTATTATGTGGGGTGTGAAAAAACTACCTATAGTTTTTCCTGAGTCAGAAGAACTAAATGAGGTGTGTGATGAAGCGTGGGTTGCCCCCGATAAAAAGATGCTAATTTCAAAGAAGTTATTGGCTTTATACCCTTTCCCGCCAGAGGTTAGGGCGCGCTGGGAAACACCTCCTAGGGTGGACAAGGCGCTCACACGCTTATCTAAACAAGTGGCGTTACCCTCTCCTGAGACGGCCGCACTTAAAGATCCAGCAGATAGGAGGATGGAAAATATCCAAAAAAGTATATACACACATACAGGTGTTATACTACGACCAGCTATAGCGACAGCCTGGATGTGCAGTGCTGGAGTAGCTTGGTCAGAGTCCCTGATTGAAAATATTGATACCCTGGATAGGGACAATGTTTTACTGTCTTTAGAGCAAATAAAGGATGCATTTCTTTATATGCGTGATGCACAGAGGGATATCTGCACACTGGCATCACGGGTAAGTGCTATGTCCATTTCGGCCAGAAGAAGTTTATGGACGCGACAGTGGTCAGGCGATGCGGACTCAAAACGGCATATGGAAGTTTTGCCGTATAAAGGGGAGGAGTTATTTGGAGTCGGTCTATCAGATTTGGTGGCCACGGCTACAGCCGGGAAATCCACCTTTTTACCTCAAGTTACTCCCCAACAGAAAAAGACACCGACTTTTCAACCGCAGCCCTTTCGTTCCTTTAAAAACAAGAGAGCAAAGGGATATTCATATCTGCCACGAGGCAGAGGAAGGGGGAAGAGACAGCAACAGGCAGCTCCTTCCCAGGAACAGAAGCCCTCCCCCGCTTCTACAAAAGCCTCAGCATGACGCTGGGGCTTCTCAAGCGGACTCGGGGGCGGTGGGCGGTCGTCTCAAGAATTTCAGCGCGCAGTGGGCTCACTCGCAGGTAGATCCCTGGATCCTGCAGATAATATCTCAGGGATACAGGTTGGAACTAGAGACAGATCCACCTCGCCGTTTCCTGAAGTCTGCTTTACCAACGTCCCCCTCCGAAAGGGAGACGGTCTTGGAAGCCATTCACAAGCTGTACTCTCAGCAGGTGATAGTCAAGGTACCTCTTCTACAACAAGGAAAGGGGTATTATTCCACTCTATTTGTGGTACCGAAGCCGGATGGCTCGGTAAGACCTATTCTAAATCTGAAGTCCTTGAACCTGTACATAAAGAAGTTCAAGTTCAAGATGGAGTCACTCAGAGCAGTGATAGCGAACCTGGAAGAAGGGGACTTTATGGTATCCTTGGACATCAAGGATGCGTACCTCCACGTTCCAATTTACCCCTCACACCAGGGGTACCTCAGGTTCGTCGTACAAAACTGTCACTATCAGTTTCAGACGCTGCCGTTCGGATTGTCCACGGCACCTCGGGTCTTTACAAAGGTAATGGCCGAGATGATGATTCTTCTTCGAAGAAAAGGCGTATTAATTATCCCATACTTGGACGATCTCCTGATAAGGGCAAGGTCCAGAGAACAGCTAGAGATGGGATTAGCACTGTCTCAAGAAGTGCTAAAACAGCACGGGTGGATTCTGAATATTCCAAAATCCCAGTTAATGCCGACAACTCGTCTGCTGTTCCTAGGGATGATTCTGGACACGGTTCAGAAAATGGTTTTTCTCCCGGAGGAAAAAGCCAAGGAGTTATCCGAGCTTGTCAGGAACCTCCTAAAACCAGGAAAGGTGTCTGTACATCAATGCACAAGAGTCCTGGGAAAAATGGTGGCTTCTTACGAAGCAATTCCATTCGGCAGATTCCACGCAAGAATTTTCCAGAGGGATCTGTTGGACAAATGGTCAGGGTCGCATCTTCAGATGCACCAGCGGATAACCCTGTCTCCAAGGACAAGGGTATCTCTTCTGTGGTGGTTGCAGAGTGCTCATCTATTGGAGGGCCGCAGATTCGGCATACAGGATTGGATCCTGGTGACCACGGACGCCAGCCTGAGAGGCTGGGGAGCAGTCACACAAGGAAGAAACTTCCAGGGAGTGTGGACGAGCCTGGAAACGTCTCTTCACATAAACATTCTGGAACTAAGAGCAATCTACAATGCTCTAAGCCAGGCAGAACCTCTGCTTCAGGGAAAACCGGTGTTGATCCAGTCGGACAACATCACGGCAGTCGCCCATGTGAACAGACAGGGCGGCACAAGAAGCAGGAGTGCAATGGCAGAAGCTGCAAGGATTCTTCGCTGGGCAGAGAATCATGTAATAGCACTGTCAGCAGTGTTCATCCCGGGAGTGGACAACTGGGAAGCAGACTTCCTCAGCAGACACGACCTTCACCCGGGAGAGTGGGGACTTCATCCAGAAGTCTTCCACATGCTGGTAACCCGTTGGGAAAGACCAATGGTGGACATGATGGCGTCTCGCCTCAACAAAAAACTGGACAGGTATTGCGCCAGGTCAAGAGATCCGCAGGCAATAGCTGTGGACGCGCTGGTAACGCCTTGGGTGTACCAGTCGGTGTATGTGTTTCCTCCTCTGCCTCTCATACCAAAAGTATTGAGAATTATACGGCAAAGAGGCGTAAGAACGATACTAGTGGTTCCGGATTGGCCAAGAAGGACTTGGTACCCGGAACTTCAAGAGATGATCACGGAAGATCCGTGGCCTCTACCTCTAAGGAGGGACTTGCTTCAGCAGGGTCCCTGTCTGTTTCAAGACTTACCGCGGCTGCGTTTGACGGCATGGCGGTTGAACGCCGGAATCTAAAGGAAAAAGGCATGCCGGAAGAAGTCATTCCTACTTTGATTAAAGCAAGGAAGGAAGTAACCGTGCAACATTATCACCGCATTTGGCGAAAATATGTTGCGTGGTGCGAGGATCGGAGTGCTCCGACGGAGGAATTTCAACTGGGTCGATTCCTACATTTCCTGCAATCAGGATGGTCTATGGGTCTCAAATTGGGATCTATTAAGGTTCAAATTTCGGCCCTGTCGATTTTCTTCCAGAAAGAATTGGCTTCAGTCCCTGAAGTCCAGACTTTTGTTAAGGGAGTGCTGCATATACAGCCTCCTGTGGTGCCTCCAGTGGCACCGTGGGATCTCAATGTGGTTTTGGACTTTCTAAAATCTCATTGGTTTGAACCACTAAAAAATGTGGATTTGAAATATCTCACATGGAAAGTGACCATGCTACTAGCCCTGGCTTCGGCCAGGAGAGTGTCAGAACTGGCAGCTTTATCTTACAAAAGCCCATATCTGATTTTCCATTCGGACAGGGCGGAACTGCGGACTCGTCCGCATTTTCTCCCTAAGGTGGTGTCAGCATTTCATCTGAACCAGCCTATTGTAGTGCCTGCGGCTACAAGTGACTTGGAGGACTCCAAGTTACTGGACGTTGTCAGAGCATTGAAAATATATATTGCAAGGACAGCTGGAGTCAGAAAATCTGACTCGTTGTTTATATTGTATGCACCCAACAAGATGGGTGCTCCTGCGTCTAAGCAGACGATTGCTCGTTGGATCTGTAGCACAATCCAACTTGCACATTCTGTGGCAGGCCTGCCACAGCCTAAATCTGTAAGGGCCCACTCCACAAGGAAGGTGGGCTCATCTTGGGCGGCTGCCCGAGGGGTCTCGGCATTACAACTTTGCCGAGCAGCTACGTGGTCAGGGGAGAACACGTTTGTAAAATTTTACAAATTTGATACTCTGGCTAAGGAGGACCTGGAGTTCTCTCATTCGGTGCTGCAGAGTCATCCGCACTCTCCCGCCCGTTTGGGAGCTTTGGTATAATCCCCATGGTCCTTTCAGGAACCCCAGCATCCACTAGGACGATAGAGAAAATAAGAATTTACTTACCGATAATTCTATTTCTCGGAGTCCGTAGTGGATGCTGGGCGCCCATCCCAAGTGCGGATTATCTGCAATAATTGTACATAGTTATTGTTAACTAATTCGGGTTATTGTTGTAGGGAGCCATCTTTCAGAGGCTCCTCTGTTATCATACTGTTAACTGGGTTTAGATCACAAGTTGTATGGTGTGATTGGTGTGGCTGGTATGAGTCTTACCCGGGATTCAAAATTCCTCCCTTATTGTGTACGCTCGTCCGGGCACAGTACCTAACTGAGGCTTGGAGGAGGGTCATAGGGGGAGGAGCCAGTGCACACCACCTGATCGGAAAGCTTTACTTTTTGTGCCCTGTCTCCTGCGGAGCCGCTATTCCCCATGGTCCTTTCAGGAACCCCAGCATCCACTACGGACTCCGAGAAATAGAATTATCGGTAAGTAAATTCTTAATTTTTCGACAAGTCGATGAATTCGACTTGTCGAAAAGTACGTGGATCGGCTGAATAGCTGCCGATCCACATGCTTGTGTGGTTTTGGCCCCCTTTTCGACCATCTCAGTCCGACATCAAAAGATGTCGGACTGAGATGCGGACCCAGAGGAGGAGAGGGGGGAGAGCCGCAGGGAGACGGGGAACTGCCGCGGGCAGCCAGAGGAGATCAGCGCTACAGCACAGCACTGCAGCAGGGTGTCACACAGCCGCGTCGCTCACGGCAGCGTCCACCTGGCTCCAGCAAGCTTGCTGGAGCCGGGTGGACACTGCCGTGAGGTCGGGCGGCTGTGTGACATCCTTCTGTAGCGCTGATCTCCTCTGGCTGCCCCGCTGCTCCCCCGCTGGTCTCCCAGCGGCTCACCCCCCTTCTCCTCCTCTGGGTCACTCATCTCAATTCGACTTGAAAAAGTCGAATTGAGATGAGATTTGAATAGGGGTTGACGGATCCATTCCGACAAATGCATGTCGGAATGGATCCAACTTCAATTGAATATACCCCTTAATGCGCTAAGTGCGGTCTATTTGGGCATAAGAACGCACAGCAATATCCTGCAAGTCAGACGGGCACTACAGCAAGACAGTCTTCCCAACTGTGATCCCAGGAACGAGGGATTTATGGGTGCCCAAAAACAATTGAATTGCTCCGTTGGGCGACCATTAATTATCATACCGCTGAAAAAAATTGAATCCCTCCCTCCTCCAATGTGTTTGACCTATAGAAAATATTTGCCATAAGTAGCGCACTCCTGGGATCACATTCCCGTTACAGTTCAAATAGAATTTGTTTTCTCTAACGTCCTAAGTGGATGCTGGGACTCCGTAAGGACCATGGGGATTAGCGGCTCCGCAGGAGACTGGGCACAACTAAAGAAAGCTTTAGGACTACCTGGTGTGCACTGGCTCCTCCCACTAAGACCCTCCTCCAGACCTCAGTTAGATTCTTGTGCCCGGCCGAGCTGGATGCACACTAGGGGCTCTCCTGAGCACCTAGAAAGAAAGTATATTTAGGTTTTTTATTTTCAGTGAGATCTGCTGGCAACAGACTCACTGCAGCGAGGGACTAAGGGGAGAAGAAGCGAACCTACCTAACAGGTGGTAGTTTGGGCTTCTTAGGCTACTGGACACCATTAGCTCCAGAGGGATCGACCGCAGGACCCGACCTTGGTGTTCGTTCCCGGAGCCGCGCCGCCGTCCCCCTTACAGAGCCAGAAGCACGAAGAAGGTCCGGAAAATCGGCGGCAGAAGACTTCGGCCTTCACCAAGGTAGCGCACAGCACTGCAGCTGTGCGCCATTGCTCCTCATGTACACCTCACACTTCGGTCACTGATGGGTGCAGTGTGCTGGGGGGGGGGGTGCCCTGAGGGCAATAAATAACACCTTGGCTGGCAAAATATACATCATATATAGTCCCAGAGGCTATATAGATGTAAAATTACCCCTGCCAGTATCACAGAAAAAGCGGGAGAAAGTCAGCCGAAAAGGGGGCGGGGCTTCTCCCTCAGCACACTGGCGCCATTTTCTCTTCACAGTGCAGCTGGAAGACAGCTCCCCAAGCTCTCCCCTGTAGTTTTCAGGCTCAAAGGGTTAAAAAGAGAGGGGGGGCACTAAATTTAGGCGCAATATATGTATACAAGCAGCTATTTGGGGAAAAATCACTCAGTTATAGTGTTAATCCCTGTATTATATAGCGCTCTGGTGTGTGCTGGCATACTCTCTCTCGGTCTCCCCAAAGGACTTTGTGGGGTCCTGTCCTCAGTCAGAGCATTCCCTGTGTGTGTGCGGTGTGTCGGTACGGCTGTGTCGACATGTTGGATGAGGAAGGTTACGTGGAGGGGAGCAGAGGCCGATAAATGGGATGTTGCCCCCTGTGGGGCCGACACCAGAGTGGATGGATAGGTGGAAGGTATTAACCGACAGTGTCAACTCCTTACATAAAAGGCTGGATGACGTAACAGCTGTGGGACAGCCGGCTTCTCAGCCCGCGTCTGCCCAGGCGTCTCAAAGGCCATCAGGGGCTCAAAACAACGCCCGTTACCTCAGATGGCAGACACAGATGTCGACACGGAGTCTGACTCCAGTGTCGACGAGGTTGAGACATATACACAATCCACTAGGAACATCCGTTACATGATCTCGGCAATGAAAAATGTGTTACGCATTTTCTGACATAAACCCAAATACCACATAAAAGGGGTTTTATTTTTGGGGAGAAAAAACAGCCACTGTTTTGTTCCCCCATCAGATGAATGAATGAAGTGTGTAAAGAAGCGTGGTTTCCCCCGATAAGAAACTGGTTATTTCTAAAAAGTTACTGATGGCGTACCCTTTCCCGCCAGAGGATAGGTCACGTTGGGAGATATCCCTTAGGGTGGATAAGGCGCTCACACGTTTGTAAAAAGGTGGCACTGCCGTCTTAGGATACGGCCACCTTGAAGGAACCTGCTGATAAAAAGCAGGAGGTGATCCTGAAGTCTGTATTTACACTCAGGTTATATACTGAAACCTGCAATTGCCTCAGCATAAATAGTGCTGCTGCAGCGTGGTCTGACACCCTGTCAGATAATATTAATACGCTAAGACAGGGATAATAATATTTGCTAACATTGAGCATATTTAAGACGTTGTCTTATATATAAAGGATGCACAGAGGGATATTGCCGGCTGGCATCCAGAATTAATGCAATGTCCATTCTGCCAGGAGGGTAGTAGAAACCCGGCAGTGGGCAGGTGATGCTGCATTTAAAAGGCACATGGAGATTCTGCCTTATAAGGGTGAGGAATTGTTTGGGGATGGTCTCTGGGACCTCGTATCCACAGCAACAGCTGGGAAGAAATTTTTTTACCTCAGGTGCGGTGGGGGAGCGTCTCGGGAACTGCAGGGATCAGTGGGCTTGCCCACAGGTGGATCCCTAGGTTTTGCAAGTAGTATCACAGGGATACAGGCTGGAGTTCGAGACGACTCCCCCTCGCCGTTGCCTCACATCAGCCTTGCCTGCTGCCCTCGGAGAAAGGTAGTTCTGGCGACAATTCACAAGCTGTACTTCCAGCAGGTGAAATCAAGGTACCCCTCTTTCAACAAGGCCGGGGTTACTATTCCAAAATGTTGTGGTTCCGAAACCAGACGGTTCGGTGAGACCCATTCTAAAATTGAAATCCTTGAACACTTATATACGAAGGTTCAAGTTCAAAATGGAATCGCTCAGGGCGATTATTGCAAGCCTGGAAAATTTCAGGGTATCACTGGACATCAAGGATACTTACCTGCATGTCCCTATTTACCCTAGTCACCAGGTGTACCTCAAAAATTGTGGTACAGGATTGTCATTACCAATTCCAGACGTTGCCGTTGGTCTGTCCCCGGCACCGAGGGTATTTACCAAGGTAATGGCCGAAGTACTTATCCCGTACTTGGACGATCTCCTTATAAAGGCGAGGTCCAGGGAGCAGTTGTTCGTCGGAGTAGCACTATCTCGGGAAGTGCTACAACAGCACGGCTGGATTCTGAATATTCCAAAGTCACAGTTGGTTCCTACGACGCGTCTACTGTTCCTGGGTATGGTTCTGGACACAGAACAGGATAAAAAGGGTTTCTCCCGGAGGAGAAGTCCAAGGAGTTGGCGTCTCTAGACGGAGACCTCCTAATACAAATACAGGTATCGGTGCATTTATGCACGCGAGCCTTGGGAAAGATGGTAGCTTCTTACGAAGAATTTCCATTCGCCAAGTCCCATGCAAGGATCTTCCAGTGGGATCTGTTGGACAAGTGGTCCGGGTCGCATTCTCAGATGCATCGACGGATAACCCTGTCTCCAAGGGCCAGGGTGTCGCTGTGGTGGTGACTGCACATCTTCTAGGGGGCCGCAGATTCGGCATACAGGACTGGGTCCTGGTGACCACGGATGCCAGCCTTCAAGGCTGGGGGGCAGTCACACAGGGAAGAAACTTCCAAGGCCTATGGAAAAGTCAGGAGACTTCCCTACACATAAATGTTCTGGATCTTTGGGCCATTTCCAATGCCCTAAGTCAGGCTAGACCCCTGCTTCAACACCGGCCGGTGCTGATCCAGTCAGACAACATCATGGCGGTCGCTCATGTAAACCGACAGGGCGGCACAAGAAGCAGGATGGCGATGGCAGAAGCCACAAGGATTCTCCGATGGGCGGAAAATCATGTTAGCACTGTCAGCAGTGTTCATTCCCGGAGTGGACAACTGAGAAGCAGACTTTCTCAGCAGACACGACCTCCACCCAAAGAGTGGGGACTTCAGCCAGAAGTCTTCCAAATGATTGTACACCGTGGGGAAAGGCCACAGGTGGACAGGATGGCGTCCCGCCTCAACAAAAAGCTACAAAGATATTGCGCCAGGTCAAGGGACCCTCAGGCGATAGCTGTGGACGCTCTGGTAACACCGTGGGTGTACCAGTCGGTGTATGTGTTCCCTTCTCTGCCTCTCATACCCAGGGTAATGAGAATAATGAGAGGAGTAAGAACTATACTCATTGTTCTGGGTGGCCAAGAAGAGCTTGGTACCCAGAACTCCAAGAAATGATCTCAGAGGACCCATGGCCTCTGCCGCTCAGACAGGACCTGCTGCAGCAGGGGGCCTGTCTGTTCCAAGACGTACCGCGGCTGCGTTTGACGGCATGGCGGTTGAACGCCGGATCCTGAAGGAAAAGGGCATTCCGGAGGAAGTTATCCCTACGCTATTTAAAGCTAGGAAAGAAGTGAACGCAAACCATTATCACCGCATATGGCGGAAATATGTTGCGTGCTGTGAGGCCAGTAAGGCCCCAAAGGAGGAATTTCAGCCAGGTCGTTTTCTGCACTTCCTACAAGTCAGAGGTGACTATGGGCCTAAAATTGGGTTCCATTAAGGTCCAGATTTCGGCTCTATCGATTTTCTTCCAAAATAGAACTGGCTTCACTGCCTGAAGTTCAGACTTTTGTTAAGGGAGTGCTGCATAGTCAAACCCCGTTTGTGCCTCCAGTGGCACCGTGGGATCTCAACGTAGTGTTGGATTTCCTGAAGTCGCATTGAGTTGAGCCACTTAAATCCGTGGAGCTACAATACCTCACGTGGAAAGTGGTCATGCTGTGGGCCGTGGCGTCGGCCAGGCGTGTATCAGAATTGGCGGCTTTGTCATACAAATGCCCTTATCTGTATTCTATATGGATAAGGCGGATTTGAGGACTCGTTCCCAATTCCTTCCTAAGGTGGTATCCGTTTTTCATGTGAACCAACCTATTGTGGTGCCTGCGGCTACTTGGGACTTGGAGGATTCCAAGTTTTCTGGACGTAGTCAGGGCCCTGAAAAGTATATGTTTCCAGGACGGCTGGAGTCAGGAAAACTGACTCGCTATTTATCCTGTATGCACCCAACAAGCTGGGTGCTCCTGCTTCTAAGCAGACTATTGCTCGCTGGATCTGTAGCACGATTCAACTTGCACATTCTGTGGCTGGAATGCCGCACCCTAAATCTGTGAAAGCCCATTCCACGAGGAAAGTGGGCTCTTCTTGGGCGGCTGCCCGAGGGGTCTCGGCTTTACAAATTTGCCGAGCTGTTACTTGGTCGGGTTAAAACACTCTTGCAAGAGTCTATAAGTTTGATACTCTGGCTGAGGAGGACCTAGAGTTTGCTCATTCGGTGCTGCAGAGTCATCCGCACTCTCCCGCCAGTTTGGGAGCTTTGGTATAATCCCCATGGTCCTTACGGAGTCCCAGCATCCACTTAGGACGTCAGAGAAAATAAGATTTTACTCACCGGTAAATCTATTTCTCGTAGTCCGTAGTGGATGCTGGGCGCCCATCCCAAGTGCGGATTGTCTGCAATACTTATATATAGTTATTGCCTAACTAAAGGGTTATTGTTGAGCCATCTGTTGAGAGGCTCAGTTGTTATCATACTGTTAACTGGGTATAGTATCACGAGTTATTTGGTGTGGCTGGTATGGGTCTTACCCGGGATTCAAAATCCTTCCTTATTGTGTCAGCTCTTCCGGGCACAGTATCCTAACTGAGGTCTGGAGGAGGGTCTTAGTGGGAGGAGCCAGTGCACACCAGGTAGTCCTAAAGCTTTCTTTAGTTGTGCCCAGTCTCCTGCGGAGCCGCTAATCCCCATGGTTCTTACGGAGTCCCAGCATCCACTACGGACTACGAGAAATAGATTTACCGGTGAGTAAAATCTTATTTTTAGGACCAGTTTCCCTTTTTCATTTTTGTTACTTGGACTGCATTTCACAAGGGGCACCCAAGTCAATTGTATTGTGGCTGCCCAAATGTAATGGGTGCCCACCGTTGCTATTCAGTTGTCCCCCTCCCCCTGTTGGCTGAGCTTGCTCCATGTGTGCACCCATAAGTTCTGAAATGATTATACCCGACTGCATGTGTCCCCAAACAGAGGAGGGAGGGGCTTTTACTGTGGGCTTTTAACTCCTAGGTTAAGAGGCCGGAGGTATTCATTTATTGCCCATGGTAAGCCCCAAGGGTGCACTTCCCACTGCTTACTGTGCGCTGTAATTGAATAGATCCGGTTATAGAAATCTATGCTTTGCTGTGAATTAGCCATGGGGTTTACCACAGCTTATAATTGAATTGCTCTGAGTACTTAACCCGGAACCAAAAACCTGCAGAAGTACTGTGGCTAATGCTATCTCTCCTGCATGTTGTGATAACCACGTATATGATCCCATAATGTGTGAATGGCACGGCCCCCAGTCCCCCTATCTGCACTTGAAACCATCAACCACATACCGTCCCGCTGCATCAATGGCACTTTGCATCTTTCATGTTTGTTGCATGCGTGTCTCAATGAATGGTTTTTATGACCATATGTACTTGCGACAAATAGATGGTTCCCCTGTATTGGTTGGGGTTCGGTCAGCAAGTCGACAGTCAGTGTTGACACTTATGATGTCATCATCCGTGAAATGTCAGCATTATGGTTAGTACGATCAATAGCGGTGAGAGACACCGCAGATGGTTGACATTTTAGGCATGTTGACATTTTGTCATTGTTGACATGCTGCCCATCAACAAGATCTACCAAACACATACTGGTCTACCCTGTCTTATTGCAGTGTTTGTATTTATGCTGTGTGATTTACTGTTGTGTATTGTATTTATGTGGTTTAATGTTTGCTTTTATGTCCACCTCTTGCTGTGTTCCCCTCGTGCCACCTAACAAACCATAATAAAAATGTATACAACTCCGCATCCCACCCATATATACTAGAATAAAACCTAACCAGCAATGACCAAATGTTGTGAGCATTGGCTGCCATTTGGTAGTGGAGTGGGTCCCAGTTATTTCCTTGTAGAACGTCAGCTTGATACCTGCTTTTGAGAGAAATATACAGTAATCTATAGTATTTATGTTTATATGATGTGTCTGCACTTGCACTTTATCCTTCCTTATGGAGCTGTGGTTAGAAAGGTGTAAAATCACTTTTTGATGAGAAATCTCTACAGTTTTTCAGTAACCAAAATGTGTTCTGATACTTCTATTAATCACAGTACTTTCAGGCTCCCAGTGCTAGGGTAAATGGACTGGTTCTGTAAAGACTGTTGTGGGTTTGAAATGTAATAGTCTGGTCCTGATATTCCTATTACGAAAACTCCATATCTGGAAAAGCTCTGTTCTAGATCATCGATCCTGTGTGTATATATCTATCTCCTGTGCAACTTTCCACTTAACATTGATTAAACAGATTAGCAGAGCCAATAAAATGCTAATTAACTCTGTGGCCTGTACATTGAAGGCTTGTTTGATTAGCCGGGTACTTATCTACAGGGTCCCAGCCATAGGTATGGCCAGGGGCGGATTGGGAACAAAAAGCGGCCCTGGAAAAATTTGTACTAGTGGCCCCACTTGGGCAGCACCAGAGGTGTAAGGTCTAGCCATGGGCCATGGAAGCAGCACCCTCCCCCCAAGACTCCAGATAGTGGGCATGTCCAGCATCAAGGGGGAAGTGAAAAAGAAATAAAATTAAATATTATGAGCACATTATATGAGACGCCTTTAGAATTTAGGAAACTATATAATTCCTTAGAAAGATATATTTTCTTGCTTATTACACCAACCGTATCCCAATCACTACTCACTCAATCTTATATGTCAGCCGAGCAGGCAGACAGAGCATACACTAGATCATCTGCAATCACAGGCTAAGTGGCAAAGTAATTTTCATATATACAAATTGTTGGCATCTTATTCATTATGTCTATAAATAGAACCACATGTCCTAAAACAAAACAGGCCCCACGGGTGCGTCGGCCCACCGGGGATCTTCCCCGTGAACCCTATGGCCAATCCGCCTCTGGGTATGGCATATCTGTACAGCTTGCATCATCAGGTTATGTTGTGACACATTTATCTGCATGTTTATATACGTTCTAGCATACGTGGGCGAATACACGCATGCTCACGTCTCGTGTCATGGCTGAGGGTTTGATTTTTATTTATATAAATGTTTATTTTTATTTTTATAGTTGGCAAACATGAACTAACTGGGCACAAGGTGGCTGTGAAGATACTGAACAGACAGAAGATTAGAAGCCTTGATGTGGTGGGAAAGATTCGGAGGGAGATTCAGAACCTGAAACTCTTCAGACATCCTCATATCATTAAGTTGTAAGTGTTTGCAGATTTGTTAGGCCATGGGAATTGCAGTCTGTAATCCCTTCAGGCTGCCTCATGCAGAACCTGGCTGTATAGCACAGAATCCACATCTACAAGAACTGTATAGATTGTGTGTAAATGTAAAAAGTAGCTTGGCTGCAATAGTTCTACATTGAGGACAAAACAGCATGTGCCCAAAATACTTCCTAAATGATCAAAGTGTCCTTATTCTCAAACTGATGGTTGGCTAATCTAGCACAACCCACTGCTGGCGATTGCGCCACAGTCTGTTGTAAGAGTGACTGCAGGGGGTTTACATCACTACCCTGTGCGATCAGTCTTCAGTCCCTGCAGGATGTTTTACAGAGTCCATCAATGGAGATGGCAGTGAGGCAGAAAGCATTCGTGTCAGCCTTGCAGTCTTTTACTGTAATGAGCGCAGTGACCTTGGCCTGTTGTACTGAAAGGCGATTGCATTATAGAGGGGAGAAAAAACTATTTTATTTTTTTTACTTATTTTTTTTTATTAAAAAAAATAAATAAATAAATCTGTAACTTGCTAGATAAGTACAATGTTCAAGCTCCTAAATGCGCAGCAGTTGCGTGTATAAATACAGTATTTGCTGCAGTCCAAAATAAAGATATTTCCACCCTCACCTTAAAACTAACAAACGAAAAGACTGCACTTTTGTATCCCAAATAAATTTCAAAGCAGCATAAATTTTACCCCTTTCACATCGCCAATGCCGGATCCCACCCGGGAATTGAAAACGGGTCCTTCCTGGGTGGGATCAGGCATTGGACCCTAACAGCAGGCTTTCCGACCCAGCAATTTGCCGGGTCGGTTGCCGTAGCGGTGGGGCGGGCGGAGCCGGCGCTGGGAGCTGAGCTCATCTCCGTGCGCGCCGCTCTTATGGGTACCCGTTCACGGTTCCACTGACTCTGTATTCAACCCGGGAATAACACTGTTTTATTCCTGGCTTGAATTACCGGGTCAGGTGACCCGGGAATTCGACCATGGCCCTTTCATACCGCACGCCGGGTCGATACTGGGTTGTTTGTGTGGTGTGAAAGGGGTATAAGTAAGTACACATTCTATTGATAAAAAGAACACTTAGTAAAAAGATTTATAACTGTGCACATAATCTTTTTAGCAAATAGATATGAAATGTAGCAAAGAGTATAAAAAAACAACAACTTTGTTTGCTTTTAATAGCACACAGTCTAGACCGGTGGTTCCCAACCTTTTTTGAGTAACTGCGCCCTAGAGTGTTGATTCTTTTCATGGTCCCCCAGGCCAAAAGTTTCTTATTAAATTGTGTTTGTCATCCCTAGGTTTAGTTAGGTCGTGAGGGACAGGATTGGCAACTGTTTGTCAACATGTGTTATTGTATGGGTCGACAGTCATTAGGTCGACCACTGAAGGTCGACATGAGTTTTTTGACTGTTTTTTTTTGTCTTTTTCTTCATAAAGTCACGGGGAACCCCAATTAGTGCACTGTCAGCTCGCCATGCTTCGGGCAAAGTTACCGTTCCAGTCGTAGTCCACGTGGATCGTCAAGTATGGAAAAATCCCAAAAATGAAAAAAAAAAAAAAAAGTAAAAAACTCATGTCGTCCTGACGACCGTATCCCATGCGTTACGATTGGAAGCCACAAGCACTGGTTTTGCCTATTAAATTGACCATTAGGAATTGTAGTTGGATCAGGGCCCCAACGCGAGGCACCCAAGGGTGCAGCGGCACCCAGATCAGAAACCACTGTCCTAAGCAATCAAAACAAATAACAAAACGTTCTTATAATGCACCATCTATAATAATCAATTAGTCCTAATAGATCACTAAAGTGCAAATGTCCAGAACTGGACAAGGATAGTCTGTCTTTGGGTGGAATTCAAACATTTGAATCTTCCCCCTTATGTTTGTACATTTGTAGATCTAGAGTGCTTTATTTGTTTTGCCTAGTAAATATCAATATAAAACTTTATTATCCCTAAAGTGCGTACACACTGGCCAATATATCGGCCGTTCTCTTGAACGGCCAATATATTGCGGGTCCGTCGGCCAGTGTGTACGAGCGATATGTCCGTGAACTCCATCGTTCAGGCTTAACGCGTCGACCCTGCTACTAGCCGACTGCCAATATTTTGTTGGCTATATTGGCACGTCAGTGTGTGTATAGGCAGACAGCTGACCGCCCGTGCACAAGCTGCAGCAGCCGGCGGTGACTGATAGATGAACTGGACGGGTGTGTGTAAATGGCCGCCCAGTTCATGACATCAGTCCCGGACGGGTGGTGCAGTGGGTATGCCCAGCACACTGCCCGATCCGGCTTTAGCTATATCTGCAGAGCAATAGATTTGCAGATATATCTGTAGGTGTGTACCCAGCATTAGCAACAGTCTTACTGGCCACTCACAGGTAGCAGAAATTTTATATATATATTCTATATATCGCCTTGACAAAGGGGCGTTAGCACCCCGAAACGTTGGTTAGCCCACTTTGTTTTTCATGGATTAAAGTTACCTTTTGCACTTTATTTACTGGGATCAGTCTCTGAGTGCCGCTGCATGTTTCCATCTGCTGTGTGTGTGTGTGTGTGTATATGTATGTATGTATATGTATATGTATATGTATATGTATATGTATATATATATCTATATATATATATATATATATATATATATATATATATATATATATATATATACATACACATACACACACACTACCCCTACCTGACTGCTCTATGGATAAGGGCACTGACAGCTTCTTGGTGTATATTAGTCCCAGAGTCCCATAAACTGTCAAGGTTGCTCTGCTCACTACCTGACTCCGAGTTGTAGGAGATGCACAGCAGTGCTGGTGGCACACCGCTCCAGGATGTAGCTGTGTTGTGACAGAGCAGTTCTCCTGTTCCTGTCTCTGCTGCTCCCAACAAGCTAGCTTGTATAATAGAAGCAGCTGATGCTACTTCAGCCACAGGGGTCTCGGCGGCAAATGTGGGCAGTTCCAGTTAAAACGGGCAGTTGATCTATTATAAAATATCTGTAACCTGCCACCATGTTAGTTGCGGTAACTAAGTGGAAGAAATGAAATGACTGGTCCTAGATGTCGTGATGCATAAGCTGATTCAGTAAGGTCCTACATGCAGCCTTTTCAGAGCTGGGGCCGGACACCCAGATGTGCCGGCATTTATTAGCTCAGTTGGATTGTGGCAGGGTACGTAGTTTTGATCGCTGCATATACAGCCAGATCTGCGCCCATCTCCTCACATGCTGGGGGCTGCCCAGCACAGGGCAAGACCATCCAGCATGTGTGGCGGGCGTTATATTGCGGATGCATCATTTATTTTTTTTAATCGGGGTGGCTGCGTGTGACCGCAGCCGCACCGGAACGCCCCCATTCGGCCCAACACACTTGCGAAGCGTCGCCGCCACCTGAGCGCTCGGCGCTGTCAATCACAGTGCGGCAGCAGACTGCATTACGGGCCACATTAGCGGCCATCTCTAAATAAGCCCCTAAGATTGTCTGTATCCATATACATTGTTTTGGATTTGAGCTCTTTATACACTGAATATAATCTGATTAGATAAAATCTGCCAGGATGATTTGCAACTGAGCTGATCTTTTTCTGGTTTGCCAAGTGCCTATATTTGGGCAATTGATTCCTGTAGACTTAAAGCAGTTCTTTAAAAAATAAAATAAAAAAATAAATAATAATAATAAAAAAAATAATAATAATGGGTCGTTTATCACTTTCAGTTGGATATAGATAGAACTAAATTAGTGATTTTCAGAAAACTAGCTTTCTCTAACGTCCTAGTGGATGCTGGGAACTCCGTAAGGACCATGGGGAATAGCGGGCTCCGAAGGAGGCTGGGCACTCTAGAAAGATTTGACTACCTGGTGTGCACTGGCTCCTCCCACTATGACCCTCCTCCAAGCCTCAGTTAGATGCCCGGCCGAGGTTGGATGCACACTAGGGGCTCTCCTGAGCCCTTAGAAAGAAAGTATAGTTTAGGTTTTTTATTTTCAGTGAGACCTGCTGGCAACAGGGTCACTGCAGCGAGGGACTAAGGGGAGAAGAAGCGAACTCGCCTGCTTGCAGCCGGATTGGGCTTCTTAGGCTACTGGACACCATTAGCTCCAGAGGGATCGACCGCAGGCCCAGTCCTTGGTGTTCGGTCCCGGAGCCGCGCCGCCGTCCCCCTTACAGAGCCAGAAGCAAGAAGAGGTCCGGAAAAACGGCGGCAGAAGACATCAGTCTTCACCAAGGTAGCGCACAGCACTGCAGCTGTGCGCCATTGCTCCTCATGCACAATTCACACTCCGGTCACTGAGGGTGCAGGGCGCTTGGGGGGGGGGCGCCCTGAGCAGCAATAAAAACACCTTGGCTGGCAAAAATACCACAATATATAGCCCCAGAGGCTATATATGTGGTAAATACTCCTGCCAGAATCCAGAAAAAAGCGGGAGAATAGGCCACTGAAAAGGGGCGGAGCTATCTCCCTCAGACACACTGGCGCCATTTCTCCTTCACAGATCCGCTGGAAGGAAGCTCCCTGGCTCTCCCCTGCAGTCTACACTACAGAACAGGGTAAAAACAGAGAGGGGGGGCACTAAATTTAGGCTATATATATATATATATATATTATAAAAAGCAGCTATAGGGGACATAACTCAGTTAGTCCCTGCATTATATAGCGCTCTGGTGTGTGCTGGCATACTCTCACTCTGTCCCCCCAAAGGGCTTTTGTGGGTCCTGTCCTCATTCGGAGCATTCCTTGTGTGTGTGTGCGGTGTGTCGGTATGGCTGTGTCGACAAGTTTGAGGATAATGATGTGGAGGCGGAGCAGATGCCTTTAGAAGGGATGTCACCCCCTGCGGGGCAGACACCTGAGTGGATGGGCTTATGGAAAGTAATGAGTGCACGTATAGACTCCTTATATAAGAAAATCGACGACATGCCAAATGTGGGACAGCCGACTTCTCAGCTCGTGCCTGCCCAGGCGTCGCATGGGTCGTCAGGGGCTCTAAAACGCCCGCTACCTCAAGCAGACCCAGATGTCGACACTGATACTGACACCAGTGTCGACGACGATGAGTCTAACCTGATGCCCACTAAGGCCATTCACTGCATGATTGAGGCAATGAAAGAGGTGTTACACATTTCTGATATAAATACAGGTACCACTAAAAAGGGTATTATGAATTAAATGAAGTGTGTGAAGAAGCGTGGGCTTTCCCTGATAAAAAATTGGTAATTCCTAAGAAGGTACTAATGGCGTTCCCTTTCCCGCCAGAGGATAGGTCACGTTGGGAAACACCTCCTAGGGTGGATAAAGCGCTCACACGTTTGTCTAAAAAGGTGGCACTACCGTCTCCGGATACGGCCGCCCTCAAGGAACCTGCTGATAGAAAGCAGGAGGCGATCCTGAAGTCTGTATATACACACACAGGCATTATACTTAGGCCAGCTATTGCGTCAGCTTGGATGTGCAGTGCTGCCGCTGCGTGGTCAGATAAACTGTCAGAAAATATTGACACATTAGACAGAGACACGATCCTGTTAACCATAGACCATATAAAAGACTCAGTCTTCTATATGAGAGATGCACAAAGGGAAATCTGCCGACTGGCATCTAAAGTAAGTGCATTGTCCATTTCTGCTAGGAGAGGCTTATGGACTCGCCAGTGGACAGGAGATGCAGATTCAAAAAAGCACATGGAAGTGTTACCATATAAGGGTGAGGAATTATTTGGGGATGGTCTCTCGGACCTAGTTTCCACAGCAACGTCTGGGAAGTCAGCATTTTTACCCCATGTCCCCTCACAGCCTAAGAAGGCACCGTTTTATCAGGTTCAGTCCTTTCGGACCCAGAAAAACAGGCGTGGAAAAGGCGGGTCCTTTCTGTCCAGAGGCAGAGGTAGGGGAAAAAGGCTGCAACAAACAGCAGGTTCCCAGGAGCAAAAGTCCTCCCCCGCTTTTTCTTCCAAGTCCGCCGCATGACGGTGGGGCTCCACAGGCGGAGCCAGGTACGGTGGGGGGTTGCCTCAAAAATTTCAGCGATCAGTGGGTTCGCTCACAGGTGGATCCCTGGATCCTGCAAATAGTATCTCAGGGGTACAAGCTGGAATTCGAGGCGTCCCCACCCCACCGGTTCCTAAAATCTGCCTTGCCGATTGCTCCCTCAGACAGGGAGGCGGTGCTAGCGGCAATTCACAAGCTGTATTCCCAGCAGGTGATAATCAAGGTACCCCTACTTCAACAAGGCCGTGGTTATTATTCCACACTATTTGTGGTACCGAAACCGGACGGTTCGGTGAGACCCATTCTAAATTTGAAATCCTTGAACACGTACATAAAGAAATTCAAGTTCAAGATGGAATCGCTCAGGGCGGTTATTGCAAGCCTGGACGAGGGGGATTACATGGTATCCCTGGGCATCAAGGATGCTTACTTGCATGTCTCCATTTACCATCCTCACCAGGAGTACCTCAGATTTGTGGTACAGGATTGCAATTACCAATTCCAGACGCTGCCGTTTGGACTGTCCACGGCACCGAGGGTATTTACCAAGGTTATGGCGGAAATGATGATACTCCTTCAAAGAAAGGGAGTTTTAATTATCCCGTACTTGGACGATCTCCTAATAAAAGCAAGGTCCAAGGAACAGTTGTTGGTGGGAGTAGCACTATCTCAGGAGGTGCTGCACCAGCACGGCTGGATTCTGAATATCCCAAAGTCACAGCTGGTTCCGACGACACGGCTACTGTTCCTGGGTATGATTCTGGATACAGTCCAGAAGAAAGTGTTTCTCCCGGAGGAGAAAGCCAGGGAGTTGTCATCTCTAGTCAGAGACCTCCTGAAACCAAAACAGGTATCAGTGCATCGCTGCACACGGGTCCTGGGAAAGATGGTAGCTTCTTACGAAGCAATTCCCTTCGGCAGGTTCCATGCCAGAATCTTTCAGTGGGACCTGTTGGACCAGTGGTCCGGATCGCATCTTCAGATGCATCGCTTAATAACCCTGTCTCCAAGAACCAGGGTGTCTCTACTGTGGTGGCTGCAGAGTGCCCATCTTCTAGAGGGCCGCAGGTTCGGAATACAGGACTGGGTCCTGGTGACCATGGATGCCAGCCTTCGAGGCTGGGGGGCAGTCATACAGGGAAGAAACTTCCAAGGACTATGGTCGAGTCAGGAGACTTCCCTTCACATAAATATTCTGGAACTAAGGGCCATCTACAATGCCCTAAGTCGAGCAAAAGCCCTGCTCCTACACCAGCCGGTGCTGATCCAGTCAGACAACATCACGGCAGTCGCCCATGTAAATCGACAGGGCGGCACAAGAAGCAGGATGGCGATGGCAGAAGCCACAAAAATTCTCCGATGGGCGGAGAATCATGTACTAGCACTGTCAGCAGTGTTCATTCCGGGAGTGGACAACTGGGAAGCAGACTTCCTCAGCAGACACGACCTCCACCCGGGGGAGTGGGGACTTCACCCAGAAGTCTTCCAGATGCTGGTAAACCGTTGGGAAAAACCACAGGTGGACATGATGGCGTCCCGTCTCAACAAAAAGTTAAAAAGATATTGCGCCAGGTCAAGGGACCCTCAGGCGATAGCTGTGGACGCTCTAGTGACACCGTGGGTGTACCAGTCGGTTTATGTGTTCCCTCCTCTGCCTCTCATTCCAAAGGTATTGAGAATAATAAGAAAGCGAGGAGTAAACACAATTCTCGTGGTTCCGGATTGGCCAAGACGAGCGTGGTACCCGGAACTTCAAGAGATGCTCTCAGAGGACCCGTGGCCTCTACCGCTCAGACAGGACCTGATACAGCAGGGGCCCTGTCTGTTCCAAGACTTACAGCGGCTGCGTTTGACGGCATGGCGGTTGAACACCGGATCCTAAAGGAAAAGGGTATTCCGGAAGAAGTCATTCCTACGCTTATTAAGGCCAGGAAAGATGTTACGGCAACGCATTATCACCGCATATGGCGAAAATATGTTGCATGGTGCGAGGCCAATAAGGCCCCAACAGAGGAATTTCATCTAGGTCGATTTCTGCATTTCCTGCAAGCAGGAGTGGATATGGGCCTAAAACTAGGCTCCATTAAAGTACAGATCTCGGCTCTGTCGATTTTTCTTTCAAAAAGAACTAGCTTCAGTACCTGAAGTTCAGACTTTTGTAAAAGGAGTGCTGCATATTCAGCCCCCGTTTGTGCCTCCAGTGGCACCTTGGGATCTCAACGTGATGTTGAGTTTCTTAAAATCACATTGGTTTGAGCCACTAAAAACCGTGGATCTGAAATATCTCACGTGGAAAGTGGTCATGTTATTAGCCTTGGCTTCAGCCAGGCGAGTGTCAGAATTGGCGGCTTTATCATATAAAAGCCCTTATCTGATTTTCCATATGGATAGGGCAGAGTTGAGGACTCGTCCCCAATTTCTCCCTAAGGTGGTGTCAGCGTTTCACCTGAACCAGCCTATTGTGGTGCCGGCGGCTACTAGTGAATTGGAGGACTCCAAGTTGCTAGACGTTGTCAGGGCCCTGAAAATATGTTTCCAGGACGGCTGGAGTCAGAAAATCTGACTCGCTGTTTATCCTGTATGCACCCAACAAGCTGGGTGCTCCTGCTTCTAAGCAGTCTATTGCTCACTGGATTTGTAGTACAATTCAGCTTGCACATTCTGTGGCAGGCATACCACAGCCAAAATCTGTAAATGCCCATTCCACAAGGAAGGTGGGCTCATCTTGGGCGGCTGCCCGAGGGGTCTCGGCTTTACAACTTTGCCGAGCAGCTACTTGGTCAGGGGCAAACACGTTTGCAAAATTCTACAAATTTGATACCCTGGCTGAGGAGGACCTGGAGTTCTCTCATTCGGTGCTACAGAGTCATCCGCACTCTCCCGCCCGTTTGGGAGCTTTGGTATAATCCCCATGGTCCTTACGAAGTTCCCAGCATCCACTAGGACGTTAGAGAAAATAAGAATTTACTCACCGGTAATTCTATTTCTCGTAGTCCGTAGTGGATGCTGGGCGCCCATCCCAAGTGCGGATTGTCTGCAATACTTGTAAATAGTTATTGTTAACTAAAGGGTTATTGTTGAGCCATCTGTTGAGAGGCTCAGTTGTTTTCATACTGTCAAACTGGATATAGTATCACGAGTTGTACGGTGTGATTGGTGTGGCTGGTAAGAGTCTTACCCGGGATTCTAAATCCTTCCTTATTATGTCTGCTCGTCCGGGCACAGTGTCCTAACTGAGGCTTGGAGGAGGGTCATAGTGGGAGGAGCCAGTGTACACCAGGTAGTCATAAATCTTTCTAGAGTGCCCAGCCTCCTTCGGAGCCCGCTATTCCCCATGGTCCTTACGGAGTTCCCAGCATCCACTACGGACTACGAGAAATAGAATTACCGGTGAGTAAATTCTTATTATTTTTGTATTTAATTAAATGCATTGCTTTAAACGTGGAGCAGCGTCGGCGCAATTATCACATCCACATCCTATTCTAGAAATGGTAAGGCGCCCCAGAGCTGTGAAAGGTAGAAGTAACCTGTCCATGAACTTACCTTTTCCGTGTCTGTCTGTCCTCAGGTACCAGGTGATAAGTACACCGACGGATATCTTCATGGTAATGGAGCATGTCGCTGGCGGGGAGCTCTTTGATTACATATGTAAAAATGGAAAGGTAAGAACTTGGTACATCTCATTTAGTTGTAATTTGCTTTTAGGGACCTAAAATTGCCGGTATCCTCTATCCTGGGGTTATGCCACGTCTTGCTCTATGGGCACCAGACAGTCAAGATTGCAAGCAGAAAAAATTTCTGGA
The DNA here is from genome assembly GCF_028390025.1 of Pseudophryne corroboree. NCBI lineage: Eukaryota > Metazoa > Chordata > Amphibia > Anura > Myobatrachidae > Pseudophryne > Pseudophryne corroboree. The sequence continues at coordinate 91,585,674 of NC_086444.1, read as the reverse complement.
GTGCCACCACCATTACATCATATATGAACATTTGCAGAAGTAATGGATATGGGTACTGAAGCTGGTAGCTCCCTGGGTTCTCTGGTTTGCAGAGGGTATAGTGTGCAGAAGAGATCTGTGACAGGGTTCTTAGTTGTGATGCACTGATCCAGTAGGTGGCACTGCAGATATCCTCCAGAAACATCTTGTGGCCCTAGTACTAAGTAATGCTCTTTTCTATATATAACCATATTCTGTATATACTATTGTACAGTGTACAAAGCACTTGTATCGCCTTAACATTCTGCCATTCTTAGTATGGTCAAAGTGCTATGCTTTACCTGCCTACAACGGATCAGAGGTCCTGGCACAAGATGAATCATTCCTTAGTCTGGTCCCAGGGAATACAAGTAATCTTTTCTTTGCCTTTAGCATGGAGATTTTGTTTAGTAAAACCCAGAAATCGGGATTGTCCACCTTTACACATCCACTGCTATTTAGCGGTATCTAACTGAGGCCCCAGGGGCCAGGTGTGTTTTACCAAACGTCAGGGGTCGGCTCAATAAAGGCAACCCCCTTGAAAGCAAACCCTAAATACATCCCAATTGTAGACTCTTCATACAGTACATGAGAAGTTGCAGTGTAACTGGATTCTGCAGCAATGTAGCCCTATTGTATGGTAACGAAGAAACGTGGATGAGCCAGAGTTGTAACTACGTAATTAGGGAATTGCTGAGTCGTGTGCATTTAAATTGCATTTGCACTTATAAATGAAGAGGGTAACATGGGGCTTCTCGCATAGGTAAAGTTCTGAGTGGACGTTTCAAGGCATAAAATGTGCACCCAGTAGAGTGTTAGGGGCACTGATTGCCAGGCATACACCTGTCGGTCGCATCGCAAGATGCACCTGATTTACTTTCCACTCTGCATCTGGCCCATACCTGGTAAGTTTTCAGGGCTGTTGCCCCCTGTTCAGACAAACCTCTTGCACATGATGCGGAACACGTGGGATATGCTTACATTGCACATACAGAAAGTCGGCCTTTTTGTTTACATGGAGTAATAGCTTTCAGATTAGGACAAACTGTAGATGAAAGTAGTGATGCTCAGGATTGTGTACTGGATAAGGCGTGTCTGTGCACTATTATATGAATCTAGGTATTATGTCACACATTTAGTGTGTAGAGTAAGCTGAAGCTTTTCTTAGTGTATCAAAGGGTCTTTTGTTTATTCCCAAATCTTTTTCTTATGCTGGTTACACACCTACAGATATATCTAAAGCTGGATCGGGCAGTGCGTTGTGCATAATCACTGCCCAATCTGTTGTGACTGATGTCACGCACTGGGTGGCATTTAACTGCGCCTGCCAACAGTTCAGGCGTTGATCACTGCTGGCTGCTGCAGAATGTGTACGGGTGGTCGGTGAAGATTCAACCAGGTCTTCCCCTTACATAGCCTCTCAGTGGGACGTTTAGATGGTATTAGGTGATAGTGATGTGCAGCTGAGCATCTGGTGATCACAGTACAGCAGATATTACAGACTTTTCTGCAAATCTGTATGGGCCATGGTCAAATATCTGCAGTGTTGGCAGTCAAGCGGTGCCAGAGAGGCTGGCACATGGCAGTCATCGTTACTAATTGAATTGCATCAATAATATTAAGTGTTGGCGCATGCCATAGTGTAACACCTGAAGTGTTGTCACATTGCCATCTGTTGGGGCTAGTATTCTATATGTATGTTGGAGGTGAGAGCAGATAATGATTTCTTCCCTTATAATGGATCTGTATTAGCAGGATGACACAGTGGAATGGTATGTGTGCTTATCATAGTATATTGGTTTACAGACCAGGCATATGCTGGGTCATCTCAGTCTGTGCTCCCTGCTCTGCTGTGCCTCTTTCTGGCTGGCCTCGTCCCCTCTATGCTGACCACCCTCCTCCTTCCTTGAAGCTTTGTCCAGATCACCCACACACCCATTGCGGCTCTGTCCTTACTCCCATACTTAGCCCAGCGGCCAGTCTTCCCCTCATAGCTGTACTGTCTCGCTCACAGTGGGAACCATTAGGGTTTGTGCATTAAGGAGACGGGACAGCTTTACACAATTACTTTGTAGATTTCATCTAGTTTTTACTCAGCCTGTACTATGGACAGTGACTTAGTAATTACAAAAATGATGTGCCATGTCCGCTTGCTGTACAGTGATTGCAAGGTGCTACTTCTGAACACTCATCCATGTCGGAGCCCATTGCATTGATCTTTAACCAAATACATAACGATTAGATTCATTTGGGTTCTTTTGCAGTAATTACATAAAGAGCAGAACACTTCATGTAATCTGATTACTTTCATGAACCTTTTCTATTGTAGCCTAGTACATCTGCTATAACTTTGCACACTGTGTATACTGTGTTTAGCGCCCCCATCCTGAACCTGTAGTCTTCTTTACCATAGTGTTCTCTACTGCAGCAATCTTAAGCTGGGTACACACTAGATGATTTTTTGAATGATAAATCGTCCAGTTATTGTGTGCTCCCGTAAGTCTTTCGTCCCGACTTTTGGTCGGTCCTACATGCTAAATCTGAGGATGGTGTTAACGATGTTCAGCACATGCAGTGTGTATGCTCTGCCTACATATATACTGTACCTGATGTATCTTTAACGACCAAACTACTGAACGCACACTGGTGCAGATGTATTAACCTGGAGAAGGCATCAAGAAGTGATAAACCAGTGATAAGTGCAAGGTGATAAACGCAGCCAATCAGCTCCAATATGTAAATTAATAGGAGCTGATTGGCTGGTCAATTTATCACCTTGCACTTATCACTGGTTTATGCTTTCTCAAGGCTTAATACATCTGCCCCAATATATCTTTCGGTCGTTGGCAAGATTGCACAGTGCATATGCACTAGATCGTTTGTCCGGGAGTACAAGGGAAATAATTTTTGAGGACATTGCATCGTTTGCCTGTCGTCTAGTGTGTACCCAGCTTTACAGAGTGTTTCATATTGTGATTTTCTTGGTAATGTGTAAGTTTGAGGATTCTTTGCTCTAATTCCCGCGGTCATTGTACATACTGATTTTCATTTTAGTTGGATGAGAAGGAATCCCGGCGTTTATTCCAGCAAATCCTTTCTGGTGTGGACTATTGCCACAGGCACATGGTGGTGCACAGAGACTTGAAACCAGAAAATGTTCTTCTTGATGCACATATGAATGCGAAGATAGCAGATTTTGGTAAGTCTGGAAGTTCTGGTTGTCTCTTGTCTGTAAGTCCATGTGCTCATTAGAAAATCTATAACGAGATATTCATGTCCATATTCCACTACCTCTAAATGCATTAGTGGATGCAGTTTCCCACTTGATCTGTGTCCGTCTACCATTGGAGTACTTGATTTCGTGTTGGAAATAGAACTGTTGGATAGGTAGCAGGTTTCCCAATCCAATGTACTCTGTGGCCTCTTGGTTACACCTTTCCAGCACTAGGTAGAGCCTTCCCTTTTGCCACCAAAACAGCCTGAATTTTATATGTGAAATATATACAAGCTGCTGGTACAAGAGGACCTGATAACATTGCGCAGTTGCCGCAGGTTTGTCGGCTTCACAATCATACTGCAAATCTCCTGTTCCGCCACATCCTTACTGTGCTCTGTTCTGGTGATCGTGGAGGCCATTGAAATCATTGTAACCGTTGTGGAACCAGCTTGAGATGACATATGATCGAGAACATGGTATTATTCTGCTGGATGTAACATTGGAGGATGGATAAACTATGGCCATAAAGGGGATGCACTTGGTCCACAACAATATTGATGCACAGTTGGTGCAAAGAAAACATTTGACTTTACACCACCAACCTGATCCATGGTCACGAGTCAGGTTGGATCCATAGATTCAGGTTTACACCCAATTCTAATCCTATCATCTGAAGGTCAATGGAATATAGTCACACCAGGGGATGTTTGGGGGGGAGCCTGTGCTCACTGTAGCTACAGCTTGTGTTTGCCTTACAGGAGCTGGAACCCAGTGTGAGCTGCTGCTGCTGTAGCCCATCCACCCCCAGGCTTGTCTTGTTGTACATTCATAGATGCTGTTCTGCATTCCACTGTAACACATGGTGGTTTGAGTTAGTCACCTTCTGCCTGCTTATACTAGTCTGGCCATTCTACTCTGACCTCTCACTTTCACCCACAGAAATGCTGCTCACTGTTATGTATATTTTGCACACAATCCTCTGTAAAATGTACAAACAGTTGTGTATGTGCAAATACAAGGAGAATCAGCAGTTCCTAAAACCACCACCTGTCTGACACCAACAATTATTTTACATCGCATGAAGGGGCTGATTCAGACCTGAGCGCTTGGCTGCTAATTTTGCTGTCCTGCATTCAGATAGTTGCCGCTAAAGGGGAGTGTATATTCGCCCGTGCAAGTGTACGGCGTGCTACAATTATCCCTCAGTCAGCGGACAGCTGCAAATCCGTTCGCACCTCACTCACCATTGAATATATTTCTTTATCATCCACTAGGGGTCACTGGAGTACTCTTGGGATATGGACGGGCGTAGCCGAACAAAGGCACTGAATATTTAAATTTAGGACTCTCCCCCCCCCCTCCATATCCCCGAGTACCTCAGTGTACTCTCTCAGTGTTTTTTCGGTGCTCACAGCACGAACATTGGCTTGTGGTATAACCACACTTGGATTTTTATTTTTTATTTTTATTTTTTATTTTTACACTTAGCACATCCCTTCCCAGTTTCTGGAAAAACATGGGTCCGGGATAGTGCCGCTGCACGGGCAGCGAATGGCGTGTCGGTCCTCACAAAGAGCACCCTCACAGCCACAGGCGCTAAGCGCATGGCGTGTTGGTCCTCACAAAGAGCACCCTCACAGCCACAGGCAGACACTGTATCCTACTGCAACTGGACGGAGCTTACAGAAAGAAGCCCCGTCACAGCCAGGATGAAAGCCCCGTCACAATCTGGCCGGAGCTTACAGAGTGCGGCACTACAAGGTATGGTGGGGGGTCAGGGCGGTCAGCTCACGCTGCCGCCCTGCTGTGTGGGGAAAGCCTTTATTGTTACCACCGCTTTGCCCGCCGCTTACAGCGCGCTCATTAGCAGGATACCCCGCTGAACGAAGAGAGCGGCCGCACGTCGCTCACAGACGCCGGCCGCTCTCCCAGCCACTGTACCAGAACTCTGCCACTGGAAACGTATCCGAGCGGCCGCACGTCATTCAAAGACGCCGGCCGCTCTCCCAGCCACTGTACGCGAGCGCCGCCCAAGCAGCCACTCTGCGTACCCGTGTCTAAAGCTCCGAGCGGCCGTACGTCGCTAAAGACGCCGGCCGCTCTTCCAGCGCTGCACCCGGCCACTGCTGTATGAGGCGCCGCCCGTTCTTCCGGAGGGCTCCCCGGCGCAATATAGCAGCGCTCCCCGGGTTTTCCTAGGCTCCCTGCACTCGCTTCCGGCCGCTGCACAGGGAGAAGCTAAAAGCTACATCACAAGCAGCGCGGCTGCAGGGGGGTGACGGTGAGTAAAGCCCATAGCAGCAGCAAAGGCTGCATGGGTTAAGAGACTGCTCAGTTTTAAATAAGAAACTGCTCAGTTTTAAACAAGTTATTGACCCATAGCAGCAGCAAAGGCTGCTTGGGAATAAGATATATTGGAAATAATACATCACTGCAGGCAGTGTTGAGTAAAGCCCATAGCAGCAGAAGGCTGCATGGGTTAAGAGACTGCTTAGTGTTTAAACAGTTAATGGAAATAACTGGAAGGCTAGCTAAAGCATAAGGCTGCAAGATAATGTATTGTAAACTGCACGGATTTTACTGTATAATAGACCTGTAACTGTAGAATAGGCTATTAAGCCTATATTTAATGTATAATAGGCTATTAAGCCTATATTAACACTGCAGCAGGTAACCTGTCCTGTGATTTTCAGTGGAAGCATGGCATGACGGTCATTTTAATCATTGCTGTTCTTACAGGTTATAATTCCAGAACATTCCGCCCATACACCTATACTCCACAAGGAGGCGCAGGGGTGTTAGTGGGAAGTTTTTGGTTCAGTTTCACATAAGTTAGCCATGTAATCTGTATTTCTACTTAATTCTAGAACATTCCTGCCCTACATCTCTAAGCCACCAGAGGCGCAGGGAAGTTAGTAGGAATTTGGTTCGGGTTTCATATGCCCATGTGAACTGCTTTTCACATAAAGAATACTTTGATTTCTCTTCATATCGAATAAATCTTTCGGTTTTTGCTAAAGATTTCCGAAGAGAGAAACAAGCTTGAGTTTCATATGAATAGGCTGTTCAGCAATAACATATATATATATGACACATAATAACTTCATTAAGCCGTGCAAGTGTCTGTCTGTTGCCTATTGTGGTGTCTGTCTACATAGCGAGTAGGGCTATAGTGCAGACTAAAAATAATTTTAAAAATCCTATGTTAACATTGGCAATTCAAATTAAAAGAGCGGTAACATCGGAGTCTCGGAATGTCTCCGCCAGCTCTAACAAAAGACAGTCTTTCCAAAGGGCCAATTTCCCTTTGGGTACCAGAGTGTTTATTTCACTGGTCTTATAATTTAATGCACGATTCTATGTCAAATTTCACACAGATAACTACGAGTGAGAAGGGTACATTAGTCCAGCACTCAGATAGTGCGGGGGGCTTTTTAACAACCATACATAATCGTTTCCAAAAGGACGCGATCCGCCATTGGTAGATGATTTTCTGTCAAACATTATAAAAACCCAGGATACATTTGGGTCACTAGAATCTATGTATGAAACAATGACGATCACTGGTAAAAGAAGCTGCAGAGTATATCTGTAAAGCTTCTGCTAACGCCGGTTATTTTCATTGTCGCTAGTTAAGCGCGACAAGGCCAGAGCTTGTTTGCTCATAAATTTGATATACTTGTAACGGTATTTTATCCCTTTATGATATTCAGCCATTACCGCATACAGTATACTTGTAACGGCGTTTTATCCCTTTATAAGAAACAGTCACGCCTTGTAACGACAGGACGTTACAGTCAGCAAGCCAGTGGTTTGATGACCTCTTTTACAATTGTGGAAGCGCGTCTTTACATGTTACATTTGCGAGGTTTCAGGACTTCAACTCATACATGTCTCAGCTATTTACAGCTTAAAGTACAAAACTGCCTCTGTCGAACGGTTTGGCAGGTTGTCATTTAGTCTTTGCTGGTTTATAAACCAGGCAGTAGTACGCCAACAGAGTCAGTTACTTATTCCCTTCTGTTTGAGCAAAACCAAACAGCTCCGTCGCAATATCAATCAGCAAGTCATTTACTACAGTTAGAAAATGGATTTTCTGCGGTTAGTATTTGCTTATTGGAGCCACAAAATTTGCATAATTGCATTTGATCTTCACAATGCGTATTTACCCAGTCCGGTTTGTTCATCACAGGTTCTAGCGTTTGCAAATCGCCACAACCATTAACCATTTCATGTCTACCGTTGCTTATCGCTTTGGGTATTTACCAAAGTGGTGATGGGATGATAGCTCATCTCACATAAGAACTCTGTCTCAACAAAGTTCCTCTAACTTGCGCTACTAAGGTATACTGCGGTAGCAGATCAAGTTCGAAAACAATCGCATCTAATTCCGTCTAAAAAATCAAAGACTTTTACCTACTACACCAGCAAGAACAAATGTACATCTAGTAATTAGCACAAAACACGCACACTAGCGGTACATTGGTGTATTCACCTATTAAGAATAAAGATGTGTTTTCAATTTAGTTCGCCACCCTTCACTCGCGTTTCCCACAGAGGGACAAGGGTGCATATACTCTGGACGACAGTCGCAGAGGGTCAGGATTTGTAGTTAAAATCAGCGACAAAGGTTCTAAAACACGACAGATTGCGGTCGATAAATGTCCTAGAACTCTGTGCATTTTACAATGCAATACATGATTCGCTTTCAGTCTGACCAGGGATATACTCTGGTTTCTCTTCAGAACGAATAAATCTTTCGCCTTTTACTAAAGATTTCCGTGGAGAGGAACAACCGTGAGTTTCATGTAAATTTTTGATGCCTGCCTCACGCTGGCCTTAAGCAGTCAAACAAGGCAACGGCAGTTGCATACACAACAACCAGTGAGAACCAAGAAGCCGCATGGCAATGCGGCATGAGAACCAAGAAGCCGCATGGGAATGCGGCATGTGACTCAAATCCTCAATGGCTCAGAACACCATTATGTGAAAATGTCAAGAGATCATTCCGTGAGTGGACATCTGTTAGACAGAGGATCTCACCCGTCAGGATTTGGATCCTGAAAACTGGACATTAAATCCAGAGGTGTGTCATATGTGAGTCCACAGAAGGGGGTTACCCTCAAGTATACATGATGGCATCTCGCCACAATTAGAAAAGCTCAGTATGTGTACAAAACAGATCACAAGGGCAGTGGCGGTGGAGTCTCTCACATTCATGTGGTCATTCAGCATCGTGTATCTGGCTCCACCATTTTCCGCTGCTCTCTCCGTTGCCAAAACGGATCATAAGACCGTTTGTCACAGTCATACTGGTGGTATCTCATGGGTTTCGGAGAAGTTTGCTTCTCGAATTTTCAAGGAATACTTGCACACGATCTTGGCCCGCTCATAATACGTCCAACCTGTTACATCAGGGAACGTTAGTTTACCCATAGTTACCTATGTACCTATTATCTATGTACCGCAGCTGCGGTTGACGGGGTGAGGGTTCAGACCGCCCTCTTAAGAAATAGAGCATTACAGTATCGGTTATACCAACCATGTTACGAAATAGTAAGCCGCTTAAGGCAGCTCATTATTACAAAATTTCGTGTGCTTACATAGGTTGTAAACCTCGGAAGTTTCCAACATCATCCTTCAAGTTACCCGTATTCTGTTAAACGGGGTGGGATGGAAAACTGAGTTGATCTGCACTAAGAGTGCAGGTATCTGTGTGGTAAACTTATTTTCAAAGACGTTTGCCTCTATTTGCGTCTGTACACATCTTTCTACAAGGTGTCATCAAAGTTCAGACTCTATTTATCCCACCTACAGCGCCAGGCGACTTGAAGTTGGGTTCAGATTTCTTACAGTTTTCATATTTTGAACCTTTTCAACAAATGGGAATTAAGTTTCTCACTTTGGAAAACATTTTTCTTCTAGCCTTGGCTTCGGCAAGGGTTTTGTTTTCATATTTGGGTGCCTTGTATTCCAAGCCACCGTATTTGAGTTTTCTCATGACAAAGCAGATCTTCGGACGAATCACGCTTTCGTATTCTTCACATCAATATGCCAATAGGGGTTCCTGTGTGGACAGCACATTCTAGAATTCTGAATGTGGTACACGCATTACGCGTTTATATATGTCCCGAACGTCAACAGTACGTGATATGAATCCGTTGTTTGTTCTCTATGATACTGCCAACTGGGGTTAGCCAGTTTCTCAGCAGACATTATCCAGTTGGGTAATAATAATGACTACAAGTCAGGCTTACTTTAAGGCTAAGTTACAATCGCCTACGTCAGTAATAGCTCATCCCACAGGTTCTGTGGGAATGTCAGACCCAGTGGGTCGTGGAGCGTCTAAAACGCGGCTATATAGCCTTCATGTGCACCACGTTTGTGCACGTTTACACGTTATAAATGGTGGCGCCATCAGCATCTAGCTTTGGGCTGCCTACTGTTACAAGTATCAAACAGCTCTCCCGCCCACGAGGGAAGCTTTGGTACGTCCCAAGAGTACTCCAGTGACCCCTAGTGGATGATAAAGAAAATAGGATTTTGGTACTTACCAGGTAAATCCTTTTCTTTGAATCCATAGGGGGCACTGGACGCCCACCAAGAGCAGTTTTACCTGGGTTGTTTTAAGCTCAAGGGAGCTTAGGGTAACAAGTTTTACTTGATTGATATTAAGCTCAGAGGAGCTTATGGTAACACATTTTCACCGATTGGTTCAAATTATAAAGTTCTATCGGTTATGGTGTCAACTGTTTAGTTGACAGTAAGGTTATGGGTCAACATTGTTGTTGTCCGTTATGTTATAGGTATTCTCCATTGTCAACCTCTCTATATCGTTCCTGATTCGCTCAGTAAAAAACACTGAGAGAGTACACTGAGGTACTCGGGGATATGGAGGGGGGGGAGAGTCCTAAATTTAAATATTCAGTGCCTTTGTTCGGCTACGCCCGTCCATATCCCAAGAGTACTCCAGTGCCCCCTATGGATTCAAAGAAAAGGATTTACCTGGTAAGTACCAAAATCCTATTTTACACTGTGTGCAGTCTGTGCACAGCCCAGGACTTACTTCTACAGTGCTATGATAACTGGCTGATCGTGTCCGGAGCTGACGTCACACACCCTCCCTGAAAATGCTTGAACGCCTGCGTCTTCCCTGACACTCCCTGAAAACAGTCAGTTACCACCCATAAACGGCCGCTTCCGGCCAATCCGCATGCACATGGCTGTGCAATTTAAATTTTCGCACAAGCCTGTCGCTGCTCGGCGATGCCTGTTTGGCGACATGTATGCGCATTGTGGTGCATGCGTAGTCTATCGATAATCAGCCACTGTGCGAATGCGCACAGCAGCGATAAGGTCTGAATCGGCCCCTAAGTTCCCCTTTTGATGTTTGGAATAAAACTACTTGACCGTGTTTGAATGCTTTTATGCATTGATTTCCAAGCACTTTGTTTGATCCCCGTTGGCTGATTATATATTTACATTAATGAGCAGGTGCATAATCAGGCAGACAAAGGGACTACAACCGGTATAGGATTTGCCCATGTCACTATACCTACCTATGTCTTAGGTGTTGTCCCTCTGCAAAGCTTCCAGGAGTGAACACATGCTTTCTACAGACTAATTAATGCAACCCAATTAGAAAGCGTTCTGAGTACGTGGAGGCTTATTTAGCAAAAAACGTCATTTGTGTTAATGTATTAGTGGATCACCATTTCTCTAACGTCCTAGAGGATGCTGGGGACTCCGTAAGGACCATGGGGATAGACGGGCTCCGCAGGAGACTTGAGCACTTTAAGAAAGACTTTGACTCTGGGTGTGCACTGGCTCCTCCCTCTATGCCCCTCCTCCAGACCTCAGTTTGATACTGTGCCCAGTGGAGACTGGGTGCATTTAAGGAGCTCTCCTGAGTTTCCTGTAAAGAAAGCATTTTAGTTAGGTTTTTTATGTTCAGGGAGCCTGCTGGCAACAGACTCCCTGCATCGAGGGACTGAGGAGAGAGAAACAGACCCACTTCTCTGAGTTTCAGGGCTCTGTTTCTTAGGCTACTGGACACCATTAGCTCCAGAGGGATCGGTACGCAGGTCTCACCCTAGCCGTCCGTCCCAGAGCCGCGCCGCCGTCCTCCTCGCAGAGCCGGAAGATTGAAGGCGGGTGAGTATTGAGGAAAAGAACATCAGAGGCGGCAGAAGACTCCTTGATCTTCACAGAGGTAACGCACAGCACTGCAGCTGTGCGCCATTGCTACCATTCACCTCACACACCTCGGTCACTGTAAGGGTGCGGGGCGCCCTGGGCAGCAATATAAACCTCTCCTGTGGCATATATAGATATATACATGTACAGCTGGACACTGTACATGTATATAAAGAGCCCCCGCCATGTTGTTGAGAAATTTGAGTGGGACAGAAGCCTGCTGCCGAGGGGGCGGGGCTTCTCCCTCAGCACTCACCAGCGCCATTTTTCTCCACAGAACCGCTGAGAGGAAGCTCCCCGGACTCTCCCCTGCTTAACACACTGTGAAAGAAGGGTTTTAAAGTAGAGGGGGGGCCCAAAGGGCCTGGTGGGGAACCTGTCTTCAGAAAAGAGCTTCCCTGTGTGTGTGATGCGTCGGTATGTCTGAGATTGAAGGCTCACCTAAGGAGGAGGGGGGAGTGTATGAATGTTAGATCTCCGTCTGCAGTGCCGACACCTGACTGGATGGATATGTGGAATGTTTTAAGTGCTAATGTTAATTTATTGCACAAAAGATTAGACAAAGCTGAAGCTGGGGTACAGTCAGGGAGGCAACCCATGCCTGTCCCAATGTCGCCTGGACCTTCGGGGTCTCAGAAGCACCCGCTATCCCAAATAGTTGACACAGATACCGACACGGATTCAGACTCCAGTGTTGACTACGATGATGCAAAATTACAGCAAAGGTGGCTAAATGTATTCGATATATGATTATCGCAATAAAAGATGTTTTGCATATCACTGAGGAATCCCCTGTCCCTGACACGAGGGTACACATGTATAAGGGAAAGAAACCTGAGGTCGCCTTTCCCTCCTCACATGAGCTGAACAAATTATGCGGAAAAGCGTGGGAAACTCCAGACAAAAAACTGCAGATTTCCAAAAGGATTCTAATAGCGTATTCTTTCCCGTCGCAGGACAGAATCCGGTGGGAATCCTCCCCTAGGGTAGACAAAGCTTTGACGCGCTTATCAAAACAGATAGCGCTTCCATCCAAAGATACGTCTACCCTCAAGGATCCTGCTGACCGCAAGCAGGTTACCTTGAAGTCCATTAACTCACATTCTGGTACGTTACTCAGACCGGCTATTGCGTCGGCCTGGGTTTGTAGTGCTGTAGCAGCATGGACAGATTCATGATCAGCGGATATTGAGACCCTTGATAAGGATACCATTTTAATGACCCTAGGGCATATAAAAGATGCTGTCTTATATATGAGGGATGCTCAAAGAGACATTAGTTTACCGGGTTCCAGAATAAACGCTATTTCTATTTCTGCTAGGCGTGTCTTATGGACCCGACAGTGGTCAAGTGATGCCGACTCCAAGAGACATATGGAGTTGTTGCCTTACAATTTCTCTAACGTCCTAGTGGATGCTGGGGACTCCGTAAGGACCATGGGGGATAGACGGGCTCCTCAGGAGACTGGGCACTCTAAGAAAGATTTAGTACTACTGGTGTGCACTGGCTCCTCCCTCTATGCCCCTCCTCCAGACCTCAGTTAGAATCTGTTCCCGGCCAGAGCTGGGTGCTTTTAGTGAGCTCTCCTGAGCTTGCTAATAAAGTATTTTCTCTAACGTCCTAGTGGATGCTGGGGACTCCGTCAGGACCATGGGGAATAGCGGCTCCGCAGGAGACAGGGCACATCTAAAGAAAGCTTTTAGGATCACATGGTGTGTACTGGCTCCTCCCCCCATGACCCTCCTCCAAGCCTCAGTTAGGTTTTTGTGCCCGTCCGAGCAGGGTGCAATCTAGGTGGCTCTCCTAAAGAGCTGCTTAGAAAAAGTTTTTTTTAGGTTTTAAATCTCAGTGAGTCCTGCTGGCAACAGGCTCACTGCATCGAGGGACTTAGGGGAGAGATTTTCAACTCACCTGCGTGCAGGATGGATTGGAGTCTTAGGCTACTGGACATAGCTTCAGAGGGAGTCGGAACACAGGTCATCCTGGGGTTCGTCCCGGAGCCGCGCCGCCGACCCCCCTTACAGATGCTGAAGATCGGAGGTCCGGAAACAGGCGGCAGAAGACTCTTCAGTCTTCATGAAGGTAGCGCACAGCACGGCAGCTGTGCGCCATTGTTGCTACACACTTCTCACTGACCAGTCACGGAGGGTGCAGGGCGCTGCTGGGGGCGCCCTGGGCAGCAATATTAAATACCTTTAGTGGCAAAGAATACATCACATATAGCCATTAAGGCTATATGTATGTATTTAACCCAGGCCAGATTTCTCAAAACCCGGGAGAAAAGCCCGCCGTAAAGGGGGCGGAGCTTATTCTCCTCAGCACTCTGCGCCATTTTCCTGCTCAGCTCCGCTGTGAGGAAGGCTCCCAGGACTCTCCCCTGCACTGCACTACAGAAACAGGGTAACAAAGAGAAGGGGGGCATAAATTGGCGATATTTATATATTAAAAGCGCTTATAACAAAAACAACACCTTTTAGGGTTGTTTATATACATTTATAGCGCTTTTGGTGTGTGCTGGCAAACTCTCCCTCTGTCTCCCCAAAGGGCTAAGGGGGTCCTGTCTTCGATTAGAGCATTCCCTGTGTGGCTGCTGTGTCGGTACGTGTGTGTCGACATGTATGAGGACGATGTTGGTGTGGAGGCAGAGCAATTGCCGGTAATGGTGATGTCACCCCCTAGGGAGTCGACACCGGAATGGTTGGCTTTAGTTATGGAATTACGTGACTGCCGGAAAACCAGTCAGTACCGGCTCAGGCGTCTCAGACACCGTCAGGGACTGTAAAACGTCCCTTACCTCAGTCAGTCGACACGGGTACCGACACAGATGAATCTAGTGTCGACGGTGAAGAAACAAACGTATTTTCCAACAGGGCCACACGTTATATGATCACGGCAATGAAGGAGGCTTTGCAGATCCCTGATACTGCTGGTACCTCAAAAAGGGGTATTATGTGGGGGGTGAAAAAACTACCTGTAGCTTTTCCAGAATCAGAGGAATTGAATGACGTGTGTGATGAAGCGTGGGTTAACCCAGATAGAAAACTGCTAATTTCTAAGAAGTTATTGGCATTATACCCTTTCCCACCAGAGGTTAGGACGCGCTGGGAAACACCCCCTAGGGTGGATAAGGCGCTCACACGTTTATCAAAGCAAGTGGCGTTGCCGTCTCCTGATACGGCCGCCCTCAAGGATCCAGCGGATAGGAGGCTGGAAACTAACCTGAAAAGTATATACACTCATACTGGTGTTATACTGCGACCGGCAATAGCCTCAGCCTGGATGTGCAGTGCTGGGGTAGTGTGGTTGGATTCCCTGACTGAAAATATTGATACCCTGGATAGGGACAGTATTTTATTGACTCTAGAGCAATTAAAGGATGCGTTTCATTATATGCGAGATGCTCAGAGGGATATTTGTACTCTAGCATCAAGAGTAAGTGCGATGTCCATATCTGCCAGAAGAAGTTTATGGACGCGACAGTGGTCAGGTGATGCGGATTCCAAAAGGCATATGGAAGTATTGCCATATAAAGGAGAGGAATTATTTGGGGTCGGTCTATCGGATCTGGTGGCCACGGCAACTGCCGGCAAATCCACTTTTTTACCTCAGACCCCCTCCCAACAGAAAAAGACACCGTCTTTTCAGCCGCAGTCCTTTCGCTCCTATAAAAACAAGCGAGCAAAAGGACAGTCTTATCTGCCGCGAGGCAGAGGAAAGGGTAAGAGAGGGCAGCAAGCAGCCCCTGCCCAGGACCAGAAGCCCGCCCCGGGTTCTACAAAGCCATCAGCATGACGCTGGGGCTTTACAAGCGGACTCAGGAGCGGTGGGGGGTCGACTAAAGATTTTCAGCAATCAGTGGGCTCGCTCACAGGTGGACCCGTGGATCCTGCAGATAGTATCTCAGGGTTACATGTTGGAGTTCGAAAGGTCTCCCCCTCACCGGTTCCTAAAGTCTGCTTTACCAACGTCTCCCTCAGAAAGGACGACGGTATTGGAAGCCATTCACAAGCTGTATTCTCAGCAGGTGATAGTCAAGGTACCCCTCCTACAACAGGGAAAGGGGTATTATTCCACACTATTTGTGGTACCGAAGCCGGACGGTTCGGTAAGACCTATTCTAAATCTGAAATCCTTGAACCTGTACATACAGAAATTCAAGTTCAAGATGGAGTCACTCAGAGCAGTGATAGCGAATCTGGAAGAAGGGGACTTCATGGTGTCCCTGGACATAAAAGATGCTTATCTGCATGTCCCAATTTACCCCTCACACCAAGGGTATCTCAGGTTCGTGATACAAGACTGTCATTATCAGTTTCAAACGCTGCCGTTTGGTTTGTCCACGGCCCCTCGGGTCTTTACCAAGGTAATGACCGAAATGATGTTTCTTCTACGAAGAAAAGGCGTATTAATTATCCCTTACTTGGACGATCTCCTGATAAGGGCAAAGTCCAGAGAACAGCTGGAAGTCGGTGTAGCACTAACCCAAGTAGTGCTTCAGCAACACGGGTGGATTCTGAATCTTCCAAAATCTCAATTGACCCCGACAACACGTCTGCTGTTCCTGGGAATGATTCTGGACACGGTTCAGAAAAAGGTGTTTCTCCCGGAGGAGAAAGCAAGGGAGTTGTCCGAACTGGTCAGGAACCTCCTAAAACCAGGAACTGTGTCAGTACATCAATGCACAAGAGTCCTGGGAAAGATGGTGGCTTCTTACGAAGCAATTCCATTCGGCAGATTCCATGCACGAACATTTCAGTGGGATCTGCTGGACAAATGGTCCGGATCGCATCTGCACATGCATCAGCGGATAACACTGTCACCAAGAACAAGGTTGTCTCTCCTGTGGTGGTTGCAGAGTGCCCATCTGTTAGAGGGCCGCAGGTTCGGCATACAGGACTGGGTCCTGGTGACTACGGATGCCAGCCTACGGGGCTGGGGAGCAGTCACACAGGGAAGAAACTTCCAGGGTGTATGGTCAGACCTGGAGACGTCTCTTCACATAAATATACTGGAGCTAAGAGCGATATACAATGCTCTAAGCTTGGCAAAACCGCTGCTTCAGGGTCAGCCGGTGTTGATCCAGTCAGACAACATCACGGCAGTCGCCCACGTAAACAGACAAGGCGGCACGAGAAGCAGAAGAGCAATGACAGAAGCTGCAAGGATTCTTCGCTGGGCGGAAAATCATGTCATAGCACTGTCAGCAGTGTTCATCCCGGGAGTGGACAACTGGGAAGCAGACTTCCTCAGCAGACACGACCTTCACCCGGGAGAGTGGGGACTTCATCCGGAAGTTTTCCACATGATTGTGAACCGTTGGGAAAAACCAAAGGTGGATATGATGGCATCTCGCCTCAACAAAAAACTGGACAGATATTGCGCCAGGTCAAGAGACCCTCAGGCAATAGCTGTGGACGCTCTGGTAACACCATGGGTGTACCAGTCAGTGTATGTGTTTCCTCCTCTGCCTCTCATACCAAAGGTACTGAGAATTATTCGGAAAAGGGGAGTAAGAACAATACTAGTGGCTCCGGATTGGCCAAGAAGAACTTGGTATCCGGAACTTCAAGAGATGCTCACGGAGGATCCGTGGCCTCTACCTCTAAGAAGGGATCTGCTTCAGCAGGGACCTTGTATGTTCCAAGACTTACCGCGACTGCGTTTGACGGCATGGCGGTTGAACGCCGGATTCTAAAAGAAAAGGGCATTCCAGAGGAAGTTATTCCTACCTTGATTAAGGCTAGGAAGGAAGTGACCGCACAACATTATCACCGCATTTGGAGAAAATATGTTGCGTGGTGTGAAGCCAAGAAGGCCCCAACGGAAGAATTTCAATTGGGTCGATTCTTACATTTCCTGCAGGCAGGTTTGTCTATGGGCCTCAAATTGGGGTCTATTAAAGTTCAAATTTCGGCCTTATCAATCTTCTTCCAGAAGGAATTGGCTTCAGTGCCTGAAGTACAAACTTTTGTCAAGGGTATACTACATATACAGCCCCCGATTGTGCCCCCAGTGGCACCGTGGGATCTAAACGTAGTTTTGGATTTTCTCAAATCTCATTGGTTTGAGCCTCTCAAATCTGTAGATTTGAAGTATCTTACATTGAAAGTAACCATGCTACTGGCCCTGGCTTCAGCCAGGAGAGTTTCAGAGTTGGCGGCTTTATCGTACAAAAGCCCATATCTGATTTTCCATTCGGACAGGGCAGAACTGCGGACGCGTCCTCATTTTCTCCCTAAGGTGGTTTCGGCTTTTCACTTGAACCAGCCTATTGTGGTGCCTGCGGCTACTAGCGACTTGGAGGACTCCAAGTTACTGGACGTTGTCAGAGCATTAAAAATATATTTCTCTATCGTCCTAGTGGATGCTGGGGTTCCTGAAAGGACCATGGGGAATAGCGGCTCCGCAGGAGACAGGGCACAAAAAGTAAAGCTTTTCCAGATCAGGTGGTGTGCACTGGCTCCTCCCCCTATGACCCTCCTCCAGACTCCAGTTAGATTTTTGTGCCCGGCCGAGAAGGGTGCAATCTAGGTGGCTCTCCTAAAGAGCTGCTTAGAAAAAGTTTAGCTAGGTTTTTTATTTTACAGTGATTCCTGCTGGCAACAGGATCACTGCAGCGAGGGACTGAGGGGAGAAGGAGTCAACTCACCTGCGTGCAGGATGGATTGGCTTCTTGGCTACTGGACATCAAGCTCCAGAGGGACGATCACAGGTACAGCCTGGATGGTCACCGGAGCCGCGCCGCCGGCCCCCTTGCAGATGCTGAAGTCAGAAGAGGTCCAGAATCGGCGGCTGAAGACTCCTGCAGTCTTCTAAAGGTAGCGCACAGCACTGCAGCTGTGCGCCATTTTCCTCTCGGCACACTTCACACGCGGTCACTGAGGGTGCAGGGCGCTGGGGGGGGGCGCCCTGGGAGGCAAATGTAACCTATATAAAGGCTAAAAATACCTCACATATAGCCCCCAGAGGCTATATGGAGATATTTAACCCCTGCCTGATTTCTCTAAATAGCGGGAGACGAGCCCGCCAGAAAAGGGGCGGGGCCTATCTCCTCAGCACACGGCGCCATTTCCTCTCACAGCTCCGCTGGTCAGGACGGCTCCCAAGTCTCTCCCCTGCACTGCACTACAGAAACAGGGTAAAACAGAGAGGGGGGGGGCAAATTTATGGCGATATTTTGATATAACAAAGCAGCTATAAGGGAGCACTTAGTATAAGGCTATCCCTGATATATATATATAGCGCTTTTGGTGTGTGCTGGCAAACTCTCCCTCTGTCTCCCCAAAGGGCTAGTGGGTCCTGTCTTCGTTAGGAGCATTCCCTGTGTGTCTGCTGTGTGTCGGTACGTGTGTGTCGACATGTATGAGGACGATATTGGTGTGGAGGCGGAGCAATTGCCAAATATGAGGATGTCACCCCCTAGGGAGTCGACACCAGAATGGATGCCTTTATTTATGGAACTACGGGATAGTGTCAACACGCTAAAGCAGTCGTTTGACGACATGAGGCGGCCGGACAATCAATTAGTGCCTGTCCAGGCGACTCAAACACCGTCAGGGGCTGTGAAACGCCCTTTGCCTCAGTCGGTCGACACAGACCCAGACACAGGCACTGACTCCAGTGGTGACGGTGACGAATCAACCGTATTTTCCAGTAGGGCCACACGTTATATGATTTTGGCAATGAAGGAGGCGTTACATTTAGCTGATACTACAGGTACCACTAAACAGGGTATTATGTGGGGTGTGAAAAAACTACCTATAGTTTTTCCTGAATCAGAAGAATTAAATGACGTGTGTAATGAAGCGTGGGTTGCCCCTGATAAAAGGCTGATAATTTCAAAGAAATTATTGGCATTATACCCTTTCCCGCCAGAGGTTAGGGAGCGCTGGGAAACACCTCCTAGGGTGGACAAGGCGCTAACACGCTTATCTAAACAAGTGGCGTTACCCTCTCCTGAGACGGCCGCACTTAAAGATCCATCAGATAGGAGGATGGAAAATATCCAAAAAAGTATATACACACATGCAGGTGTTATACTACGACCAGCTGTAGCGACTGCCTGGATGTGCAGTGCTGGGGTAGTTTGGTCAGAGTCCCTGATTGAAAATATTGATACCCTGGACAGGGACAATATTTTACTGTCGTTAGAACAAATAAAGGATGCATTTCTTTATATGCGTGATGCACAGAGGGATATCTGCACACTGGCATCACGGGTAAGTGCTATGTCCATTTCGGCCAGAAGAGCTTTATGGACGCGACAGTGGACAGGCGATGCGGATTCAAAACGGCATATGGAAGTTTTGCCGTATAAAGGGGAGGAGTTATTTGGAGTCGGTCTATCAGATTTGGTGGCCACGGCTACAGCTGGGAAATCCACCTTTCTACCTCAAGTCACTCCCCAACAGAAAAAGGCACCGACTTTTCAACCGCAGCCCTTTCGTTCCTTTAAAAATGAGAGCAAAGGGCTATTCATATCTGCCACGAGGCAGAGATCGAGGGAAGAGACAGCAACACGCAGCTCCTTCCCAGGAACAGAAGCCCTCCCCGGCTTCTACAAAAGCCTCAGCATGACGCTGGGGCTTCTCAAGCGGACTCGGGGACGGTGGGCGGTCGTCTCAAAAATTACAGCGCGCAGTGGGCTCACTCGCAGGTAGATCCCTGGATCCTGCAGATAATATCTCAAGGGTACAGGTTGGAATTAGAGACAGATCCACCTCGCCGTTTCCTGAAGTCTGCTTTACCAACGTCCCCCTCCGAAAGGGAGACGGTTTTGGAAGCCATTCACAAGCTGTACTCTCAGCAGGTGATAGTCAAGGTACCTCTTCTACAACAAGGGAAGGGGTATTATTCCACTCTTTTTGTGGTACCGAAGCCGGATGGCTCGGTAAGGCCTATTCTAAATCTGAAGTCCTTGAACCTGTACATAAAGAAGTTCAAGTTCAAGATGGAGTCACTCAGAGCAGTGATAGCGAACCTGGAAGAGGGGGACTTTATGGTATCCTTGGACATCAAGGATGCGTATCTCCACGTTCCAATTTACCCCTCACACCAGGGGTACCTCAGGTTCGTTGTACAAAACTGTCACTATCAGTTTCAGACGCTGCCGTTCGGATTGTCCACGGCACCTCGGGTCTTTACAAAGGTAATGGCCGAGATGATGATTCTTCTTCGAAGAAAAGGCATATTAATTATCCCATACTTGGACGATCTCCTAATAAGGGCAAGGTCCAGAGAACAGCTAGAGATGGGATTAGCACTGTCTCAAGAAGTGCTAAAACAGCACGGGTGGATTCTGAATATTCCAAAATCCCAGTTAATGCCGACAACTCGTCTGCTGTTCCTAGGGATGATTCTGGACACGGTTCAGAAAAAGGTTTTTCTCCCGGAAGAAAAAGCCAAGGAGTTATCCGAGCTTGTCAGGAACCTCCTAAAACCAGGAAAGGTGTCTGTACATCAATGCACAAGAGTCCTGGGAAAAATGGTGGCTTCTTACGAAGCAATTCCATTCGGCAGATTCCACGCAAGAATTTTCCAAAGGGATCTGTTGGACAAATGGTCAGGGTCGCATCTTCAGATGCACCTACGGATAACCCTGTCTCCAAGGACAAGGGTGTCTCTTCTGTGGTGGTTGCAGAGTCCTCATCTATTGGAGGGCCGCAGATTCGGCATACAGGATTGGATCCTGGTGACCACGGACGCCAGCCTGAGAGGCTGGGGAGCAGTCACACAAGGAAGAAACTTCCAGGGAGTATGGACGAGCCTGGAAACGTCTCTTCACATAAACATTCTGGAACTAAGAGCAATATACAATGCTCTAAGCCAGGCAGAACCTCTGCTTCAGGGAAAACCGGTGTTGATCCAGTCGGACAACATCACGGCAGTCGCCCATGTGAACAGACAGGGCGGCACAAGAAGCAGGAGTGCAATGGCAGAAGCTGCAAGGATTCTTCGCTGGGCAGAGAATCATGTGATAGCACTGTCAGCAGTGTTCATCCCGGGAGTGGACAACTGGGAAGCAGACTTCCTCAGCAGACACGATCTTCACCCGGGAGAGTGGGGACTTCATCCAGAAGTCTTCCACATGCTGGTAACCCGTTGGGAAAGACCAATGGTGGACATGATGGCGTCTCGCCTCAACAAAAAACTGGACAGGTATTGCGCCAGGTCAAGAGATCCGCAGGCAATAGCTGTGGACGCGCTGGTAACGCCTTGGGTGTACCAGTCGGTGTATGTGTTTCCTCCTCTGCCTCTCATACCAAAAGTATTGAGAATTATACGGCAAAGAGGCGTAAGAACGATACTAGTGGTTCCGGATTGGCCAAGAAGGACTTGGTACCCGGAACTTCAAGAGATGATCACGGAAGATCCGTGGCCTCTACCTCTAAGGAGGGACTTGCTTCAGCAGGGTCCCTGTCTGTTTCAAGACTTACCGCGGCTGCGTTTGACGGCATGGCGGTTGAACGCCGGATCCTAAAGGAAAAAGGCATGCCGGAAGAAGTCATTCCTACTTTGATTAAAGCAAGGAAGGAAGTAACCGTGCAACATTATCACCGAATTTGGCGAAAATATGTTGCGTGGTGCGAAGATCGGAGTGCTCCGACGGAGGAATTTCAACTGGGTCGATTCCTACATTTCCTGCAATCAGGATTGTCTATGGGTCTCAAATTGGGATCTATTAAGGTTCAAATTTCGGCCCTGTCGATTTTCTTTCAAAAAGAATTGGCTTCAGTCCCTGAAGTCCAGACCTTTGTTAAGGGAGTGCTGCATATACAGCCTCCTGTGGTGCCTCCAGTGGCACCGTGGGATCTCAATGTGGTTTTGGACTTTCTAAAATCTCATTGGTTTGAACCACTAAAAAAGGTGGATTTGAAATATCTCACTTGGAAAGTGACCATGCTTCTAGCCCTGGCTTCTGCCAGGAGAGTATCAGAATTGGCAGCTTTATCTTACAAAAGCCCATATCTGATTTTCCATTCGGACAGGGCAGAACTGCGGACTCGTCCGCATTTTCTCCCTAAGGTGGTGTTAGCATTTCATCTGAACCAGCCTATTGTAGTGCCTGCGGCTACAAGTGACTTGGAGGACTCCAAGTTACTGGACGTTGTCAGAGCATTAAAAATATATATTGCAAGGACAGCTGGAGTCAGAAAATCTGACTCGTTGTTTATATTGTATGCACCCAACAAGATGGGTGCTCCTGCGTCTAAGCAGACGATTGCTCGTTGGATCTGTAGCACAATCCAACTTGCACATTCTGTGGCAGGCCTGCCACAGCCTAAATCTGTAAAGGCCCACTCCACAAGGAAGGTGGGCTCATCTTGGGCGGCTGCCCGAGGGGTCTCGGCATTACAACTTTGCCGAGCAGCTACGTGGTCAGGGGAGAACACGTTTGTAAAATTTTACAAATTTGATACTCTGGCTAAGGAGGACCTGGAGTTCTCTCATTCGGTGCTGCAGAGTCATCCGCACTCTCCCGCCCGTTTGGGAGCTTTGGTATAATCCCCATGGTCCTTTCAGGAACCCCAGCATCCACTAGGACGATAGAGAAAATAAGATTTTACTTACCGATAAATCTATTTCTCGGAGTCCGTAGTGGATGCTGGGCGCCCATCCCAAGTGCGGATTATCTGCATAAATTGTACATAGTTATTGTTAACTAATTCGGGTTATTGTTGAAGGAAGCCATCTTTCAGAGGCTCCGCTGTTATCATACTGTTAACTGGATTTAGATCACAGGTTGTACGGTGTGATTGGTGTGGCTGGTATGAGTCTTACCCGGGATTCAAAATCCTCCCTTATTGTGTACGCTCGTCCGGGCACAGTACCTAACTGGAGTCTGGAGGAGGGTCATAGGGGGAGGAGCCAGTGCACACCACCTGATCTGGAAAAGCTTTACTTTTTGTGCCCTGTCTCCTGCGGAGCCGCTATTCCCCATGGTCCTTTCAGGAACCCCAGCATCCACTACGGACTCCGAGAAATAGATTTATCGGTAAGTAAAATCTTATTATTTCAAGGACAGCTGGAGTCAGAAAATCTGACTCGTTGTTTATATTGTATGCACCCAACAAGATGGGTGCTCCTGCGTCTAAGCAGACGATTGCGCGTTGGATCTGTAGCACAATCCAACTTGCACATTCTGTGGCAGGCCTGCCACAGCCTAAATCTGTAAAGGCCCACTCCACAAGGAAGGTGGGCTCATCTTGGGCGGCTGCCTGAGGGGTCTCGGCATTACAACTTTGCCGAGCAGCTACGTGGTCAGGGGAGAACACGTTTGTAAAATTTTACAAATTTGATACTCTGGCTAAGGAGGACCTGGAGTTCTCTCATTCGGTGCTGCAGAGTCATCCGCACTCTCCCGCCTGTTTGGGAGCTTTGGTATAATCCCCATGGTCCTGACGGAGTCCCCAGCATCCACTAGGACGTTAGAGAAAATAAGAATTTACTTACCGATAATTCTATTTCTCATAGTCCGTAGTGGATGCTGGGCGCCCATCCCAAGTGCGGATTGTCTGCAATACTTGTACATAGTTATTGTTACAAAAATCGGGTTATTATTGTTGAGCCATCTTTTCAGAGGCTACTTCGTTTGTTCTCATACTGTTAACTGGGTTCAGATCACAAGTTGTACAGTGTGATTGGTGTGGCTGGTATGAGTCTTACCCGGGATTCAAGATCCTTCCTTATTGTGTACGCTCGTCCGGGCACAGTACCTAACTGAGGCTTGGAGGAGGGTCATGGGGGGAGGAGCCAGTACACACCATGTGATCCTAAAAGCTTTCTTTAGATGTGCCCTGTCTCCTGCGGAGCCGCTATTCCCCATGGTCCTGACGGAGTCCCCAGCATCCACTACGGACTATGAGAAATAGAATTATCGGTAAGTAAATTCTTATTTTAGTTAGGTTTTTTATTTTCAGAGAGCTTCTGCTGGCAACAGACTCTCTGCTACGTGGGACTGAGGGGAGAGAAGCAAACCTACTAACTGCGGCTAGGTTGCGCTTCTTAGGCTACTGTACACCATTAGCTCCAGAGGGATCGAGCACAGGACCTGACCTTGTCGTCCGTTCCCGGAGCCGCGCCGCCGTCCCCCTCGCAGAGCCAGAAGTCAGAAGCCGGCGGGTTGAAGCAAGAAGACGTCAAAATCGGCGGCAGAAGACTCCTGTCTTCATATGAGGTAGCGCACAGCAATGCAGCTGTGCGCCATTGCGCCCACACTAACCCACACACTCCGGTCACTGTAGGGCGCAGGGGGGGGGGGGGGGGGCGCCCTGGGCAGCAATTAAGTACCTCCTGGCAAAAGCAGCATATATACAGTTGGACACTGTTATATGCATGAGCCCCCGCCATTATTTTACACAAAATCGCGGGACAGAAGCCCGCCGCTGAGGAGACGGGGCCTTCTTCCTCGGCACTCACCAGCGCCATTTTCTCTCCACAGCTCCGCTGAGAGGAAGCTCCCCAGGCTCTCCCCTGCATATTCACGGTAGAAAGAGGGTAAAAAGAGAGGGGGGGCACATAAATTTAGCGCATTAATCATATATACAGCAGCTACTGGGTAAACACTATTTCTGACGTCCTAGTGGATGCTGGGAACTCCGAAAGGACCATGGGGAATAGCGGCTCCGCAGGAGACTGGGCACAACTAAAGAGAGCTTTTAGGTCACCTGGTGTGCACTGGCTCCTCCCACTATGACCCTCCTCCAAGCCTCAGTTAGATTTTGTGCCCGGCCGAGGTTGGATGCACACTAGGGGCTCTCCTGAGCTTCTAAAAAAGTATATAATTAGGTTTTTTATTTTACAGTGAGACCTGCTGGCAACAGGCTCACTGCAGCGAGGGACTAAGGGGAGAAGAAGCGAACCTACCTGCTTGCAGCTAGCTTGGGCTTCTTAGGCTACTGGACACCATTAGCTCCAGAGGGATCGACCGCATGGAACTGGCCTTGGTGTTCGGTCCCGGAGCCGCGCCGCCGTCCCCCTTACAGAGCCAGAAGCAAGAAGAGGTCCGGAAAATCGGCGGCAGAAGACATCAGTCTTCACCAAGGTAGCGCACAGCACTGCAGCTGTGCGCCATTGCTCCTCATACACACTTCACACTCCGGTCACTGAGGGTGCAGGGCGCTAGGGGGGGGCGCCCTGAGCAGCAATAAAACACCTTGGCTGGCAAAAATACCACAATATATAGCCCCAGAGGCTATATATGTGATAATTACCCCTGCCAGAATCCATAAAAAAGCGGGAGAAAAGTCCGCGAAAAAGGGGCGGAGCTATCTCCCTCAGCACACTGGCGCCATTTCTCCCTCACAGCTCCGCTGGAAGGAAGCTCCCTGGCTCTCCCCTGCAGTCTACACTACAGAAAAGGGTAAAAAAGAGAGGGGGGGCACTAAATTTAGGCGCAGTATATATAACAGCAGCTATAGGGGACATAATTCAGTTAGTCTCTGCATTATATAGCGCTCTGGTGTGTGCTGGCATACTCTCACTCTGTCTCCCCAAAGGGCTTTTGTGGGTCCTGTCCTCTGTTAGAGCATTCCCTGTGTGTGTGCGGTGTGTCGGTACGGCTGTGTCGACATGTTTGATGAGGATAATGATGTGGAGGCGGAGCAGATGCCTATAGAAGGGATGTCACCCCCTGCGGGGCAGACACCTGAGTGGATGGACTTATGGAAGGAATTGCGTGCACGTGTCGACTCCTTACACAAAAAATTTGACGACATGCCAAATGCGGGACAGCCGGCTTCTCAGCTCGTGCATGTCCAGGCGTCTCAAAGGCCATCGGGGGCTCTAAAACGCCCGCTACCTCAGATGGCAGACGCGGATGTCGACACGGATACTGACACCAGTGTCGACGACGATGAGTCTAGTCTAATGTCCACTAAGGCCATTCGTTGCATGATTGAAGCAATGAAAGAGGTGTTACAAATTTCTGATATAAACCCAGGTACCACTAAAAAGGGTATTATGTTTGGGGAGAAAAAACTACCCGTAGTTTTTCCCCCATCAGAAGAATTAAATGAAGTGTGTGAAGAAGCGTGGGCTTTCCCTGATAAAAGATTGGTAATCTCTAAGAAGTTACTAATGGCGTTCCCTTTCCCGCCAGAGGATAGGTCACGTTGGGAGACACCCCCTAGGGTGGATAAAGCGCTCACACGTTTGTCTAAAAAGGTGGCACTACCGTCTCCGGATACGGCCGCCCTCAAGGAACCTACTGATAGAAAGCAGGAGGCGATCCTGAAGTCTGTATATACACACTCGGGCATTATACTTAGACCAGCTATTGCGTCAGCATGGATGTGCAGTGCTGCCGCTGCGTGGTCAGATTCCCTGTCAGAAAATATTGACACCCTAGACAGGGACACTATTCTGCTAACCATAGAGCATATAAAAGACTCAGTCTTATACATGAGAGATGCACAGAGGGAGATCTGCCGGCTGGCATCTTAAAATAAGTGCATTGTCCATTTCTGCTAGGAGAGGCTTATGGACTCGCCAGTGGACGGGATGCAGATTCAAAAAGGCACATGGAAGTTTTGCCTTATAAGGGTGAGGAGTTATTTGGGGATGGTCTCTCGGACCTAGTTTCCACAGCAACTGCTGGGAAGTCAGCATTTTTACCCCATGTTCCCTCACAGCCTAAAAAGGCGCCGTTTTATCAGGTACAGTCCTTTCGGACTCAGAAAAACAGGCGTGGAAAAGGCGGGTCCTTTCTGTCCAGAGGCAGAGGTAGGGGAAAAAGGCTGCAACAAACAGCAGGTTCAAGGAGCAAAAGTCCTCCCCCGCTTCTTCCAAGTCCGCCGCATGACGGTGGGGCTCCACAGGCGGAGCCAGGTACGGTGGGGGGCTGCCTCAAAAATTTCAGCGATCAGTGGGCTCGCTCACAGGTGGATCCCTGGATCCTGCAAATAGTATCTCAAGGGTACAAGCTGGAATTCGAGGCGTCTCCACCCCACCGGTTCCTAAAATCTGCCTTGCCGATTACTCCTTCAGACAGGGAGGCTGTGCTAGCGGCAATTCACAAGCTGTATTCCCAGCAGGTGATAATCAAGGTGCCCCTACTTCAACAAGGACGGGGTTACTATTCCACACTGTGGTACCGAAACCGGACGGTTCGGTGAGACCCATTTTAAATTTGAAATCCTTGAACACATACATAAAAAAATTCAAGTTCAAGATGGAATCGCTCAGGGCGGTTATTGCAAGCCTGGACGAGGGGGATTACATGGTATCCCTGGACATCAAGGATGCTTACCTGCATGTCCCCATTTACTATCCTCACCAGGAGTACCTCAGATTTGTGGTACAGGATTGCCATTACCAATTCCAGACGCTGCCGTTTGGACTCTCCACGGCACCGAGGGTGTTTACCAAGGTAATGGCGGAAATGATGATACTCCTTCGAAAAAAAGGGAGTTTTAATTATCCCGTACTTGGACGATCTCCTAATAAAGGCGAGGTCCAAGGAGCAGTTGTTGGTGGGAGTAGCACTATCTCAGGAGGTGCTACACCAGCACGGTTGGATTCTGAATATTCCAAAATCACAGCTGGTTCCGACGACACGTCTACTGTTCCTGGGTATGATTCTGGATACAGTCCAGAGAAAAGTGTTTCTCCCGGAGGAGAAAGCCAAGGAGCTGTCATCTCTAGTCAGAGACCTCCTGAAACCAAAACAGGTATCGGTGCATCACTGCACGCGGGTCCTGGGAAAGATGGTGGCATCTTACGAAGCAATGCCTTTCGGCAGGTTCCATGCCAGAATCTTTCAGTGGGACCTGTTGGACCAATGGTCCGGATCGCATCTTCAGATGCATCGCCTAATAACCCTGTCTCCAAGAACCAGGGTGTCTCTGCTGTGGTGGCTGCAGAGTGCTCATCTTCTAGAGGGCCGCAGATTCGGCATACAAGACTGGGTCCTGGTGACCACGGATGCCAGCCTTCGAGGCTGGGGGGCAGTCACACAGGGAAGAAACTTCCTAGGACTATGGTCGAGTCAGGAGACTTCCCTACACATAAATATTCTGGAACTAAGGGCCATTTACAATGCCCTAAGTCAGGCAAAATCCCTGCTTCTACACCAGCCGGTACTGATCCAGTCAGACAACATCACGGCAGTCGCCCATGTAAATCGACAGGGCGGCACAAGAAGCAGGATGGCAATGGCAGAAGCCACAAGGATTCTCTGATGGGCGGAAAATCACGTACTAGCACTGTCAGCAGTGTTCATTCCGGGAGTGGACAACTGGGAAGCAGACTTTCTCAGCAGGCACGACCTCCACCTGGGAGAGTGGGGACTTCATCCAGAAGTCTTCACGCTGATTGTAAATCGATGGGAACTGCCACAGGTGGACATGATGGCGTCCCGCCTAAACAAAAAACTAGAGAGATATTGCGCCAGGTCAAGGGACCCTCAGGCGATAGCTGTGGACGCTCTAGTGACACCGTGGGTGTACCAGTCGGTTTATGTATTCCCTCCTCTGCCTCTCATACCAAGGGTACTGAGAATAATAAGAAAACGAGGAGTAAGAACAATACTCGTGGTTCCGGATTGGCCAAGATGAGCGTGGTACCCGGAACTTCAAGAGATGATCTCAGGAGTGACTATGGGCCTGAAATTAGGCTCCATTAAGGTACAGATCTCGGCTCTGTCGATTTTCTTCCAGAAAGAACTAGCTTCACTACCTGAAGTTCAGACATTGTGAAAGCAGTGCTACATATTCAGCCCCCATTTGTGCCTCCAGTGGCACCTTGGGTTCTCAACGTGGTGTTGAGTTTCTTAAAATCACATTGGTTTGAGCCACTTAAAACCGTGGATCTAAAATATCTCACGTGGAAAGTGGTCATGTTATTGGCCTTGGCTTCAGCCAGGCGGGTGTCAGAATTGGCAGCTTTGTCATGTAAAAGCCCTTATCTGATTTTCCATATGGATAGGGCGGAATTGAGGACTCGTCCCCAGTTTCTCCTTAAGGTGGTATCAGCTTTTCACTTGAACCAACCTATTGTGGTGCCTGCGGCTACTAGGGACTTGGAGGATTCCAAGTTACTGGACGTAGTCAGGGCCTTGAAAATTTATGTTTCCAGGACGGCTAGAGTCAGGAAAACTGACTCGCTATTTATCCTGTATGCACCCAACAAACTGGGTGCTCCTGCTTCTAAGGATTTGTAGCACAATTCAGCTGGCACATTCTGCGGCTGGACTGCCGCATCCTAAATCAGTAAAAGCCCATTCCACAAGGAAGGTGGGCTCATCTTGGGCGGCTGCCCGAGGGGTCTCTGCTTTACAACTTTGCCGAGCTGCTACTTGGTCAGGGGCAAACACGTTTGCAAAATTCTACAAATTTGATACCCTGGCTGAGGAGGACCTTGAGTTCTCTCATTCGGTGCTGCAGAGTCATCCGCACTCTCCCGCCCGTTTGGGAGCTTTGGTATAATCCCCATGGTCCTTACGGAGTCCCCAGCATCCACTAGGACGTCAGAGAAAATAAGATTTTACTCACCGGTAAATCTATTTCCTGTAGTCCGTAGTGGATGCTCTGCGCCCATCCCAAGTGCGGATTGTCTGCAATACTTGTACATAGTTATTGTTAACTAAAGGGTTATTGTTGAGAGGCTCAGTTGTTTTCATACTGTTAAACTGGGTATAGTATCACGAGTTATACGGTGTGATTGGTGTGGCTGGTATGAGTCTTACCCGGGATTCAAAATCCTTCCTTATTATGTCAGCTCGTCCGGGCACAGTGTCCTAACTGAGGCTTGGAGGAGGATCATAGTGGGAGGAGCCAGTGCACACCTGGTGACCTAAAAGCTTTCTTTAGTTGTGCCCAGTCTCCTGCGGAGCCGCTATTCCCCATGGTCCTTTCGGAGTTCCCAGCATCCACTACGGACTACGAGAAATAGATTTACCGGTGAGTAAAATCTTATTGTTACTGTGTGATTCCTGGGTCATATAGCGCTGGGGTGTGTGCTGGCATACTCTCTCTCTCTGTCTCTCCAAAAGGCCTTGTGGGGGTCCTGTCCTCATTTAGAGCATCCCGTGTGTGTGTGGTGTCGGTACGCGTGTGTGGACTTGTTTGACGAAGAGGGCTATGTGGAGGCAGAGCAAGTGCAGATGAATGACGTGTCGCCACCGACTGTGCCGACACCTGATTGGATGGATCTGTGGAAGGTGTTAAATGATAATGTAACTCCTTACATAAAAAGTTGGCTAAAGCTGATACCTTGGGACAGTCAGGGTCTCAACCCATGCCTGATCCTATAGCGCAGAGGCCCTCAGGGTCTCAAAAGCGCCCACTATCCAAAATTGTTGACACAGATATCGACACGGATTCTGACTCCAGTGTCGATGACGATGATGCAAAATTGCAGCTTAAAATGGCTAAAGCCATCCGCTACATGATTATAGCAATGAAGGATGTTTTGCGCATTTCAGAGGTAAACCCTGTCCCTGACAAGAGGGTTTATATGTATGGGGAGAGAAAGCAAGAGGTGACTTTTCCCCCTTCACATGAGTTAAACGAATTATGTGAAAGAGCGTGGGATTCCCCCGATAAAGTGCTGATTTCCAAAAGGTTACTTATGGCGTACCCCTTCCCACCAACGGACAGGATGCGGTGGGAATCCTCCCCTAGGGTAGATAAAGCTCTCACACGCTTATCTAAGAAGGTGGCCCTGCCGTCACAGGATACGGCCGCCCTAAAGGATCCTGCAGATAGAAAGCAGGAAAGTATCCTGAAATCTGTTTATACACATTCAGGTACTCTACTGAGGCCGGCAATTGCGTCGGCTTGGATGTGTAGTGCTGTAGCAGCATGGACAGATAATCTGTCTGAGGAAATGGATACCTTAGACAAGGATACCATTTTGCTGACCCTGGGGCATATAAAAGACACTGTAATATATATGAGGGATGCCCAGAGGGACATTTGCCTACTGGGCTCTAGAATTAATGCAATGATAATTTCTGCCAGAAGGGTCCTGTGGACTCTGCAGTGGACGGGTGATGCCGACTCCAAGAAGCACATGGAGGTGTTACCTTACAAGGGTGAGGAATTGTTTGGGGACGGTCTCTCGGACCTGGTTTCCACAGCTACGGCTGGGAAGTTAAACTTTTTGCCATATATTCCCTCACAGCCTAAGAAAGCACCGTATTACCAAATGCAGTCCTTTCGCTCACAAAGAAGCAAGAAGGTCAGAGGTGTGTCCTTTCTTGCCAGAGGCAGGGGTAGAGGAAAAAAGCTGCACCATACAGCTAGTTCCCAGGAACAGAAGTCATCCCCGGCTTCCACTAAATCCACCGCATGACGCTGGGGCTCCACAGGTGGAGCCAGGAGCGGTGGGGGCGCGTCTCCGAAATTTCAGCCACCAGTGGGTTTGCTCACAGGTGGATCCCTGGGCTATACAGATTGTGTCTCAGGGATACAAGCTGGAATTCGAAGTGATGCCCCCTCACAGTTACCTCAAATCGGCCCTGCCAGCTTCCCCCATGGAACGGGAAGTAGTGTTAGCGGCAATTCACAAGCTATATCTCCAGCAGGTGGTGGTAAAGTGTTCCGGTATGAATGGTCGACCACTGTTGGTCGACATTGACATGGACACATGGTCGACATGGACACATGGTCGACACATGAAAATGGTTGACACATGAAAGGTCGACATGAGTTTTTTAACTTTTTTTTTTGTCGTTTTTTGCGTAAAGTGACTGGGAACCCCAATTAGTGCACCGCGTCCCCTCGCATGGCTCGCTTCGCTCGCCATGCTTCCGGCATGGTGCCTTTGCTCCGCTACCGCTTCACTCGGCACACTTTACCGTTCCAATCGTAGTCCATGTGGATCGTAAAGTATGGAAAAGTTCCCCTAAAGAAAAAAAAGTTAAACTCATGGCGGCCTTTTCATGTGTCGACAATGTGTCCATGTCGACCATGTCAATGTCGACCAATAGTGGTCGACCTAATGACTGTCGACCATAACATGGTCGACCATGTGAACGGATACCGTGGTAAAGGTTCCCCTCCTTCAACAGGGAAGGGGATACTATTCCACAATGTTTGTGGTACCGAAACCGGACGGTTCGGTCAGACCCATATTGAATTTAAAGTCCCTGAACATTTATCTGAAAAGATTCAAGTTCAAAATGGAATCGCTCAGAGCGGTCATTGCAAGCCTGGAAGAGGGGGATTTTATGGTGTCTCTGGACATCAAGGATGCTTACTTGCATGTCCCCATTTATCCACCTCATCAGGAGTACCTCAGATTTGTGGTACAGGACTGTCATTACCAATTCCAGACGTTGCCGTTTGGGCTCTCCACGACACCGAGAATATTTATTAAGGTTATGGCGGAAATGATGGTGCTCCTTCGAAAGCAAGGAGTCACAATTATCCCATACTTGGACGATCTCCTCATAAAGGCGAGGTCCAGAGAGCAGTTGCTGATCAGCGTAGCACACTCTCAGGCAGTGTTGCAACAGCACAGCTGGATTCTGAATATCCCAAAGTCGCAGCTGATTCCTACAACGTGTCTGCCCTTTCTGGGCATGATTCTGGACACGGACCAGAAGAAGGTTTCTCCCGGCAGAGAAGGCTCAAGAGCTCGTGACTCTAGTCAGAGACCTCTTGAAACCAAAACAGGTGTCGGTGCATTGCTGCACACGAGTCCTGGGAAAGATGGTGGCATCATACGAAGCCATTCCCTTCGGCAGGTTCCATGCGAGGATCTTTCAATGGGATCTGTTGGACAAGTGGTCCGGATCGCATCTTCAGATGCATCAGCTGATCACCCTGTCCCCCAGGGCCAGGGTGTCTCTTCTGTGGTGGCTGCAGAGTGCTCACCTTCTCGAGGGCCGCAGGTTCGGCATACAGGACTGGGTCCTGGTGACCACGGATGCGA
This sequence comes from Pseudophryne corroboree, assembly GCF_028390025.1. Classification (NCBI taxonomy): domain Eukaryota; kingdom Metazoa; phylum Chordata; class Amphibia; order Anura; family Myobatrachidae; genus Pseudophryne; species Pseudophryne corroboree. Next base: position 91,552,364 of record NC_086444.1, on the reverse strand, counting down.
GCCTCCGAGGATGGGGGGCAGTCACTCAGGGAAGAAACTTCCAAGGGTTGTGGTCAAGTCAGGAGGCTTGTCTGCACATAAATATCCTGGAACTAAGGGCCATATACAACGCCCTGAGTCAAACGGAGCCTCTGCTTTGCAACCAACCGGTGCTGATTCAGTCAGACAACATCACCGCAGTGGCTCATGTAAACCGCCAGGGCGGCACAAGAAGCAGAGTGGCGATGGCGGAAGCCACCAGGATTCTTCGGTGGGCGGAGAATCACGTGCAAGCACGGTCAGCAGTGTTCATTCCGGGAGTGGACAACTGGGAAGCAGACTTCCTCAGCAGACACGACCTCCACCCGGGAGAGTGGGGACTTCATCACGAAGTCTTCACTCAGATTACAAATCGATGGGAACTGCCACAGGTAGACATGATGGCGTCCCATCTCATCAAAAAACTACAAAGGTATTGCGCCAGGTCAAGAGACCCTCAGGCGATAGCTGTGGACGCACTGGTAACACTGTGGGTGTTCCAGTCGGTCTATGTGTTTCCTCCTCTTCCTCTCATACCCAAGGTACTGAGAATCGTAAGAAGAAGAGTGAGAACAATACTCATTGTTCCGGATTGGCCAAGAAGGACTTGGTACCCGGAACTGCAAGAAATGCTCACAGAGGACCCGTGGCCTCTGCCTCTCAGACAGGACCTGTTGTAACAGGGGCCCTGTCTGTTCCAAGACTTACCGCGGCTGCGTTTGACGGCATGGCGGTTGAACGCAGGATCCTAGCGGAAAAAGGCATTCCGGAGGAAGTTATTCCTACGCTGATAAAGGCTAGGAAGGACGTGACGGCAAAACACTATCACCGTATATGGCGAAAATATGTTGCCTGGTGTGAGGCCAGGAAGGCCCCTACAGAGGACTTCCAGCTGGGCCGGTTTCTACACTTCCTATAGTCTGGAGTGACTATGGGCTTGAAGTTGGGGTCCATAAAGGTCCAGATTTCGGCCCTATCCATTTTCTTTCAAAAGGAACTGGCTTCTCTTCCTGAAGTTCAGACGTTTGTTAAGGGAGTGCTGCATATTCAGCCCCCTTTTGTGCCACCAGTGGCACCTTGGGATCTCAACGTGGTGTTGGGTTTCCTGAAATCCCACTGGTTTGAGCCACTTAAGACCGTGGAGCTGAAGTATCTCACGTGGAAAGTGGTCATGCTATTGGCCTTAGCTTCGGCTAGGCGTGTGTCAGAATTGGCGGCTTTGTCATGCAAAAGCTCATATCTGGTTTTCCATATGGACAGGGCAGAATTACGTACCCGTCCGCAATTTCTGCCGAAGGTGGTGTCATATTTTCATTTGAACCAACCTATTGTGGTGCCTGTGGCTCCTCGTGACTTGGAGGATTCCAAGTTGCTTGATGTAGTCAGGGCTTTGAAGATCTATGTAGCCAGGACGGCTGGAGTCAGGAAAACTGACTCGCTGTTTATTCTGTATGCCCCCAACAAGCTGGGTACTCCTGCTTCAAAGCAAACCATTGCTCGCTGGATCTGTAACACGATTCAGCAGGCTCATTCTGCGGCTGGATTGCCGCATCCAAAATCTGTGAAAGCCCATTCCACAAGGAAGGTGGGCTCTTCTTGGGCGGCTGCCCGAGGGGTCTCAGCATTACAGCTTTGCCGAGCAGCTACTTGGTCGGGTTCAAACACATTTGCTAAGTTCTACAAGTTTGATACCCTGGCTGAGGAGGACCTTGTGTTTGCCCATTCGGTGCTGCAGAGTCATCCGCACTCTCCCGCCCGTTTGGGAGCTTTGGTATAATCCCCATGGTCCTTACGGAGTCCCCAGCATCCACTAGGACGTTAGAGAAAATAAGATTTTACTCACCGGTAAATCTATTTTTTGTAGTCCGTAGTGGATGCTGGGCGCCCGTCCCAAGTGCGGACTTTCTGCAATACGTGTATATAGTTATTGCTTAATAAAGGGTTATGTTATGTTGGCATCCATTGTTTGATGCTCTGTTGTTCATACTGTTGACTGGGTAAGTTTATCACAAGTTATACGGTGTGATTGGTGTGGCTGGTATGAGTCTTACCCTGGATTCCAAAATCCTTTCCTTATAATGTCAGCTCTTCCGGGCACAGTTTCCTTAACTGAGGTTTGGAGGAGGGGCATAGAGGGAGGAGCCAGTGCACACCAGTAGTACTAAATCTTTCTTAGAGTGCCCAGTCTCCTGCGGAGCCCGTCTATCCCCCATGGTCCTTACGGAGTCCCCAGCATCCACTACGGACTACGAGAAATAGATTTACCGGTGAGTAAAATCTTATTTTTTTTGCCATATATTCCCTCACAATCTAAGAAAGCGCCTCATTATCAAATGCAGTCCTTTCGTTCCAATAAAAGCAAGAGAGTGTGTGGATCGTGCTTTCTTGCCAGAGTTAAGGGCAGAGGGAAGAAGCTGCATAACACAGCTAGTTCCCAGGAACGGGAAAGTTCTCCCCGGCCTCTGCAAAATCCACCGCTTGAAGCTGGGGCTCCCCTGAGGGAGTCTGCCCCAGTAGGGGCACGTCTTCGACTGTTTAACACATCTGGGTTCACTCACAGGTGGATCCCTGGGCAATAGAAATTGTTTCCCAGGGTTACATGCTGGAATTCAGAGGTGCCTCCTCACCGGTTTTTCATATCGGCCCAACCGACTTCCCCCCTGGAAAGGGAGATGGTGTTGCATGCGATTCGCAAATTGTGTCTTCAACAAGTGGTGGTAGAGGTTCCCCTGCTTCAAAGAGGGGAGGGGTACTACTCAACTGTTTGTGGTCCTGAAATCGGACGGTTCGGTCAGACCCATTTTGAATTTAAAATCCCTGAACCTTTACTTATGGTTCAAGTTCAAGATGGAATTGCTCAGAGCGGTCATCGCCAGCCTGGAAGGGGGAGATTTTATGGTATCTCTGGACATAAAGGATGCATACCTGCATGTTCCCATATACAATTTAGGAGTTTTCAAATACACTATATAGCATGAGTTTCAGTTTAAAACAAGAGCTTTGCTCAAGACGTAAAAATAAGGATAATCTAGATGACATCTTTCCGAGTGACCTGGGAAATATTGAACCCCACATCAGTTGGGAAGAGGATTTTCAAAAATTGAATCCAATACTACCAAATAAATTAGAACCAATTGGGATCGGACTACTCTGGAAAATTATATCAAAAATAAAATCTCTCCACGTGGCCTTCGCCCAAGAGTTTTCCCAACATTCGACTTGGCAAGTGAAAATCTGGAAAAAAAAATGGCAACACACCCTTCTAAAGTGTTCCAATGAACTTATGAATGTTTTAATCAAACATAACATAATATTGGAGGAGTGTGAACGTAACCTGGATGAACTAGGTAAAAAGTTGGAAATCTGGGAGAAGGACTCTCAATTCCAACGATGCTTTGAAAAAAAACAAATTGGAACTCCAAGCCTATGAGCAAACAATCATAGACAGAAAAAAGACCAAATATGCAAGATATAAAAGACTTTGTATCTGAGAAAATCTTCAAATGGCAGAAATCATCCTGGAAAAGAGATCCTCCTAGGCACACAGGCCAATATTCGTCATCTGAGGCGGAGACATCTGGAGCAGAAGATACCATAGATTACATCACAGAGAGATACCCCCAACGCTAGGAAAGACACACCCAGCAACCCTCAGAACTCAGCTTCTTTTTTAGGGGATCCGCGAGGAGGAGGAGGAGGCAGACAAAGAGGGGGAAGACGAGGCGGGGGACAAGAGGAAGAAGAGGACTGCAGCAATGGGATTCCTCACCCCCCACGACCCGCAACACATACAAGAGACAACACCAACAGGACCGCTGGTAACTCAAACCTGTGAAGATGATGACTCTAAACTGAAGATTATCAACCTATCAGATCATATACTTGCACAAACACAGGAATCCATACTTAATAAAGGCCTGACTTTTTCCCCCACCGAACATTTTAACAGATTCAAAGGGGAAAAAGATTTAAAACTATTTGGCAGAAAGTTGTTGTTAACCAAACTATATGCCGAAAAAGAAACTATTCTCCCACTGGCCCAATTGGAAGTGACAACCAATGGTGCATCGATGTTGGAGACTTCTCAAACAACATCCTCAGATCTATCCCAGATTGAACAAGAAGCTCTCATTGCATTACAGGAACTTGAACAAGAACAAATTTATATACTGAAGAAGAACTCACCACCAGACCTATCTGTAGAAAGAAATCGACATATTTCCCTCAAGAGCAAATCTGCCCTGAAGTACAGGTCTTTATGAAACTGGTGGCCAAAGATTTTGATCAAATACATATAAACAAAAATAAATACTGGAGACATTCCAATCTCACTCGACAAGAAAGAAATGCTATTAAAGAAATACAGACATGGCATGATGTTGTTATTAAGCCCTCTGACAAAAAGGGCAATATTGTTATCTGGTCCAAAACAGATAACATTAAGGAAGCACAGCGGCAACTTGGCACTACTAATTGCTATAGACGAATACTACTCAATCCATTGCAGAACTATAAATCAATCTATGATAACATCATCAACCAAGCACAAGGAACAATTACCAAACAAGAGTTTGATTACTTATTGATTCAGAACCCCAGAATTCCCACTTTTTACATGTTGCCAAAAATACATAAAAACATCCAAAACCCACCGGGAAGACCTATTGTGTCCGGGATAGGGGGACTAACAGAGAGGGCAAGCATCTTTCTTGATTTGCATCTCCGACAATTCGTTCTAGATCTTCCCTCATATGTCCAAGACACAACTGACATATTAAGGAAAGTACACAACTTAAGATTAGAGGATAACCAATATCTGGTATCTCTAGATGTTGAGGCATTGTACACCTCTATAGGTCACGAAGATGGAATAAGAGCAGTAGAACATTTTCTACATAATGAAGGAAGAAAAAAGATTTTCATCTTTTTCTCATTAAATTACTCGGCTTCGTGCTACATTATAACTTCTTCACGTTTAACGATCAATTCTTCCTCATAACAAGGGGTACGGCTATGGGGGCAGCTTGTGCGCCCACATATGCCAACATATTCCTCGGATGGTGGGAGAAAGAAATTGTCTTTAAAGATAACAACGATATATTTACAGCCCACGTTATTATATGGAATAGATATATAGACGATATCTTTATGATCTGGGAAGGCGACTCACAGCTACTATACCAATTCATTGAGCACTTAAACAAAAATTACCTTAACAACCGTCTCACACATAGTATAAGTCAGTCTGAACTACCATTTTTGGACCTGATGATTTATAAGAACTCAGAAGGAATGCTTGCCACGAATTTATATCGAAAAAGCACAGCAACTAATACATTACTACACCAAACCAGCTCTCATTTCCCCCCAACTGTAGAGAATATACCGAAAGGGGAATTTCTTCGTCTTCGTAGAAACTGTTCAGACAATAAAGAATTCAAAACAAAGTGCAGAACTAACCAAGAGACTTGGTGATAGAGGATACAGTAAAACCTCAATCAAAAAAGCCATGAAAACCGTCACGAATATAAAGAGAGGATATCTTCAAAAGAGAACAGAAAGACAAAACCGCCGATAAAACCATTCGCTTTGTCGGCAACTTTTGTCAAGAATGGAGGGTAGTCAAAGAAGCAATTCAAAAACATTGGCACATTCTACATGCAGAGCCGATCCTATCCAAAAAGTTGGGCCCCAAGCCTGCTATGAGTTGGCACAGATCTAAAAATCTCAGACAGCCTTGTACGGAGTCATTTCCAAAAATTTCCCAGCAAAAAAACAATCACTGGAACACATCCTTGCGGTAGATGCAAGGCCTGTAAATTCATCGATCCAACAAAGGAAATAGAGGACGGATATGGAAAAATGATACAAATCATAGATTACATGAACTGTCAAACTGAAGGCGTCATCTATTGCCTTAGATGCAGCTGCAATCAGAAATATATTGGCATGACAACCCGTCCCTTTAAGCAACGCATCTTAGAGCATATAGGATCAATACGCAATGCCATCTCAGACAAGGCCAAGATGAAACAACTCACATCAGTCGCCCGTCTTTTACACGCACCATGAAAGTAGATGGGAGGAGCTGAAAGCTTTTGGCCTGGAGAGGATTAGACTCTGCATACGGGGGGGGGGCAGTTTAACCGAAAACTTACTGAGAAAAGAGTGAGTGGATTTTCAAGATTGGATCTATATACCCAGCCGGGATGAATGAAACTATAAATTATGGAGTATATTTGAATTAACTCCTACCATTGCTATTGCAACAATATCAAATCTGCTGTATATTGACATTTTCAAAAAAGTTATGGCTCATGCCTTATAATTAATCATTCATCAACATACCTCATCATGCATCACTAATAGTTAACCCCATTGTTAACAATACTTACACAATTAGCACCACAATCACTTTACTCACATGGTTTCACTATGGGCTCCATTAGTTTTTTTTATTTATACATTGCCCTCCTACTGTTTAAAGTTTCACACATAATATAAATTCACTATAAATACTGCGTCTAACATTCACATTTACCCACAAAATCGAGCACAGATAAACACATCAACAACAACAACTTTTCCCTTTCTTCCTGTCTTCCCTATCTTTTACATGTATTTCGTCCATTCATAGCTTTATAGATGCACAGAGCACAATTATCTAACTAATTAACCTCAATGATAAATTGTTATCACATATTAGGTATGCATCCCCTGCACGAATTATTATTATTCACGTGCCGCTAATATTACACACGTCATAGCTTGCACCGCTATACAATAATTGTCCATTCCTTACCTCTTCTCTTCCCCCCCCCCCCCTTCACTCCTTCCCTCCCTTCCCCCATTCACTCTATGGTCACACAAATATAATAATAGTAGGTTGTAGTTTAACTCATTATTTATTGATGAAGAGCCAAACCCATTCATTCAACAGAGCTGAGAAAGATAAAAGGACAGGTGGATCAAATGTCTGTCATAACGAAGTATCCAATTAGCTACTAGCAGTTATCCTTAAATACTGATTCTCTGAGAGATTACAGCACGCCCTGTGAACAAGCTTTCTTTGCGAAACGTACGTCAGGACAGGAAACTGCGATCACGTGATGTGCACATGTGACCGCATGAGCCGGAGTCTCTAGGCGGTCACCAGGCAACGCCCACGCAGACACCTCAACCGCACGCCGCGGCAATCCCCGGAACCAGTGCACGGCTGAAAACTGGATTCCCCGGAGCCGGTGCACGGCTGGAAACGGGACTCCCAGCGGCAGCACCACCACTTGGTATCTGGTATCGTATACACCCCGCACCCATGTGAACTATCTTTAGAGCCATCGGCAATCATTAGAACTCTGCTTATACAATCTGTAACAATCAGTTGGAACCTTTGAAACCTCTCTCTGTACAATAGCCACGTTTGTTTTCCTTCTAAATCAGCAGCAACAGTGGGACTTTGTCTCCAGGAATTATCAGAATACTGCCTGTATTTCTGGCAACTCAGTACATGAACATTAGATACATGTGTGATACATTAGTCACTTAATAGTTACATCTGTTTCTTTTTAACCACGACCAGCAACAATTATTGTGCACATATCCCAGCCAGCAACATCAGATGGATTTATTTGGTTTTTCTTTCACCATTTAGAGGTATATAATGCCTGGCTAATGTATGTGACTCCTAAAAGTAAACAATTGTAGAAATACTGTGACAACTGCTGGACTTAACTGTGGAAATACCACCATTGGTTACACATCTCAGTTTGAAACTGATTGGTTTTAGTTATTGTACTGAAGGTTCCTATTTCAACAGGAGTGCTTCTAAGAACAAGTGTTCAAGTTTATATATTTTTCTAGCCGTGATTTGCTGATAAATAGCAAGCAAAGGCTCATTTTTTCATAACATTGTTATGAGTAGTTACCGATGAAAGGTGCAAGTGCACTGACACAACACTGCTTTAAAGAAGTATAGAGGTGCCATTCTCTATATACTATTGTGTATTTCATGGTTTACCTGCAGTCTGTGCAGAGTAATAATATTTACATATAGTATAAATTTTATACGGCTGTACTGGTGCTCCTAGGACAGATTTATAAATATCAGGCCAGTTCATTTATGAATATTCTGTGGTTTAAAAAAATGTTTCCCACATAATAGGCCTGTATTTACCTGTGCACTTTGTTTTGTGGCTGACGTGTCACATGGTGACTAGGTCAGGTAATTGCATATAATCTCATGTTTCTAGCAATTGTACCATACATGTCTATCAATTGCAACATTGCAGGTATATCAAGACTACATTATATACCTTTTGAAGTGACTAAAAAAGGCGAGTTCAATAATTGCGGTCATACCTCACTGGAGATGCCCAATCTCTTCTGACCTTGGAAGCTAAGCAGTGGAAGGCCAGGTTAGTAATAGGATGGGAGACCACCTCTGAACACCCTGGTACTGCAATAAATTGACTCCCAAATATAACGTCATTCACATTTATACCATTTGGCAATCGGTCCCACATGACCAATGATTTAATTCTCTGCATTCACAATAACCCAGAATGGGTATCTGCAGAATAAATGATGGTCATATAGTACATGAGAGACAATGTGCAATGATGATATAATCAAAGTACTACAGTTACTGATTTCCGGCATCTTTGAGACTGATATTGATATCACTCATTATTGATTATTGATCTTTATATTTTCGCGAAACCTTTTGCCCACACATAGATACTCCTATAAATTCATTTTTTAATATATATCTATTAAAAATGTTTTTATCAGTACCATATATGTTATAATGTCATCCTCTGAATTAGAGTGCTCCCAAAAAAGTCTACTTCTCAAACACTACTTTGTTTTGGTTTCTCTAGCTAGATTATTTTCTGACTCTAGGGAGCACCACTGAAAGCAACAATTATATGTACGAGGATAGACTATCCATATACATAAGGTTGCTATATTTAGAAGCAATTCAACAATAATTCAGTTTTTCAGAGGCTTAAATCTATTTTGAATTTGGACTTGTGTGGTTCCCATCACCTTTCCTTCAAATCCCATATATCCTCCTCATCAGGCGTACCTGAGATTTGCGGTACAAGATTGTCATTACCAATTTCAGACGTTGCCGTTTGGGCTTTCCACGGCCCCGAGAATTTTCACCAAGGTAATGGTGGAAATGATGGTGCTCCTGCGCAAACAGGGTGTCACAATTATCCCGTACTTGGACGATCTCCTCAAAAGCGAGATCACGGGAGAAGTTGCTGAACAGCGTCTCACTTTCACTGACTTTGTTACAGCGACACGGCTGGATTATCAATATTCCAAAGTCGCAGCTGAATCCTACAACTCGTCTGCCCTTCTTGGGCATGATTCTGGACACAGACCAGAAGAGGATTTTTCTTCTGACAGAAAAAGCGCAGGAACTCATGACTCTAGTCATGAACCTGTTGAAGCCAAAACAAGTGTCAATACGTCATTGCACTCAAGTCCTGGGAAAAATGGTGGCGACATATGAAGCCAATCCTACGGCAGATTCCATGCAAGGACATTCCAATGGGACCTATTGGACAAATGGTCCGGGTCACATCTGCAAATGCATCAGCGGATCACCCTGTCCCCCAGGGCCAGAGTGTCTCTCCTGTGGTGGCTGAAAAGTGCTCACATTCTAGAGGGCCGCAGGTTCGGCATTCAGGACTGGATCCTGGTGACCACGGACGCGAGCCTCCGAGGTTGGGGAGCAGTCACACAGGGAAGAAATTTCCAAGGCCTTTGGTCAAGTCAAGAGACTTGTCTTCACATCCACATCCTGGAACTAAGGGCCATATACAACGCCCTACGTCAAGCGGAGATCTTACTTCGCGATCCACCAGTTCTGATCCAATCGGACAACGTCACCGCAGTAGCTCATGTAAACCGCCATGGCGGCACAAGGAGCAGGGTGGCAATGGCGGAAGCCACCAGAATTCTTCGCTGGGCGGAGAATCATGTAAGCGCTCTGTCAGCAGTGTTCATTCCGGGAGTGGACAACTGGGAAACAGACTTCCTCAGCAGACACGACCTGCATCCGGGAGAGTGGGGACTTCATCAAGAAGTCTTCGCGCAGATTGCAAGTCGGTAGGGACTGCCCCAAATAGACATGATGGCGTCCCGTCTCAACAAAAAGCTACAAAGGTATTGCGCCAGGTCAAGAGACCCTCAGGCGGTAGCTGTGGACGCCCTAGTGACACCGTGGGTGTTCCAGTCGGTCTATGCGTTTCCTCCTCTTCCTCTCATACCCAAGGTGTTAAGGATAATAAGAAAAAGAGGAGTGAGAACAATACTCATTGTTCCGGATTGGCCACGAAGGACCTGGTATCCGGATCTACAGGAAATGCTCACAGAAGATCCGTGGCCTCTTCCTCTAAGGCAGGACCTGTTACAACAAGGTCCCTGTCTGTTCCAAGACTTACCGCGGCTGCGTTTGACTGCATGGCGGTTGAACGCCGGATCCTAGCGGAAAAAGGTATTCCGGATGAGGTTATTCCTACGTTAATAAAGGCTAGGAAGGACGTGACATCTAAACATTATCACCGATATATTTATATGGCGTAAATATGTTTCTTGGTGTGAGGCCAGGAATGCTCCTACGGAAGAATTCCATCTAGGCCGTTTTCTTCACTTCCTGCAGACTGGAGTGAATTTGGGCCTAAAGTTCAGATTTCGGCCTTATCTATTTTCTTTCAAAAGGAATTGGCCTCTTTACCTGAAGTAGACTTTTGTGAAGGGAGTACTGCATATTCAGCCTCCTTTTGAACCTCCGGTGGCGCCTTGGGACCTTAACGTGGTGTTAAGTTTCCTTAAGTCACATTGGTTTGAACCACTTAAAACAGTGGAGTTGAAATATCTCACTTGGAAGGTGGTCATGTTGTTGGCCTTGGCTTCGGCTAGGCGAGTTTCGGAATTGGTGGCTTTATCACATAAAAGCCCCTATCTGGTTTTCCATATGGATAGAGCGGAATTGCGGACCCGTCCTCAATTCCTACCTAAGGTGGTCTCATCCTTTCATATGAACCAACCTATTGTCGTGCCTGTGGCTACACGTGACTTGGAGGATTCAGAGTACCTGGATGTGGTCAGGGCTTTGAAAATTTACGTGGCCAGAACGGCTAGGATCAGAAAAACAGAAGCACTGTTTGTCCTGTATGCAGCCAGCAAGGTTGGCGGCCCTGCTTTAAAGCAGACTATTGCTCGCTGGATCTGTAACACGATTCAGCAGGCGCATTCTACGGCAGGATTGCAGTTACCGAAATCGGTTAAGGCCCATTCCACTAGGAAGGTGGGCTCGTCTTGGCCGGCTGCCCGAGGGGTCTCGGCACTACAGCTGTGCCGAGCTGCTACTTGGTCGGGGTCAAACACCTTTGCAAAGTTCTACAAGTTTGATACCCTGGCTGAGGAGGACCTCCTGTTTGCTCAATCGGTGCAGAGTCATCCGCACTCTCCCGCCCGTTTGGGAGCTTTGGTATAATCCCCATGGTCCTTACGGAGTCCCCAGCATCATCTAGGACCTTAGAGAAAATAAGATTTTAAACCTACCGGTAAGTCTTTTTCTCGTAGTCCGTAGAGGATGCTGGGAGCCTGTCCCAAGTGCGGACTACTTCTGCAAGACTTGTAAATAGTTATTGCTTACATAAGGGTTATGTGTTAGTTTCATCGGTTTTGAACCGATGATATGTTGTTTTTTCGTACTGTTAACTAGATAGTATATCACAAGTTATACGGTGTGATTGGTGTGGCTGGTATGAATCTTACCCTTGGATTAACTAAAATCCTTTCCTCGTACTGTCAGTCTCCTTTGGGCACAGTTTCTCTAACTGAGGTCTGGAGGAGGAGCCAGTGCACACCCAGAGTCAGTCTTTCTTAAAGTGCCCATGTCTCCTGCGGAGCCCGTCTATCCCAATGGTCCTTACGGAGTACCCAGCATCCTCTACGGACTACGAGAAAGATTTACCGGTAGGTTTAAAATCTTATTTTTGATATGATCATGAATCATTGAGGCTTCTTGGTTTGGTTCTGTGTTGATCCGAATGTAGCACTTCCGTCAGGCGCGTCTGCATCCGCAGGGTTATTGTGTTCTTGGACTATGATGGAACAGCTTTTGATAACCTAAAATTTGGATGGTTTTCGTGCTGACATACCTGCTCTAAGGTGCAACATTTAGGTCAAACCTGCAAAAGCTTAATTCAGTTTATTTGCTATTCAGTGATATATTGTTATGCAGCCTATGGGAAATGTGTTTGCAGTAACTTTGCTACACCCAAGTGTCCGTTATCGCTTGTTTGATCAGGAAAGGGTGATGTTTTAGCGCTGGCTTATCTAACGCCTTCCTTTTTCCTTCAGGCCTATCAAACATGATGGCTGATGGAGAGTTTTTAAGGACAAGCTGCGGTTCTCCTAATTATGCTGCACCAGAAGTAATATCAGGACGGTAGGTAGATCTGTGTTTTCCACCTTCAGATGGGTTTCTAAATGTTACCTCTGATATGTAGCAATGGATGAAATTGTATGTTTTATCAGTGTGACTATAAACAGCCTAGTGGTATAAAGAAAAAAGTACTGTAGAAAGTGTCAAATGCTGATGGTAAGCACTACTGAACAAATCGCTAGTAAATCTAGATCATATCATCTTAAATATTTCCATCTCTATTATATGCTACGACACAGAAGGTCTGGTATAAATTTAGATACAGGGACCAGATTTCTGAAGTAGCGGCTTGGCACCTAACCACTTAACTGACGATTTTTCCCTTCAAACTGTTAATAACATTGTTTTTTAAAATTTATTCTATTTAATAAAGTTTAAAATATTTTTTTTTTTTTTAAATATTTAAACATTATATTATTCACATCTGCAGAATTGATCTCATCAAAAACGGGGGGACAGCGTGGGATGGCGCAGTCGCATGAGATCTGACCATGCCAGTTAAGTGGTATAGCCACTTTAGTTTTCCAGTTCAAAATCGCCGGGAAGCTGTGGCATACAAGTTGGCGCTTAGTAAATCTAGGTCCAGGCCTGGATGAAAATAACCGTGGGGGATGGGGACTCAAAACTTCCAAGAGTGCTTTTAAAGGGATGTGTTCCAATCTTCAAGATTTCAATATCTGCGTGAAATCTTTAATATCCTGACCTAATGTATCTCACTGCAAGCTTTTGCAATTAGTGATTTTAGGTTTAAAAATTGTCCTTCAGTAGGCTTAATGTTAAGTCTAATGTGTATAAGACATCTGTATCCCAAATAGATTTAAAGTATTTATTATTGTTATACTTTATTTATAGGGCATCACAAGTGGTCCGCAGCGCTGTACAGAAGGCCAAATAATAAGACAGTGCAGGTGCAGAGAACAGTACAGTAGACAAGTAACAAATAGCACTACAACTCCCAATGCAGCCACTGATGCAATGGAAAAACTCGGCATAATCTGAAACCTATTAGTGTGGGCACAGATAAATGGTCTAGGTCGTCTGAAGAAACCAAAATGACAAAGGAGTTGAGTCTCGAGGCAGAGAGTAGCTGGTATGTAAGAGAAGTGGGTTATGAGAATAGAAGGGATGAGAGGCCTAACGTGAGACATTGGGAATAAGCCAGTGTAAGTGAGGCTAATGAAAGCAGGAGTGGGAGAATTGGAGGGTGCGGTAGACTATGTGGTGACAAGGTGAAGTGGTGGATGTATAAGCTTTTATGAACAGGTGTGTTTTTGGCACCTGCTTGATGCACTGTAGACTGTGGTATTGTCTGATGGAGATCGCTCCAATGGTGGAAAAAAAAATCCAATTGGTGAGCTCAGGAGCGCTCAGAGATGACCTCCTCGCCAAGCTTCCAGTGATGACCCAGGACCATCTGACAGTCTGAAAGGAGTACGTCTATCTGAAACATGGCTTCAACCTGTGTTCTGTATCCTAGGTCAGACACTGGTTGAAGCCAGGTTTCAGTGTGAAAGGATTAGTGTGGGCAATGGTTTTGGTGGCATCCTGAGAGAGGGTCGGATGCAAGTGATGTTGCGGAGCTGGAACTGCTAGGATAGGGCAAGAGATTGAGTGTGGGAAAATGAGGTAAGAATCAAAAATGACTCCCAGGAAGCGGAGTTGGAGAACAGGTGAGATGGTGGTGTTGACGGAGATAGGTCTGGATGGAAGACCATTAGTTCAGTTCTGGCAATGTAGGCTCAATGTTTGGTTTAGTTGTTTCATCTGGTTCTTGCCTCTGTTTTTGAAGTTCTTCAGCAGGTCATACTCTTGTATACCCATTGTAACATGCAGTAACCTATGTATTTAAGGCTCTATGCTGGCCCAGAAGTGGACATATGGAGCAGCGGTGTGATCCTCTACGCGTTACTGTGTGGGACGCTTCCGTTTGACGATGACCATGTGCCAACCCTATTCAAGAAGATCTGTGATGGCATTTTCTACACGCCTCAGTATTTGAACCCCTGCGTCATCGGCCTTCTCAAGCACATGCTGCTCGTAGACCCCATGAAGAGGGCAACAATCAAAGATATCCGGTAATTTGTCCCTGCTGTACATACTGAAATCCATTTGTTTATGGCAGTATAAAGTGGACATGATGGGGTTTTATAACAGTGGACTGTAAATGAGGCCAGTGCAGAAGTACGTATTATGCTATATTTAATGGATAGTACATACTAGTTTAAATGCAGTCTAAATGAACTAATCTAAATTGGTCTCAAACTATTCAGAATATGTAATGTATCTTGTCTTTAATTGTTGCAGTGATCCATTACCAATACTTATCCTCAGTGCATGAGTTCCGGGTTTCCTGGATACCTTGTGCTTCCAGTGTATGAGGCTATGTGAATCCTGGGTACAGTCCTGACCAGGTCTTTTCTTTTTTTTTTTCCTCTCTCGAATTTTTGCACATTTAACATTGGATTATCATCCAAAATGGAGCCGTTCCACAATTATGTTAAGTTTTTTTTTTTTATGGTGGCTTCATAGCGCAAAAGTGTATGTTAATGTTACATGAGTGCTTACCAATGCCAGTGTTATCCTTATATGCAAGCTCAGACAGGGCCTTTCTACCTTATGTTAAACAATTTAATTGAGGACGAACTGATCTGCCGGCTGAAGATGCGCAGCAGCCACTGCGCTTTACAGCAGTGGGAACTTACTCAAAAGTGTTTGCTACCATAGGTTAATGAGCACTTACAGCGAATCGGCTGGTTGAACGGTGCAAGTCAGGCTGCCGTTGCCGGCAAAAGCAATTTGCGCCCTTTGCTGAAAATCCCCCCCCCCCCTCCCCCCCTTGTGTCATCTCCAAATTCCATTCAGCAACTGAGAAAGAGAGGAGGGGGTCAATTCAAATGTAGTCCCTCTCTACCACTAGGGGGTGCAAAATGGAGCAACTCAGTTGTTGCCCTGTTAAGATGCCCGTTAGCTGCAGTGGTGTCCTTTTCTTCTTGCTGCCTCCTGAGGTGTGAGGTGTTTGCAAAGTCCGTGGTTTAGGTGTCCAATTGGGGGTTTGGGCTCCCTAACCAGGACTTTGGATGGGATTAGCCGCTATTAGCAGCTAAACGCGGCCTAATTGGACACGTATAAAGCAATTGGCGCCCGATCAGAGCAACAATGAAATTGCTCTGATGGGTGCCCAAAAAAGCATATTTGAATCCCCCTATGCGCTCATCCTTACATTGTGTACAGGCTTACCAAGTGCTGAAGTGGCCTTTCCCTCCTGGTGACTCTCCTCCACTTGTCCATTAAGATAGTGAGTTTCTCTATACTTGCCCCTTGATCTGTCCTACCTAGTTTGTGGATTTATTGCTGTTTATTGTTCCTAATATATGTAAACTTGCATATAGTCTGCTTATTACATGTCAAATGACTGTTCTATTTATATTCCATGTATGGTGCTGTAGACACACCTTAAACGTAAAATATGGTATAAATACTAGTTACCAACTATCTGTGTGCTTGCTGATAGGACCAGGGACAAGCTTTAGTAACAGGGTTCCCCGGAAACATAAGTACGGTACAGAACTGAACTTCACATGTTTCAGAATGTACTTATATGCAATCCTATGAGGATTTATTATGCACTATCACTTTGTACGTGTTGTAATTACATATATAATTGTTTTATGATTATCTGCTAGCACTCTCTATATGAATGTATGCTACTTGTTTCTTTGTGACTTTTATATGGCAATGAAACTGCTCTATGCTTAATCTTGTTATTTACAGCAAAACGTTCTGCTTTAACGTAAATCCCAAAACATTATGTTGATCACAGTGCTCAAAGTCTGTTGTATCCTTTCATTTAGAGAACATGAGTGGTTTAAACAGGATCTCCCAAAGTACTTGTTTCCAGAAGATCCCACGTACAGTACAAACATGATAGATGATGAAGCCTTAAAGGAAGTGTGTGATAAGTGCGAGTGCACGGAGGAGGAAGTGCTGAGCTGCCTGTACAGTCGCAATCACCAGGACCCATTAGCAGTTGCTTATCATCTGATCATAGACAACAGACGAATAATGAATGAGGCTAAAGATTTTTATTTAGCTACAAGTCCCCCGGATTCATTTGTTGATGAACTACATACACCCCGCCCGCATCCAGAAAGAGTGCCGTTCTTGGTAGCCGAGTCCCCACGCCAGAGACATACTCTTGACGAGTTAAACCCGCAGAAATCGAAGCACCAAGTCGGAGTTAGAAGAGCCAAGTGGCACCTAGGGATTCGGAGTCAGAGCCGTCCGAACGACATCATGGCGGAGGTCTGCAGAGCAATGAAACAGTTGGGCTATGAGTGGAAGGTAAAGACAAACGATGCTAATTCCTGTCCCTATACTTTCTCTTGTTCCGTACACCTTCACTTACCACAGCATTACCCTTGGCATAGAATAACATGGGCCTATAGGTTATGTTCTCCATTGGACGATATTGGCAATGCCACATTTTGTATAGATGTCTACTTGGTATTGGCAGTTCTGCAATGTTATACAGCCACAGGAAACAGAAATAGGTTTGCAGGTAGCAGTTTGTGCTATAAACAGGCCGTACATATTTATCTGTGTGTAGGTGATGGACACCTTTTAAGGCTGTTTTCAAGCAGCATGTGATACTTTAGTGTTCACGCTAGGCTGTTTTAGCAGGGTGCCACTCCCGACACCTTTGTAAGTGCTGGGCACACCCCCATTAGTGATGAGGGGGCCGCACTGCCCCAATAATGATGCTGAAAGTGCCGCACCCCCTTTTTCGCCCCAGCACCTCTGCGCACAATCCTAGGGGGAATACTATAGTAGAGATGGAACTGTCACACAGTAACCTAGCTATGACTCTCCATTTCTGGTTGGGGTAGATGTAGCAAAGCATGTAGAGAGGCAAAGCACCAACCAATGGAAAAAATGGCCGTTAAGAGCTGATTGGTACTTTAAACACAGAACAGGGGTAGATGTATCAAACCTTGGAGAGATAACTGAGCAATCATCATTTTTTGGCACAGATGAAACTAGGGACCTGCTATGTATGATTGATGTGACCCCTGTTTTTGCTTAGTTACTTACTGTATAATTGGTGCCTCTTTCCCCACCAGTATACACAGAGATAGATAGTGTAAGTAACACCAATAAAGGGTCTGATTTGTTTTTATTCACGTTGACTTTTAAATTCTACTGAATACACTGATCTTAAGTTAAACAAGAATTTGCCTGGGCCACAAATGCTCCCTTTACTCGGACTGTAACATCTATGGTTCAGGGCAGTGGCTGTAAACCATCAGCGTATGTACATTACTCATTAGTGGTGTCGGAGTGTGGAACAGCATGATCTGTACAGTTAGATAAGGACTGTGTGTTCCAGTGTTTTGTTTGTCTCAATTTGGCTTCCAGATCATATAGAGCTGTGAAATATATTGGTGTTATATGGTCTTAAACTGCCTGTTTATGTTCAACATTGTTTCCTATACTTGAATCCTGCAGATAGTGAATCCATACTATCTACGCGTCAGGAGAAAAAACCCAGTAACCAGTATGTACACTAAGATGAGCCTGCAGCTGTACCAAGTGGACAGCAGAACGTACCTGCTTGACTTCCGCAGTATTGATGGTAAGAAGCGCAGCTATTGCACAGCGTCTGCTCCGCGGGATAAGGTTCTGAGACATATGGAGACTGAACTCGTCTTATTGGGCACATCTTAGACGCTGTATTTCGTGGGCACTGCTTCATGTCCCATGCTGCTTTGCGAAGGCAGCTGATGGTGGTCTGTTCCCAGCAGTCATGAGACTATAGCCATACCCCATATCACATGTAGAGGAGTGACAGAAGACTTTACAGCTATGAAGATGTATCCTCCTACACCTGTTTTGCGGTGTGTGACACAACTTATGTTGCGCTCTTCCAATTCCTGGGCAGTTGTATATTCTTAAATGTAGCCTTTTATTTGCATCCCAGCTGCATGCAAAGCTGACCTGCAGCTGTCACTCCTGCGTGCCCAATGGAGCTATTCTATTTCCCCGTCAGGCACGAACAGCTGCAGGGGGTGTGGCAAGCTGTAATGTGCGAAAAATTACCTGTTTGGGCATCCAAACACCACTTTTTGCGATTGCGCCCATTAGCTTTACATGGCTAAACCTGATACACTAATGGACGCGATAACTGTCTTCAATTGAATACCACACCTGCAATCTCCCGATCGGGCAGTTATAGCAATTGAATTCCCTTGCTAAGGGTCTTTACCAAAAATGCACCTCAAGAGGCCAGAATGTTATGGATTTTCATGTTGTCTGGTTTTTAAACCACCCCTTTTTTTTTTTTTATTCTTTTCTCTCTTCTCTCTACCCAAGGAAATTTTGTACATGGATTTGTTTTTCTTTTGATAGGTATTCCTTTCTGATTATATCATTGTGGTATAATTTATGTGCACTATACAAGGCAAAAATATGGCAGTTATTTTATTTGTTTTCTATTTACATGGAAACCAAATGAGATGATCCGCGCAGTTGTTGGTCTCTTGGGTGTGGGTCATGGGCCAGGAGAACGAATTCTCAAAATATATATATCCGATCCAATATGGCAGCCTCCGTCGTGTAGATAGCCATTATATACAATGCACTAGTAATGTAGGTTTGTTAAATGTTTAATAGTAGGACTTACAAATTGGACGCTCTGAATGTCTGGCCATACAGCACAACTGGGCGGGCATATAAATTTTCCCGCACAGTAGGGATGTCCTTGTCGTCGGTTCCTGTGGCTGCATAACTAGATTGGTGAGTTGCCCATATACAAATGCACTGATGTGCTGCAGGGACAACGTGATATGTCTGAGTGACATCATTCAGACACATAGGGTGTACACACTCGCCGATGTACTCTCGATATATCGCGTAGTGTGTACCCAGCATTACTGTGTTCCCAGTCCTATCACTGCCAAGTTGTAACACGCAGTGGTAGCATTGGTCAAGGTTTGCTGGTGTTTAGTTTATGGCCCCAGAAACTGATTACTCAAGAGCGCTCAAGCCTGTTTTATTTTATTTTGAGGATTAGGGTCCATCTTAAGATAGCATTGCTTAGGAAATAACATCAGAAAATCTGTTAGTTGGATATATTAAGTAATTTCTCTTATTTTTAAAATGTGAAGCAAATGGAATGTATATTGTGTTGCAATGTTCTACATACTGGAAGATAAATACTTGTGTATATTTTTAAATAGATGAAGTTACTGAAACCAAATCTGAAAGTGCCACCCCCAGACGTTCAGGTTCCCTGAGCAATTACCGGCCACCCCAGAAAAGCGACTCTGATGCCGAAGGCCAGACAAAGTCATCTGATGGTTCTGTCCCTTCATCCCTGACCTCATCTGTAGACTCCTCCAACACGGACTTGGTCCCTCGGCCAGGAAGCCATACTATAGAGTTCTTTGAAATGTGTGCTAATTTAATAAAGATCCTTGCACGGTAGGCGAGGGCTGTACAGAGTTCATATTGAGCAATAAGCATGCAGTAACTTGTAGCCAAATGCTTCCAGTTTTAATCCAGTCGTACTATAAGAGCTGAAAGAAACATCAGTAATGCAATTTGCACATAGATCGGGAGACTGTTTTTTGGTAACTCTAAAACCGCAAAGCTTAATGTGTGATTGTTCTTTTTTTTTTTTTTTTTTTTTTTTTTTTTTTTAATAGATATATACATGTGAACAAAGGTATAAAAAATTTGTATATAATTGTTTTTTTTTTTTTTTTTTTTTTTTTTCTCTTTTGTCAAAGCTGACAAACTTTTAATTGCACATTTTATTCAACACTGGGTTTTGTCACCTCACGATGGCTTGTGGTTTTGGGTTTTTTTTTTTTTTTTTACTCTCCCTTTTATGTATAATTTCACATGAAATCTGGCTTCAACGTATATATATATTGCGTGATAGCTGCTGAAAGATTTGTCGGGGACATATCCGTGTCTGGAAATCGGAGTTTAATGAATGTGCGAAGAAAACTTGTACAAATGTAATAAACTAATTTTTTTTTTCCTTTTGGTTTTTACAATGCTGAATGTTTTTGGTAAAAGGGTTTTCATATGTTGGGTAAATGTGGGATATGCGACGGTTACATAAACACTGATTTTTATTCTTGGTAATGGTGAAAACTTTTCTTTCCACCCCCCCCCCCCCCCCCCCCCATAAGTGCCCTGCTGGCATTCAGTTGCCATTTTTTTTTATTTTATTTTTTATTGAAAGTGATTTTAAGAATATTGAAAGCATATCGACAAATGCACGTCTGTACCTACCTTAAAGAAAGTAGATAAGCTAACGTATTACAGGAACGTAAAGTCATTCACTAAGGTTGTCCGCCTGAGACTAAACCATAGGCTTGCCTGGTGTCTGTGTGATGAAACGGTACTCCGGTCATGTGCCTGCCAACGTCATGCAAGTGGCAGCCCCTTTCCGTGCTCTTGATCCCAGACCTAATGCGTGCCTTTCTGGGCGGAAAGTGTCGCACCAATGTTTTTCCACCCCCTCTTCCCGTAGTTTGGAGAGTTCAATAGGACCAGCAGTTTGAAGTACAAATTGACAACCTGTTCCAAGGATTCAAGTAGTTCCATGCGCTATGGAGATGGTAGGAGCGAGCCATACAGTTTCACCAAGTACTTGCCCGCAGAACAACCCTTTAGGTGACCCTTTGTGCCTCATGCCCTTAGTGAGGTGGTTTATCCCTTAGGGCATTGGTTCAGCCAACAGAATTGTAGGAGACTTGCAATTCCATATATAATGCTTCCCTTTTTTGTTTTTGTTTTTTTTGTTAGTGACGTTCCTTTATAATATGTACTATACCTCATTGGCACTACTGTGCCCTGGTTGCCAGCCATTTGTGTGCAGCAGGCCTTGGCACTGACTTGACCAGTTAGACATTGTGTTAACCTATGGTTTTGGCATCTGTTGCTCTGATCCAGCTGCTTCGCTGCAAAGAGATTGTGGGTCCAAAGGCTTTTGTGAGACCCCAGAAAGGTCCTCGTGTCAGTCAGAATCCCAATAGATCAATGGTTCTAGAGCTAGAATGGAACAATGTTATTTTGTAATGGGAAACATTCCACTCTCTCTAGTTTCTGTCTCTGCATATCAGAACACAAATGGAGGGATGAATTGGCAGTCTCTTTTATTAGCGTTTCATTTCTGAAAACCATATCTCCATTTCTTAGCTCAGAAAGAAGAGACTTGCCATGTACATCCTGTACAGGAGGATGACCACTTCTACCAGGAAAAAGCCAAACCAGCTTGCCGGATGAGATAAAGCCATAGTTGAGGGACCCGGCAGGATGCCAGAAAGATAACGCAATAGTAAGTCAGTAAGAATTGGCGTAGAACAGACAAGTCAATACATTAATTTTGGGAAGGTGGACAAACCTCTTACGCACTGAAGTGGCAGGAGCTGCTAACCGCTCAAGAGTTCTCACAATAAACCGCTTCTTACCTTTTCTCTATAGGAAGACCTAATACTTCATAGAAGTAATGCATTCCTTATGCCTATAGAGCTGTGAAACTTGAATATTGCATTACACAATGATTTACATTTTAAGATTATCATGTTAAATGTTTAGTGACCTTTAAATTAAACGTTTTCATTTAATCCATTAGAGAAATATTTAATAGTACCTTTACGGAGAGCTTCAGCCACAGGCTGAAATCCTTAGGTGGTAGCAGCAGGTTCAACGTGCAGATTGTAACTTACAAAGAAGCCTGTGTGATGAAACATTATTGTACTTGTTAAGGTGGTTATCTGGTGGTTTTAACGATTAACGATATCAATGTGCACGCAGCATTCTCACCAGGGCTATCCTTTCTTCAGGTACTGTCACACGGCTACAACATGCTGCCATTATTATAGCTGCTTCTCCTCCTGGGCCAAATGGAACAGCCTGTTGCAGAAAGTGGAATTTTGATATGAGATTTAAAGCAGCAATTGTTTTAAAGGCAAAAGTTATGCCTTAAGCAATTCGCGCTTTAAGGGTGCCATTCAATAGTTTGTGTGACTTTACTGCCTGTCTAAAGTGCCTGAGAGCTATTCATTTATTTGGGTGGCCAGCTCCATGGCTGCACTTGTTGCGGATTCTGCCCACACCCG
Source organism: Pseudophryne corroboree (assembly GCF_028390025.1). Lineage (NCBI taxonomy): Eukaryota > Metazoa > Chordata > Amphibia > Anura > Myobatrachidae > Pseudophryne > Pseudophryne corroboree. The sequence continues at coordinate 91,529,744 of NC_086444.1, read as the reverse complement.
CCAGGTGAAGTAGGGCTTCGGGCTGGGCACAATTGGCGGGCTGCAGTTACTGCGCTTGGCACAGTAGAAACCGCTCAACATATACTGTGCATTCCCTTGCGAGAAAGGGGCCAGCATGAGAATTGAATAGCTCTCGCGCACTTAGCCTGGCAGCTAAATTCCCGACCATCAACTGAATCGCCCTCTAAATCACTGAAATTTTAGAACTCTCCGCAACCTGCAGGCTTTTAATGTTTGCTACAGTCTATTTTACTCCTGCAAAATGCTGAGGTGAAACGGGACGACTTCAGGAATCTAGATTACAATGAAAGATGCAACGCAGTGATTTAAGGCTCAGCTTCATCTGCTTTTTATAGCCCTATGACATTTATTCTTGGTGTCACTGGGTTCGTAATCCATATGCTGCGTTCATACGAAGATCTTAATAAGCCTACGCAATGCCGGCCTCTACTGGGCACATTTAAAATAGTTTTAGAAAGAACTAATGTGTTTGCAGCATTTCTGTTAATGGATTACATGGAAAAGTTGAAGCCATTCTTGAACCAAGGAAATTATTTTAATGCACAATTATTATTATTTGTATTTGCATTTCTATTCTGTATTCTATAATCTCTTATCCTATGTTTTAGAGAGACTGATGATATTTCAAGTAGTGTTTGCCTTTGCAGCTATGGTGGATGGCAATGTAACATCATGTGGCAGGCTCTTGATGCAAAGCGTTGACGGGTCCAGAATCTTACAGAACAGTGCGTGGCTTGGATATACAATATATGCAGTGTCTGCCATTGTCACCCACTAAATATCATTGGTTTTGTGTCATTCTGTACATACAGATGTAGATGTGGTGTGAAAGGGAAGGTTAATTAAAAAATGGGAATGATTTGGTGCAGTACAGCAGAGTATTTGTTAACATTGGCAATTTTCACATACTTGTGTGCATTTACGTATCTTTGAATAAAATATGTACTTTATCATCACATCTGCCTGGGCCTCTGATTGGGATTTGTGTCCATTTTAAGATTGTATAGTCTTCTAAACTATTTGATGCTTTTGTAGGTGTATAGCAGTGGTTCTCAACCTCGGTCCTCAAGTACCCCCAACAGTTCATGTTTTCCAGGTCTCCCCACAGGATTGCAAGTGAAATAATTTGCTCCACCTGTGGGTCTTTTATAATGTCAGCGAGTAATAAATATACCTGTTCAACTGCTAGGTGACCTGGAAAACATGAACTGTTGGGGGTACTTGAGGACAGAGGTTGAGAACCACTGGTGTAAAGTGTCGGAATTTAAATTCAAGTGGGAAGTCCTACCACTGGTCAGCAGACAGTACTCTAAGACAAAGCGTTTACGTTTTTTATTTGACTTCAATTACAAAGAAAACATAACCGATTACTGTGACTAAATCAGTTTGTCAGGCGTTTGCATAAAGCCAAAGACTTAAGATTTATAAACCACCAGGACAATAACACATGCCGTTGAAGTGACATAAGTACGTGATAGTTGGCTATGTCTCTTGGTCACCCATCTGCGACTTTATTCAAATGCAGCTACAAAGCCCTCCCTTGTCTACATCCGCGTGTATGAATGTGTAAAGACAGCGATGCCCACCTTCAGCCCCCATACACTGTAATACTGACTCGTGCCTCTTTAGATGCTGCCACCGGTCACACCATTGAAACTTTCACCAGTCCTAGGGAAGGTGCAGAGTTTAGGGCTTAATATGGCCTCCAAACTAAACGCTTGAGCGTCTTGAGTACACTACTTCAATGACATGTCCATCATCTCTGTCTGTTTAGCCACCTTCCTGTCGCCGCCCAGCACTCTTACAAGACATTTGTGTTACTGTGCGTCTCAATCGAACTACACCTTTGGGTGTAAACTGTCTAAAGCACAGGTTCTCAAACTCGGTCCTCAGGACCCCACACGGTGCATGTTTTGCAGAATCACACGTGACATAATTAGCTCCACCTGTGGACCTTTCAAAATGTGTCAGTGAGTAATTAATACACCTGTGCACTTGCTGGGTTACCTGCAAAACATGCACTGTGTGGGGTCCTGAGGACCGAGTTTGAGAACCACTGGTCTAAAGCATGTGCTATAAGAGTTGGGGGGGTTTTGCGGCCAAGCTGCACCAAGAAATCACTCAACCTCGGCTAGACACGGTTGCTTGCAAAAGAATTCAAACTTACACACTGCGGTTATCTGCTCATGCTCAGTCTGCTGCTCAAGTTGTTTCACTACAGATGAGTGAAGGTAGAGGTCCGGCTCTCTGTGCTGCCAGTCACAAACCTTCCTGCTCCGAATCCGGTGTAGGCATTCCTGTCTCATTACTGGCAGATGAAAAGGGCTGTGGATGACTTGCCCTGGCTGCCTGTTCTTTCTAGACTGCAGTCCATGCTCTCTGTGCAGCCCCTCCTATGCTCACTCCGCCAGTCTTACTTGCATCTAATTCTACTTTCTCTATCGTCCTAAGTGGATGCTGGGGTTCCTGAAAGGACCATGGGGAATAGCGGCTCCGCAGGAGACAGGGCACAAAAAAGTAAAGCTTTACTAGGTCAGGTGGTGTGCACTGGCTCCTCCCCCTATGACCCTCCTCCAGACTCCAGTTAGATTTTGTGCCCGAACGAGAAGGGTGCAATCTAGGTGGCTCTCCTAAAGAGCTGCTTAGAGAAAGTTTAGTTTAGGTTTTTTTCTTTACAGTGAGTCCTGCTGGCAACAGGATCACTGCAACGTGGGACTTAGGGGGAAAGTAGTAAACTCACCTGCATGCAGAGTGGATTTGCTGCTTGGCTACTGGACACCATTAGCTCCAGAGGGATCGAACACAGGCCCAGCCGTGGAGTCCGGTCCCGGAGCCGCGCCGCCGACCCCCTTGCAGATGCTGAAGCGTGAAGAGGTCCGGAAACCGGCGGCTGAAGACTCCTCAGTCTTCATAAGGTAGCGCACAGCACTGCAGCTGTGCGCCATTTTCCTCTCAGCACACTTCACTGGGCAGTCACTGAGGGTGCAGAGCGCTGGGGGGGGGCGCTCTGAGAGGCAAATATAAACCTTATACAAGGCTAAAAATACCTCACATATAGCCCATAGGGGCTATATGGAGATATTTAACCCCTGCCTGACTGGAAAAATAGCGGGAGAAGAACCCGCCGAAAAAGGGGCGGGGCCTATCTCCTCAGCACACGGCGCCATTTTCTGTCACAGCTCCGCTGGTCAGAACGGCTCCCAGGTCTCTCCCCTGCACTGCACTACAGAAACAGGGTAAAACAGAGAGGGGGGGCACATTAATGGCTATATATATATATATTAAAGCAGCTATAAGGGAGCACTTAATATAAGGATATCCCTTGTATATATAGCGCTTTGTGGTGTGTGCTGGCAGACTCTCCCTCTGTCTCCCCAAAAGGGCTAGTGGGTCCTGTCTTCATTAGAGCATTCCCTGTGAGTTTGCGGTGTGTGTCGGTACGTGGTGTCGACATGTATGAGGACGATATTGGTGTGGAGGCGGAGCAATTGCCAAATATGCAGATGTCACCCCCCAGGGGGTCGACACCAGAATGGATGCCTTTATTTGTGGAATTACGTGATGGTTTATCTTCCCTTAAACAGTCAGTTGAGGACATGAGGCGGCCGGACAATCAATTAATGCCTGTCCAGGCGCCTCAAACACCGTCAGGGGCTGTAAAACGCCCTTTGCCTCAGTCGGTCGACACAGACCCAGACACGGGCACTGATTCCAGTGACGACGGTAGAAATTCAAACGTATTTTCCAGTAGGGCCACACGTTATATGATTTTGGCAATGAAGGAGACGTTACATTTAGCTGATACTACAGATACCGTAAAACAGGGTATTATGTATGGTGTGAAAAAACTACAAACAGTTTTTCCTGAATCAGAAGAATTAAATGACGTGTGTGATGAAGCGTGGGTTGCTCCTGATAAAAAGTTGATAATTTCAAAAAAGTTATTGGCATTATACCCTTTCCCGCCAGAGGTTAGGGCGCGCTGGGAAACACCCCCTAAGGTGGACAAGGCGCTCACACGCTTATCCAAACAAGTGGCGTTACCCTCTCCTGAGACGGCCGCACTTAAGGATCCATCAGATAGAAAGATGGAAGTTATTCAAAAGAATATATACACACATGCAGGTGTTATACTACGACCAGCTATAGCAACTGCCTGGATGTGCAGTGCTGGAGTAGTTTGGTCAGAATCCCTGATTGAAAATATTGATACCCTAGATAGGGACAATGTTTTACTGTCGTTAGAACAAATAAAGGATGCATTTATCTATATGCGTGATGCACAGAGGGATATTTGCACACTGGCATCTCGGGTGAGTGCTATGTCCATTTCAGCCAGAAGAGCCTTATGGACACGACAGTGGACAGGCGATGCGGATTCAAAACGTCACATGGAGGTTTTGCCGTATAAAGGGGAGGAGTTATTTGGAGTTGGTCTATCAGACTTGGTGGCCACGGCTACTGCCGGGAAATCCACTTTTTTACCTCAAGTCACTCCCCAACAGAGAAAGGCACCGACCTTTCAACCGCAGCCTTTTCGCTCCTACAAAAATAAGAGAGCAAAGGGCTTGTCGTACCTGCCACGAGGCAGAGGAAGAGGGAAGAGACACCAACAGGCAGCTCCTTCCCAGGAACAGAAGCCCTCCCCGGCTCCTGCAAAAACCTCAGCATGACGCTGGGGCCTCTCAAGCGGACTCGGGGACAGTGGGGGGCCGTCTCAAAAATTACAGCGCGCAGTGGGCTCACTCGCAGGTAGACCCCTGGATCCTGCAGATAATATCTCAGGGGTACAGGTTGGAATTAGAGACGGATCCTCCTCATCGTTTCCTGAAGTCTGCCTTACCAACCGTCTCTTCCGAAAGGGAGAGGGTGTTGGAAGCCATTCACAAGCTGTACGCTCAGCAGGTGATAGTCAAAGTACCCCTATTACAACAAGGAAAGGGGTATTATTCCACTCTATTTGTGGTACCGAAGCCGGATGGCTCGGTAAGGCCTATTCTAAATCTGAAGTCCTTGAACCTCTACATAAAAAAGTTCAAGTTCAAGATGGAGTCACTCAGAGCAGTGATAGCGAACCTGGAAGAAGGGGACTTTATGGTATCCTTGGACATCAAGGATGCGTATCTACACGTTCCGATTTACCCCGCACACCAGGGGTACCTCAGGTTCATTGTTCAAAACTGTCACTATCAGTTTCAGACGCTGCCGTTCGGATTGTCCACGGCGCCTCGGGTCTTTACCAAGGTAATGGCCGAGATGATGATTCTTCTTCGAAGAAAAGGCGTATTAGTTATCCCATACTTGGACGATCTCCTAATAAGGGCAAGGTCCAGAGAACAGCTGGAGACAGCTTTAGCACTATCTCAAGAGGTGCTAAGACAACACGGGTGGATTCTGAATATTCCAAAATCCCATTTAATCCCGACAACTCGTCTGCTGTTCCTAGGAATGATTCTGGACACGGTTCAGAAAAAGGTTTTCCTTCCAGAGGAAAAAGCCAAGGAGTTATCCGATCTGGTCAGGAACCTCCTAAAACCAGGAAAAGTGTCAGTACATCAATGCACAAGAGTCCTGGGAAAAATGGTGGCTTCTTACGAAGCAATTCCATTCGGCAGATTCCATGCAAGAATATTCCAAAGGGATCTGTTGGACAAATGGTCAGGGTCGCATCTGCAGATGCACCTGCGAATAACCCTGTCACCAAAGACAAGGGTGTCACTTCTGTGGTGGTTGCAGAAGGCTCACCTATTAGAAGGCCGCAGATTCGGCATTCAGGATTGGATCCTGGTGACCACGGACGCCAGCCTGAGAGGCTGGGGAGCAGTCACACAAGGAAGAAACTTCCAGGGAGTATGGACGAGTCTGGAAAAGTCTCTTCACATAAACATTCTGGAACTAAGAGCAATCTACAATGCTCTAAGCCAGGCGGAACTTCTCCTGCAAGGAAAGCCGGTGTTGATTCAGTCGGACAACATCACGGCGGTCGCCCATGTAAACAGGCAGGGCGGCACAAGAAGCAGGAGTGCAATGGCAGAAGCTGCCAAGATTCTTCGCTGGGCGGAGAATCACGTGATAGCACTGTCAGCAGTGTTCATCCCGGGCGTGGACAACTGGGAAGCAGACTTCCTCAGCAGACACGATCTTCATCCGGGAGAGTGGGGTCTACATCCAGAAGTCTTCAACATGTTAATAGACCGTTGGGAAAGACCAATTGTAGACATGATGGCGTCTCGCCTCAACAAAAAAAAACTGGACAAATATTGCGCCAGGTCAAGAGATCCACAGGCAATAGCTGTGGACGCACTGGTAACTCCTTGGGTGTACCAGTCAGTGTATGTGTTTCCTCCTCTGCCGCTCATACCAAAGGTATTGAAGATCATACGGCAAAGAAGAGTAAGAACAATACTAGTGGTTCCGGATTGGCCGAGAAGGACTTGGTATCCGGAACTTCAAGAGATGCTCACGGACGAACCGTGGCCTCTACCTCTGAGAAGGGACCTGCTACAGCAGGGTCCCTGTCTTTTTCAAGACTTACCGCGGCTGCGTTTGACGGCATGGCGGTTGAACGCCAGATCCTAAAAGGGAAAGGCATTCCAGAAGAAGTCATTCCTACCTTGATTAAGGCACGGAAGGAAGTCACCGTGAAACATTATCACCGCATTTGGCGAAAATATGTAGCGTGGTGCGAGGATCGGAGGGTTCCGACGGAGGAATTCCAACTGGGTCGTTTCCTACATTTCCTGCAATCAGGATTATCTATGGGTCTCAAATTGGGATCCATTAAGGTTCAAATTTCGGCCCTGTCAATATTCTTCCAAAAAGAATTGGCCTCTGTCCCTGAGGTCCAGACTTTTGTCAAGGGAGTACTGCATATACAGCCTCCTGTGGTGCCTCCGGTGGCACCGTGGGATCTAAATGTAGTTTTAGATTTCCTCAAATCCCATTGGTTTGAACCATTGAAAAAGGTGGATTTGAAATATCTCACATTGAAAGTGACTATGTTACTAGCCCTGGCCTCTGCCAGGAGAGTATCTGAATTGGCGGCTTTATCTTATAAAAGTCCTTATCTAATCTTCCATTCGGATAGGGCAGAACTGCGGACTCGTCCGCATTTTCTCCCTAAAGTGGTATCAGCATTTCATCTGAACCAACCTATTGTGGTGCCTGCGGCCACTAGCGACTTGGAGGACTCCAAGTTGTTGGACGTTGTCAGAGCCTTAAAAATATACATTGCAAGGACGGCTGGAGTCAGAAAATCTGACTCGCTGTTTATATTGTATGCACCCAACAAGTTGGGCGCACCTGCTTCTAAGCAGTCGATTGCTCGTTGGATTTGTAACACAATTCAACTTGCACATTCTGTGGCAGGCCTGCCACAGCCTAAAACTGTAAAAGCCCACTCCACAAGGAAGGTGGGCTCATCTTGGGCGGCTGCCCGAGGGGTCTCGGCATTACAACTCTGCCGAGCAGCTACGTGGTCGGGGGAGAACACGTTTGTAAAATTTTACAAATTTGATACCCTGGCAAAGGAGGACCTGGAGTTCTCTCATTCGGTGCTGCAGAGTCATCCGCACTCTCCCGCCCGTTTGGGAGCTTTGGTATAATCCCCATGGTCCTTTCAGGAACCCCAGCATCCACTTAGGACGATAGAGAAAATAAGAATTTACTTACCGATAATTCTATTTCTCGGAGTCCGTAGTGGATGCTGGGCGCCCATCCCAAGTGCGGATTATCTGCAATACTTGTACATAGTTATTGTTAACTAATTCGGGTTATTGTTAAGGAGCCATCTTTAAGAGGCCCTTTCTGTTGTCATACTGTTGACTGGGTTTAGATCACAGGTTGTACGGTGTGATTGGTGTGGCTGGTATGAGTCTTACCCGGGATTCAAAATGCCTCCCTTGTTGTGTATGCTCGTCCGGGCACAGTACCTAACTGGAGTCTGGAGGAGGGTCATAGGGGGAGGAGCCAGTGCACACCACCTGACCTAGTAAAGCTTTACTTTTTTGTGCCCTGTCTCCTGCGGAGCCGCTATTCCCCATGGTCCTTTCAGGAACCCCAGCATCCACTACGGACTCCGAGAAATAGAATTATCGGTAAGTAAATTCTTATTATCTGCCCTTCCCCTGTGGCTGTTATGGTATGTCCAACCGTGAACTTGCAGAGCTGCGCTATGACTTATACACGCTCCGTACCTACGCCTCTCTGCTCTGGCTCACTACTGCAGCAGCTTTTCCCTGCATTCAGCTGGTGAGTTGCAGGGGTCTTTTTCAGATGTGTGTACGGTGTCCAGTGCACTTGTGTTAGATAGTACAATATACTACACAATTATATAATGGATGTGTCATTAACGAGTTGTATGACCACATAGAAGCAGCAGGCTCTGCACCACCTCTATTTCCAATATACTAAATTTCCAATAAGGGACACCTTATTATTGTACAAGGTGTTTTGCAAGGCAAACTGATAAACACATCTCTGATAAGACATTTACGCAAACTCACATTTTACATCTCTGATTTTACCCTCCCCAATCAACATCATTTTTTTACATTTCATCTGTTTATTACTCAATGTATTTCAATTGGTTAACTTCCCTCCAATTACACTTCCTGTATAGACCTAGTTTTATAAGCACTGATGCTTCTGTCACCTACAGCTTGCTTCTCTGACCACCTTCAATCTCCTCCAAGCCCAGACAAAGTGCCTACTGGCAGAGCCAGCACATTCCACCACTTTCTCCTACACTCCCCAATCCACCTGGAGGATGAATTCACTGTACTCCTCATCCCACTGTACAACTGGCCCTCTTGACATTGTTCCCTCCCAACTTCTTTAATGCCTCTTCCTCACCTCTAGATCCTCTTTGCAACCTGTCTCTTATCCACTAGCACTTCTCAATGCACCATTAAAATGCACTCATTTTACCAATCATCACCCTTATACCTCAAAACTACACCCATCTGCCACAACATAAAAACCTAATATTGTGTTGGTTCCCCTTGTGCTGCTAAAACAGCTCTGACCAATTGATGCATTGACTCTACAAGACCTTTTGAAGGTTTCCTGTGGTATCCTTTTAAGTCCTATAAGTTGCAAGGTGGGGCCTCTATGGCTTGGGCTTGCTTATCCAGAACATACCACAAATGCTCGATCAGATTGAGGTCTGGGGAATTTGGAGGCCAAGCCAATACCTTGATCTGTTATGTTCCTCAAAACATTAATGAACTATTTTTTTTTGTGTGACAGGGTGCATCAATCTGCTGAAAGAGGCTACTACCATCAGGGATTTCTGTTGCTGTGAAGGAGTGTACTTGGTCTACAATAATGTTTAAGGAAGGTGGTACGTGCCAAAGTAACATCCATATGAATGCCAGGACCAACGTTTCCCAGCAGAGCAGTGCCCAGAGCATCACACTGCCTCTGTTGGCTTACCTTTTTTCCCCATAGTGTATCCTGGTACCATCTCTTCCCCAGGTAAAGCACGCAAACGCACCCGGCGGTCCTCACAATGTAAAATAAAACATGATTCATAAGACCAGGTAACAGTCTTCCACTACTCCTTAGTGCAATTCAGACGCTCAAGTGCCCATTTTAGATGCTTTTGGTGGTGGACAAAAATCAGCACAGGCACTCTAAATGGTCTGTGGCTACACAGTCCCATATGCAGTGATGCACTGTGTGTTCTGACACCTTTCTATTATCACTAGTATTATATGTAGTATAGTATGTAGCAATATGTGCTACAGTAGCACTTATGCTGGATAGCTAGATAGGTTAGCCTTCACTACCCAAGTGCATCAATGAGTCATGGGTGGCCGTCACAAGTTGTCCTACCTTGGACCACTTTTGGTAGATACTAACCACTGCATATTGGGAACACCCAACAAGACCTGCCATTTTGAGATGCTCTGACCTAGTTGACTAGCCATCATAATATGGTCCTTGTGAAAGTAGCTCAGATCCTTACACATTCTCCCCCGACATGAACTTTAAGAATGGACTGTTTACTTGCTGGCCACCCTGACCTGACAAACCCCCTTGGGCTCTGTCCTGACTCCATCATTGCTTTGTTCTGACCGGGATCCGGTCTGAAGATCGACAGTGTCTAGGTCGACCACTATAGGTTGACAGTCACTAGGCCGACAGGGTCAGAAGGTTGACATGTTCTAGGTTGACAGGTCAAAAGGTTGACATGAGTTTTTCAAATGTATTTTCTTTTCTCTGACGTCCTAGTGGATGCTGGGGACTCCATAAGGACCATGGGGAATAGTGGCTCTGCAGGAGACTGGGCACAGCTAAGAAAGATTTAGGACTACCTGGTGTGCACTGGCTCCTCCCACCATGACCCTCCTCCAGACCTCAGTTAGAATCCTGTGCCTGGCTGAGCTGGATGCACACTAGGGGCTCTCCTGAGCTCCTAGAGAGAGAGTATATTTTAGGTTTTTTATTTTACAGTGAGATCTGCTGGCAACAGACTCACTGCAGCGAGGGACTAAGGGGAGAAGAAGCGAACCTACCTAACTGGTGGTAGTTTGGGCTTCTTAGGCTACTGGACACCATTAGCTCCAGAGGGATCGACCGCATGGAACCGGCCATTGATGTTCGGTCCCAGAGCCGCGCCGCCGGCCCCCTTACAGAGCCAGAAGCAAGAAGAGTCCGGAAAATCGTCGGCAGAAGACATCAGTCTTCACCAAGGTAGCGCACAGCACTGCAGCTGTGCGCCATTGCTCCTCATACACACTTCACACTCCGGTCACTGAGGGTGCAGGGCGCAGTGGGGGGGCGCCCTGAGCAGCAATAAAAACACCTTGGCTGGCAAATATATCACAATATATAGCCCCAGAGGCTATATATGTGATAAATACCCCTGCCAGAATCCATAAAAAAGCGGGAGAAAAGTCCGCGAAAAAGGGGCGGAGCTATCTCCCTCAGCACACTGGCGCCATTTTCTCTTCACAGTGCAGCTGGAAGACAGCTCCCCAGGCTCTCCCCTGTAGTTTTCAGGCTCAAAGGGTTAAAAAGAGAGGGGGGGCACTAAATTTAGGCGCAATATTTTTTATACAAGCAGCTATTGGGGGAAAAATCACTCGGTTATAGTGTTAATCCCTGCATTATATAGCGCTCTGGTGTGTGCTGGCATACTCTCTCTCTGTCTCCCCAAAGGACTTTGTGAGGTCCTGTCCTCAGTCAGAGCATTCCCTGTGTGTGTGCTGTGTCGGTACGGCTGTGTCGACATGTGGGATGAGGAAGGTGAGGTGGAGCAGAGGCCGATAAATGGGATGTCGTCCCCTGTGGGGCCGACACCAGAGTGGATGGATAGGTGGAAGGTATTAACCGACAATGTCAACTCCTTACAAGGCTGGATGACGTAAAACAGCTGTGGGACAGCCGGCTTCTCAGCCCGCGCCTGCCCAGGCGTTTCAAAGGCCATCAGGGGCTCAAAAAAGCGCCCGTTACCTCAGATGGCAGACACAGATGTCGACACGGAGTCTGACTCCAGTGTCGACAAGGTTGAGACATATACACAATCCACTAGGAACATCCGTTACATGATCTCGGCAATGAAAAATGTGTTACGCATTTCTGACATGAACCCAATTACCACATAAAAGGGGTTTTATTTTTGGGGAGAAAAAGCAGCCAGTGTTTTGTTCCCCCATCAGATGAATGAATGAAGTGTGTAAAGTAGCGTGGGTTCCCCCAATAAGAAACTGGTAATTTCTAAAAAGTTACTGATGGCGTACCCTTTCCCGCCAGAGGATAGGTCACGTTGGGAGATATCCCTTAGGGTGGATAAGGCGCTCACACGTTTGTCAAAAAAGGTGGCACTGCCGTCTTAGGATACGGCCACCTTGAAGGAGCCTGCTGATAAAAAGCAGGAGGCTATCCTGAAGTCTGTATATACACACTCAGGTTATATACTGAGACCTGCAATTGCCTCAGCATAAATAGTGCTGCTGCAGTGTGGTCTGATACCCTGTCAGATAATATTTATACTCTAAGACAGGGATAATAGTTTGCTAACATAGAGCATATATAAAGGATGCACAGAGGGATATTTGCCGGCTGGCATCCAGAATTAATGCAATGTCCATTCTGCCAGGAGGGTATTAGAAACCCGGCAGTGGACAGGTGATGCTGCCTATAAAAGGCACATGGAGATTCTGCCTTATAAGGGTGAGGAATTGTTTGGGGATGGTCTCTGGGACCTCGTATCCACAGCAACAGCTGGGAAGAAATTTTTTTTACCTCAGGTTTCCTCACAGCCTAAGAAAGCACCGTATTTTCAGGTACAGTCCTTTCGGCTTCAGAAAAGCAAGCGGGTCAAAGGCGCTTCCTTTCTGCACAGAGACAAGGGAAGAAGGAAAAAGCTGCACCAGCAGCCAGTTCCCAGGATCAAAAATCTTCCCCCGCTTCCTCTGAGTCCACCGCATGACGTTGGGGCTCCACAGGTGGAGACAGGTGCGGTAGGGGCGCGTCTCGGGAACTTCAGGGACCAGTGGGTTTGCCCACAGGTGGATCCCTAGGTTCTGCAAATAGTATCACAGGGATACAGGCTGGAGTTCGAGGCGACTCCCCCTCGCCGTTACCTCACATCAGCCTTGCCTGCTGCCCTCGGAGAAAGGTAGTACTGGCGGCAATTCACAAGCTGTACTTCCAGCAGGTGAAATCAAGGTACCCCTCCTTCAACAAGGCCGGGGTTACTATTCCAAAATGTTGTGGTACCGAAACCAGACGGTTCGGTGAGACCCATTCTAAAATTGAAAGCCTTGAACACTTATATACGAAGGTTCAAGTTCGAAATGGAATCGCTCAGGGCGATTATTGCAAGCCTGGAGAATTTCATGGTATCACTGGACATCAAGGATGCTTACCTGCATGTCCCTATTTACCCTCTTCACCAGGAGTACCTCAAAATTGTGGTACAGGATTGTCATTACCAATTCCAGACGTTGCCGTTGGTCTGTCCCCGGCACAGAGGTATTTACCAAGGTAATGGCCGAAATAATTATCCCGTACTTGGACAATCTCCTTATAAAGGCGAGGTCCAGGGAGCAGTTGTTCGGCGGAGTAGCACTATCTCGGGAAGTGCTACAACAGCACGGCTGGATTCTGAATATTCCAAAGTAGCAGCTGGTTCCTACGACGCGTCTACTGTTCCAGAGTATGGTTCTGGACACAGAACAGGATAAAAAGGGTTTCTCCCGGAGGAGAAGTCCAAGGAGTTGTCGTCTCTAGACAGAGACCTCCTAATACGTATACAGGTGTCGGTGCATCAATGCACGCGAGCCCTGGGAAGGATGGTAGCTTCTTACGAAGAAATTCCATTCGCCAGGTCCCATGCAAGGATTTTCCAGTGGGATCTGTTGGACATGTGGTCCGGGTCGCATCTTCAGATGCATCGGCGGATAACCCTGTTTCCAAGGGCCAGGGTGTCGCTGTTGTGGTGGCTGCAGAGTGCTCATCTTCTAGGGGGCCGCAGATTCGGCATACAGGACTGGGTCCTGGTGACCACGGATGCCAGCCTTCGAGGCTGGGGGGGCAGTCACACAGGGAAGAATTTTCCAAGGCTATGGAAAAGTCAGGAGACTTCCCTACACATAAATATTCTGGAACTAAATGCCCTAAGTCAGGCTAGACCCCTGCTTCAACACCAGCCGGTGCTGATCCAGTCAGACAACATCACGGCAGTCGCTCATGTAAACAACAGGGCGGCACAAGAAGCAGGATGGCGATGGCAGAAGCCACAAGGATTCTCCGATGGGCGGAAAATCATGTTAGCACTGTCAGCAGTGTTCATTCCCGGAGTGGACAACTGAGAAGCAGACTTTCTCAGAAGACACGACCTCCACCCGGGAGAGTGGGGACTTCATCCAGAAGTCTTCCAAATGATTGTACACCGTTGGGAAAGGCCAAAGGTGGACATGATGGCGTCCCGCCTCAACTAAAAGTTACAAAGATATTGCGCCAGGTCAAGGACCCTCAGGCGATAGCTGTGGACGCTCTGGTAACACCGTGGGTGTACCAGTCGGTGTATGTGTTCCTTCTCTGCCTCTCTTACCCAGGGTAATGAGAATAATAATAAGAAGGAGAGGAGTAAGAACTATACTCATTGTTCCGGGTTGGCCAAGAAGAGCTTGGTAACCAGTACTCCAAGAAATGATCTCAGAGGACCCATGGCCTCTGCCGCTCAGACAGGACCTGCTGCAGCAGGGGGCCTGTCTGTTCCAAGACGTACCGCGGCTGCGTTGGACGGCATGGCGGTTGAACGCCGGATCCTGAAGGAAAAGGGAATTCCGGAGGAAGTTATCCCTACGCTATTTAAAGCTAGGAAAGAAGTGAACGCTAGCCATTATCACCGCATATGGCGGAAATATGTTGCGTACTGTGAAGCCAGGAAGGCCCCAAAGGAGAAATTTCAGCTAGGTCGATTTCTGCACTTCCTACAGTCAGAGGTGACTATGGGCCTACAATTGGGTTCCATTAAGGTCCAGATTTCGGCTCTATCGATTTTCTTCCAAAATGGAACTGGCTTCACTGCCTGAAGTTCAGACTTTTGTTAAGGGAGTGCTGCATAGTCAGCCCCCGTTTGTGCCTCCAATGGCACCGTGAGATCTCAACGTGGTGTTGGATTTTCTGAAGTCGCATTGGGTTGAGCCACTTAAATCCGTGGAGCTATAATACCTCACGTGGAAAGTGGTCATTCTGTGGGCCTTGGCGTCGGCCAGGCATGTGTCAGAATTGGCGGTTTTGTCATACAAAAGCCCTTATCTGTATTTTATATGGGAAAGGCGGAATTGAGGACTCGTTCCCAATTCCTTCCTAAGGCGGTATCAGTTTTTTATGTGAACCAACCTATTGTGGTGCCTGCGGCTACTTGGGACTTGGAGGATTCCAAGTTACTGGACGTAGTCAGGGCCCTGAAAAGTATATGTTTCCAGGACAGCTGGAGTCAGGAAGACTGACTCGCTATTTATCCTGTATGCACCCAACAAGCTGGGTGCTCCTGCTTCTGCTTCTAAGCAGACGATTGCTCGCTGGATCTGTAGCACGATTCAACTTGCACATTCTGCGGATGGACTGCCGCACCCTAAATCTGTAAAAGCCCATTCCACGAGGAAAGTGGGCTCTTCTTGGGCGTCTGCCCGAGGGGTCTCGGCTTTACAACTTTGCCGAGCTGCTACTTGGTCAGGGGCAAACACGTTTGCAAAATTCTACAAATTTGATACCCTGGCTGAGGAGGACCTTGAGTTTGCTCATTCGGTGCTGCAGAGTCATCCGCACTCTCCCGCCCGTTTGGGAGCTTTGGTATAATCCCCATGGTCCTTACGGAGTCCCCAGCATCCACTAGGACGTCAGAGAAAATAAGATTTTACTCACCGGTAAATCTATTTCTCGTAGTCCGTAGTGGATGCTGGGCGCCCGTCCCAAGTGCGGATTGTCTGCAATACTTGTATATAGTTATCGTTAACTAAAAGGGTTATTGTTGAGCCATCTGTTGAGAGGCTCTGTTATGTTCATACTGTTAACTGGGTATCATATCACGAGTTATACGGTGTGATTGGTGTGGCTGGTATGAGTCTTACCCGGGATTCAAAATCCTTCCTTATTGTGTCAGCTCTTCCGGGCACAGTATCCTAACTGAGGTCTGGAGGAGGGTCATGGTGGGAGGAGCCAGTGCACACCAGGTAGTCCTAAATCTTTCTTAGCTGTGCCCAGTCTCCTGCGGAGCCGCTATTCCCCATGGTCCTTACGGAGTCCCCAGCATCCACTATGGACTACGAGAAATAGATTTACCGGTGAGCAAAATCTTTTTTTTTTTTTTTACTTTTTCATACTTAACGATCCACGTGGACTACGACTGGAACGGTAATCTGTGCCGAGCGAAGCGAGGCACCTTTCCCGAAGTATGGCGAGCGAACACGGTGCACTAATCTACGAAGAAAACAACAAAAAAACATTAAAAACTCATGTCGACCTAGAACATGTCGACCTTCTGACCCTGTCGACCTAAATATTGTCGACCTAGACGCTGTTGATCTAATGATCCACACCCGTTCTGACCACCCCACCCACCTGGGCACGCACTCCACGGCTCCCACTGTGAGAGAGATGGGAGAGACTTGGTGGGCTATTCAGAGTTGGTTGCAGATGTAGCATCGCAGCACAATCTTCGACCATATACTCACATGCTGGGGGCTGCGATTGCATCGAATAGAGGTTGACCCAGGCTGTGTAGGCAGGGGTTCCGTTTCATGTTTTCTATCGCAGGAAATGCAGGTGCCATCAGCAGCCGGCCCTGAAAACAGCCATGACAATGCCGCATTGCCACCCCCGGGCGCCCGTCCTGTCAATCACCATGCGATTGCATCCTTCTGGGATGCAAACGCATGGTGAAGGATGGCGCACACTATGGCCAGTGAGTATACACGTGGCCGCTGCATGTGAGCGCAGCGGCTACATCCATCTCTGGATAAGGCCGCTTGGTTAAGTATGGGAGCTGGTGGTTAGAGCAGTTGTGTAAGGGGGACCAGAGGAGTAGGGATAGACCTGCCACAGTAATATACACTATACATATTCCCCTAATTTCCATCGTTTAAAGTTTGTGCCCGGGAACGTACATGACATTTTTCTGTGTTGAAAAACTGCATAAATAAAACAAAATTTTCTCTTACGTCCTAGAGGATGCTGGGTACTCCGTAAGGACCATGGGGATAGACGGGCACCGCAGGAGACATGGGCATTTTAAGAAAGACTTTAGGATTTGGGTGTGCACTGGCTCCTCCCTCTATGCCCCTCCTCCAGACCTCAGTTGATTACTGTTCCCAGAGGAGACTGGGTGCTTTTCAGAGGCTCTCCTGAGTTTCTGACAGAAAGTATTTTGTTAGGTTTTTTATTTTCAGGGAGCCTGCTGGCAACAGACTCCCTGCATCGTGGGACTGAGGGGAGAGAAGCAGCCCTACTTCTGTGAGTTGAAAGGCTCTGCTTCTTAGGCTACTGGACACCATTAGCTCCAGAGGGATCTTACGCAGGTCTCATCCTCGCCGTCCGTCCCGGAGACGCGCCGCCGTCTCCTCACAGAGCTGAAGGTACGCGAGTATGAGAAGTTAGAAGACATCGGAGGCGGCAGAAGACTTCAATGTTCTTCACTGAGGTAACGCACAGCACTGCAGCTGTGCGCCATTGCTCCCATTCACCTCACATACTGTGTCACTGTAAGGGTGCAGGGCGCGCCCTGGGCAGCAAATAAACCTCTCCTGGCAAAAGATGGGTATATACAGCCGGCCACTGTATATACCTACGAGCCCCCGCCAAAGTTTTGTATTTTAGAGCGGGACAGAAGCCCGCCGCCGAGGGGGCGGGGCTTCTCCCTCAGCACTCGCCAGCGCCATTTTTTCTCCACAGCACCACTGAGAGTAAGCTCCCCGGACTCTCCCCTGCTTAGATCACGGTGACAAGAGGGTTTTAAAGTAGAGGAGGGGGGGGGGGGGGGGGCAACATCATTGGCGAATTGAGTATAAAAGCGCTATCTGGGTAAACATAAATATTGTGTTTTTGTCCTGGGTTATTATAGCGCTGGGTGTGTGCTGGCATACTCTCTCTGTCTCTCCTAAGGGCCTTGTGGGGGAACTGTCCTCAGATAAGAGGGTTCCCTGAGTGTGTGGTGTGTCGGTACGTGTGTGTCGACATGTCTGAGGTAGAAGGCTTTTCGAGGGAGGAGGAGGAGCAAATGAATGTAGTGTCGGCGCCGACACCTGACTGGATGGATATGTGGAATGTTTTAAGTGCCAATGTAAATTTATTGCACAAAAGATTGGATAAAGCTGAAGCTAGGGAACAGTCAGGGAGTCAACCCATGCCTGTACCTATGTCGCAGGGACCTTCGGGGTCCCAAAAGCGCCCACTATCCCAAATAGTTCACACGGATACCGACACGGATTCTGACTCCAGTGTCGATTATGATGATGCAAAATTACAGCCAAAGGTGGCTAAATGTATTCGATATATGATTATTGCAATCAAAGATGTTTTGCATATCACAGAGGAACCCCATGTCCCTGACACGCGGGTACACATGTATAAGGGAAAGAAAACTGAGATAAATTTCCCCCCCTCACATGAGCTGAACGAGTTATGTGAAAAAGCTTGGGAATCTCCAGACAAGAAACTGCAGATTCCCAAAAGGATTCTTATGGCGTATCCTTTCCCGCCAACGGACAGGATACGGTGGGAATCATCCCCCAGGGTGGACAAAGCTTTGACACGCTTATCCAAAAAGGTAGCGCTGCCTTCCAAAGATACGGCTACCCTCAGGGATCCTGCTGAACGCAAGCAGGAGGTTACACTGAAGTCCATTTATACACATTAAGGTACCTTACGCAGACCGGCTATTGCGTCGGCATGGGTGTGTAGTGCTGTAGCAGCATGGACAGATACCTTATCAGCGGATTTTGATACCCTGGATAAGGGTGTGCACTGGCTCCTCCCTCTATGCCCCTCCTCGAGACCTCAGTTAGAGAAACTGTGCCCAGAGGAGACGGACAGTACAAGGAAGGATTTTTGTTAAACCAAGGGCAAGATTCATACCAGCCCACACCAATCACACCATACAACTTGTGATAAACTAACCAGTTAACAGTATGAAATTCAACATAGCTTCAGTCGGAAACTGAAAGCAACCATAACATAACCCTTATGTAAGCAAAACTATATACAAGTCTTGCAGAAGTAGTCCGCACTTGGGACGGGCGCCCAGCATCCTCTACGGACTACGAGAAAAAGATTTACGGTAGGTTTAAAATCTTATTTCTCTAACGTCCTAGTGGATGCTGGGGACTCCTTAAGGACCATGGAGAATAGATTGGCTCCGCAGGAGACAGGGCACTTTAAGAAAGAATTAGGAATACTGGTGTGCACTAGCTCCTCCCTCTGTCCCTCCTCCAGACCTCAGTTAGAATCTGTGCCCGGACAGAGCTGGGTGCACTTTAGTGAGCTCTCCTGAGCTTGCTAATAAGAAAGTATTTTATTAGGATTTTTTATTTTCAGAGAGATCTGCTGGCAACAGACTCTCTGCTACGTGGGACTGAGGGGAGAGAAGCAGACCTACTAACTGCGGATAGGTCATGCTTCTTAGGCTACTGGACACCATTAGCTCCAGAGGGATCGAACACAGGAACGCACCCTTGGTCGTCCGATCCCGGAGCCGTGCCGCCGTCCCCCTCGCAGAGCCAGAAGACAGAAGCCGGCGGGAGAAGCAAGAAGACTTCAAAATCGGCGGCAGAAGACTCCTGTCTTCATATGAGGTAGCGCACAGCACTGCAGCTGTGCTCCATTGCTCCCACATTACACCCACACACTCCGGTCACTGTAGGGCGCAGGGGGGGCGCCCTGGGCAGCAATTAGAGACCTCTTGGCAAAGTGGGCATATATACAGTTGGGCACTGTATATATGCATGAGCCCCCGCCATTATTTTACACAAAATCGCGGGACAGAAGCCCGCCGCTGAGGGGGCGGGGCTTCTTCCTCAGCACTCACTAGCGCCATTTTCTCTCCACAGCTCCGCTGAGGGGAAGCTCCCCAGGCTCTCCCCTGCAGAAGCACGATAGAAGAGGGGGGGGGGGGGGGGCACATAAATTTGGCGCAAAAACAATGTATACAGCAGCTACTGGGTTAACACTACGTTACTGTGTGATTCCTGGGTCATATAGCGCTGGGGTGTGTGCTGGCATACTCTCTCTCTGTCTCTCCGAAGGGCCTTGTGGGGGAACTGTCTTCAAATAGAGCATCCCCTGTGTGTGAAAGGTGTGTCGGTACGTGTGTGTCGACATGTCTGAGGTAAAAGGCTCCCCTAAGGAGGAGATGGAGCTAATGTGTGTGAGAGGGTGTCTCCGTCGACAACGCCGACACCTGTTTGGATATGTGTAAGTGCTAAGGTGAATTTATTGCACAAAAGATTAGAGAACAGACAGGAAATCTACCCATGTCTGTCCCTATGGCGCAGAGACCTTCAGAGTCTCACAATGCTCACTATCCAAAATAATAGACTCGGAGTTTGACTCCTGTGTCTACTACGATAATGCAAAGTTCCAGCCAAAAGGGCAGAAAAGTATTCAATATATGATTATTGTAATAAAGATGATTTGCATATCACTGATGACTCATCTGTCCCTGACACAAGGGTACACATTTTAAGGGAAAGAAAGCTGAGGTAAATTTCCCTCCTCTCATGAGGAAAAAGAGCGTGAATCTCCAGACAAGAGACTGCAGCTTCCCACAAAGAATTCTCAGGCAGTATCCTTTCCCCACTAGGGCCAGGATGTGATGGGAATCTTCCCCTAGGGTGTCACTTTTGCCCAAAAGGTAGCCCTAGCTATTCTCAGGAATCCTGCAGATAGCGTGCACATTTTGGTACACTACTCAGACCGGCGATTGTGTCGGCATGGGTTTATAGCGCTGTGGCGGCGTGGACAGGTACCTTATCAGCAGAAATTGAGACCCTAGTATGTGTATGTATATATATATAGAGAGATATATATATATATATATATATATATATATATATTAAAGATGTTGTCTTAAGAGATATATATCATAAAACATGCCCAAAGAGACATGAGTATACTGGGTCCTAGAGGCAAAGCTATGTCGATTTCTGCTTGACGTATCCTGTAGAATATGCAATGGACAGATGATGCCAACTTAAGTGGCAATATGGAAGGCTGAGGATTGTGTGGAGAAGGGTTCTCGGACCTGGTCTCCACAGCTATAGCTGGTAATTCTGATATTTTGCCTTATATTCCTGCACAGCCTAGGAAAGCACGTCATTCTCAAATGCAGCCTTTCGAACAAAGAAACAAGAAAGTCCGAGGTGCGTCCTTTCTTGCCAGAGGCGGGGGCAGAGGAAACCAGCTGCACAACACAGCTAGTTCCCAGGAACAGAAGTCCTCCCCGGCCTCTACGAAAATCCACCGCATGTCGCTGGGGCTCCACAGGCGGAGCTAGGCCCGGTGGGGGCACGCTTTCGTAAGTTCAGCCACAAGTGGGTTCACTCCCTGTTAGATCCCTGGGCAATAGATATTGTGTCTCAGGGATACAAGCTGGACTTTGAGAAAATGCCTCCTCACTGACGGCCCTGATTGCTGATTAGTGTAGCACGCTCTCGGGAAGTGTTACAACAGCATGGCTGGATTCTGAATATTCCAAAGTCGCAGCTGATTCCTACGACGCGTCTGCCCTTCTTGGGCATGATTCTGGACACAGACCAGAAGAAGGTTTTTCTCCCGACAGAGAAGGCTCAGGAACTCATGACACTGGTCAGAGACCTCTTAAAACCAAAACAGGTGTCGGTGCATCACTGCACGAGAGTCCTGGGAAAGATGGTGGCGTCATACCAGGCCATTCCCTTCGGCAGGTTCCATGCGAGGACCTTTTCAATGGGATCTGTTGGACAAGTGGTCCGGATCGCATCTACAGATGCATCGGCTGATCACCCTATCCCCCAGGGCCAGGGTGTCTCTTCTGTGGTGGCTGCAGAGTACTCACCTTCTCGAGGGCCGCAGGTTCGGCATTCAGGACTGGGTCCTGGTGACCACGGATGCAAGCCTCCGAGGGTGGGGGGCAGTCACTCAGGGAAGAAGTTTCCAAGGGCTGTGGTCAAGTCAGGAGACTTGCCTTCACATCAATATCCTGGAACTAAGGGCCATATACAACGCCCTAAGTCAAGCGGAGACCCTGCTTCGCGACCAACCGGTTCTGATCCAGTCAGACCGCAGTGGCTCATGTAAACCGCCAAGGCGGCACAAGGAGCAGGGTGGCGATGGTAGAAGCCACCAGAATTCTTCGCTGGGCGGAGAATCACGTAAGTGCACTGTTAGCAGTGTTCATTCCGGGAGTGGACAACTGGGAAGCAGACCTCAGCAGGCACGACCTCCACCCGGGAGAGTGGGGACTTCATCAAGAAGTCTTCACGCAGATTGCAAATCGATGGGAACTGCCACAGGTGGACATGATGGCGTCCTGCCTCAACAAAAAGCTAAAAAGGTATTGCGCCAGGTCAAGGGACCCTCAGGCGATAGCTGTGGACGCACTAGTAACACCGTGGGTGTTCCAGTCGGTCTATGTGTTTCCTCCTCTTCCTCTCAGACCAATCGGTGCTGATTCAATCAGACAACATCATCGCAGTAGCTCATGTAAACCGCCAAGGCGGCACAAGGAGCAGGGTGGCGATGGCGGAAGCCACCAGAATTCTTCGATGGGCGGAGAATCACGTACGAGCACTGTCAGCAGTGTTCATTCCGGGAGTGGACAACTGGGAAGCAGACTTCCTCAGCAGGCACGACCTCCACCCGGGAGAGTGGGGACTTCATCAAGAAGTCTTCGCGCAGATTGTAGGTCGGTGGGAACTGCCACAGGTGGACATGATGGCATCCCGCCTCAACAAAAAGCTACAGAGGTATTGCGCCAGGTCAAGAGACCCTCAGGCGATAGCTGTAGACGCACTGGTGACACCGTGGATGTTCCAGTGGGTTTATGTGTTTCCTCCTCTTCCTCTCATACCCAAGGTGCTGAGAATCATAAGAAAAAGAGGAGTGAGAACAATACTCATTGTTCCGGATTGGCCAAGAAGGACTTGGTATCCAGAGCTGCAAGAAATGCTCACAGAGGACCCATGGCCTCTGCCTCTAAGGCAGGATCTGTTGCAGCAGGGACCTTGTCTGTTCCAAGACTTACCGCGGCTGCGTTTGACGGCATGGCGGTTGAACGCCGGATCCTAGTAGAAAGAGGGATTCCGGATGAGGTTATTCCTACGCTAATAAAGGCTAGGAAGGATGTGACGGCTAAACATTATCACTGTATACGGCGAAAATATGTTGCTTGGTGTGAGGCCAGGAATGCCCCTACAGAGGAATTCCAGCTGGGCCGTTTCCTTCACTTCCTACAGTCGGGAGTGACTTTGGGCCTAAAATTGGGGTCCATTAAGGTCCAGATTTCGTCCCTATCCATTTTCTTTCAAAAAGAACTAGCTTCTCTACCTGAAGTTCAGATGCCTGTAAAGGGAGTGCTGCATATTCAGCCCCCGTTTGTGCCTCCAGTGGCACCTTGGGATCTTTACGTGGTGTTGAGTTTCCTGAAATCACACTGGTTTGAGCCGCTTAAAACCGTGGAGTTAAAATATCTCACGTAGAAGGTGGTCATGCTATTAGCCTTGGCTTCGGCTAGGCGTGTGTCAGAATTGGCGGCTTTGTCACATAAAAGCCCCTATTTGGTTTTCCATATGGACAGGGCAGAATTGCGGACTTGTCCGCAATTTCTGCCAAATGTGGTGTCATCTTTTCATATGAACCAACCTATTGTGGTGCCTGTGGCTACTCGTGACTTGGAGGATTCCGAGTTACTGGATGTAGTCAGGGCTTTGAAGGTTTATGTACCCAGAACGGCTAGAGTCAGGAAGACTGACTCGCTGTTTATCCTGTATGCATCCAACAAGCTGGGTGCTCCTGCTTCAAAGCAAACTATTGCTCGCTGGATCTGTAACACGATCCAGCAGGCTCATTCTGCGTCTGGATTGCCGCTTCCAAAATCTGTAAAAGCCCACTCCACAAGGAAGGTGGGCTCTTCTTGGGCGGCTGCCCGAGGGGTCTCGGCATTACAGCTTTGCCGAGCGGCTACTTGGTCAGGTTCAAACACCTTTGCAAAGTTCTACAAGTTTGATACCCTGGCTGAGGAGGACCTTGTGTTTGCTCATTCGGTGCTGCAGAGTCATCCGCACTCTCCCGCCCGTTTGGGAGCTTTGGTATAATCCCCATGGTCCTTACGGAGTCCCCAGCATCCACTAGGACGTTAGAGAAAATAAGATTTTACTTACCGGTAAATCTATTTCTCGTAGTCCGTAGTGGATGCTGGGCGCCCGTCCCAAGTGCGGACTTCTTCTGCAATACTTGTATATAGTTATTGCTTAAAATAAGAATTTACTCACCGGTAATTCTATTTCTCGTAGTCCGTAGTGGATGCTGGGAACTCCGTAAGGACCATGGGGAATAGACGGGCTCCGCAGGAGACTGGGCACTCTAAAAGAAAGATTAGGTACTATCTGGTGTGCACTGGCTCCTCCCTCTATGCCCCTCCTCCAGACCTCAGTTAGGGAAACTGTGCCCGGAAGAGCTGACACAACAAGGAAAGGATTTGGAATCCAGGGTAAGACTCATACCAGCCACACCAATCACACTGTACAACTTGTGATAACCATACCCAGTTAACAGTATGAACAACAACTGAGCCTCATTTAACGGATGGCTCATAACAATAACCCATTAGTTAAGCAATAACTATAAACATTTTTTTGCAGAGAGTCCGCACTTGGGACGGGCGCCCAGCATCCACTACGGACTACGAGAAATAGAATTACCGGTGAGTAAATTCTTATTTTCTCTGACGTCCTAGTGGATGCTGGGAACTCCGTAAGGACCATGGGGATTATACCAAAGCTCCCAAACGGGCGGGAGAGTGCGGATGACTCTGCAGCACCGCATGAGCAACTCAAGGTCCTCCTCAGCCAGGGTATCAAACTTGTAGAACTTAGCAAACTTGTTTGACCCCGACCAAGCAGCAGCTCGGCAAAGCTGTAAAGCCGAGACCCCTCGGGCAGCCGCCCAAGAAGAGCCCACCTTCCTTGTGGAATGGGCTTTCACCGATTTTGGATGCGGCAATCCAGCCGCAGAGTGAACCCGCTGAATCGTGCTATAGATCCAGCGAGCAATAGTCTGCTTCGAAGCAGGAGCGCCAACCTTGTTGGCTGCATACAGAATAAACAGCGAGTCAGACTTTCTGACTCCCGCCGTTCTGGAAACATAAATTTTCAAAGCCCGGACTACGTCCAGCAACTTGGAATCCTCCAAGTCCCTAGTAGCCGCAGGCACCACAATAGGCTGGTTCAAATGAAACGTTGATACCACCCTAGGGAGAAATTGGGACGAGTCCTCAATTCTGCCCTGTCCATATGGAAGATCAGATAAGGGCTTTTACATGACAAAACCGCCAATTCTGACACACGCCTAGCCGAAGCTAAGGCCAATAGCATGACCACTTTCCACGTGAGATATTTTAGCTCCACGGTCTTAAGTGGCTCAAACCAGTGGGATTTCAGGAAATCCAACACAACGTTAAGATCCCAAGGTGCCACCGGTGGCACAAAAGGAGGCTGAATATGCAGCACCCCCGGAACAACGTCTGAACTTCAGGCAGTGAAGCCAGTTCTTTTTGAGAGAAAATGGATAGGGCCGAAATCTTGACCTTTATGGATCCTAATTTTAGGCCCATAGTCACTCCTGACTGTAGGAAGTGCAGGAATCGACCCCGCTGGAATTCCTCTGTAGGGCCTTCCCGGCCTCACACCAAGCAACCTATTTTCGCTATATACAGTGAAAAAGTCTTGCTGTCACGTCTTTCCTAGCCTTTATCAGCGTAGGAATAACTGCATCCGGAATGCCCTTTTCCGCTATGATCCGGCGTTCAACCGCCATGCCGTCCAATGCAGCCGCAGTAAGTCTTGGAACAGACAGGGCCCCTGTTGCAACATGTCCTGTCTGAGAGGCAGAAGCCCTGAGTCCTCTGAGAGCATTTCTTGCAGCTCCGGGTACCGAGTCCTTCTTGGCCCATTCGGAGCAAAGAATATTGTTCTCACTCCTCCTTTTATTACAATTCTCAGCCCTTGGGTATGAGAGGAAGAGGAGGGAATACATAGACCGACTGGAACACCCACGGTGTTACTAGTGCGACCACAGCTATCACCTGAGGGTCCCTTGACCCGGCTTAAAACCTTTTTCTCTGACGTCCTAGTGGATGCTGGGTACTCCGTAAGGACCATGGGGAATAGACTGGCTCCGCAGGAGACTGGGCACTCTTAAAAGAAAGATTAGGTACTACATCTGGTGTGCACTGGCTCCTCCCTCTATGCCCCTCCTCCAGACCTCAGTTAGAGTCTGTGCCCGGCCAGAGCTGGATGCACTTAGTGGGCTCTCCTGAGCTCACTAAAAAAGAAAGTATTTGTTAGGTTTTTTATTTTCAGTGAGATCTGCTGGCAACAGACTCACTGCTACGAGGGACTGAGGGGAGAGAAGCAAACCTACCTGCTTGCAGCTAGCTTGTGCTTCTTAGGCTACTGGACACCATTAGCTCCAGAGGGATCGAACACAGGGCCCGACCTCGATCGTCCGTTCCCGGAGCCGCGCCGCCGCCCCCCTTGTAGAGCCAGAAGACGGAAGATTCCAGGAGAAAGTCGGCGGCTGAAGACTCCGGTCTTCAATAAGGTAGCGCACAGCACTGCAGCTGTGCGCCATTGCTCCCACAGCACACCACACGCTCCGGTCACTGGTAGGTGCAGGGCGCTGGGTGGGGGGGGGCGCCCTGGGCTGCAATATGTATACCTTGGTTGGCAAAATGCACATAATACAGTTATAAACTGTATATGTGCCTAATCCCCCGCCATAAATATTATTAAAAAAAGCGGGAGAAGCCCACCGCTGAAGGGGCGGGGCTATCTTGCTCAGCACAGCCAGCGCCATTTTCTCTTCACAGCTCCGCTGGAAGGACGCTCCCCAGGCTCTCCCCTGCAGTATTCACTACGAGAAGGGTAAAAAAGAGAGGGGGGGCACATAAATGTAGGCGCAAAAGGTAATATAAGCAGCTATTGGGGGAAATTTCACTTTGTATTAGTGTAAATCCCTCTGTTATAAATAGCGCTCTGGTGTGTGCTGGCATACTCTCTCTCTGTCTCCCCAAAGGACTTTGTGGGGTCCTGTCCTCAGTCAGAGCATTCCGTGTGTGCGGTGTGTCGGTACGGCTGTGTCGACATGTTTGATGAGGACGCTTATGTGGAGGCGGAGCAGGAGCCGATAAGTGTGATGTCGCCCCCTGCGGGGCCGACACCAGAGTGGATGGATATGTGGAAGGTATTGACCGACAGTGTCAACTCCTTGCATAAAAGGTTCGATGACGTAACAGCTTTGGGACAGCCGGCATCTCAGCCCGCGCCTGCCCAAGCGTCTCAGAGGCCATCAGGGGCTCAAAAACGCCCGCTACCTCAGATGGCAGACACAGATGTCGACACGGAGTCTGACTCCAGTGTCGACGAGGATGAGACAAATGTACAATCCACAAGGGCCATCCGATGCATGATTACGGCAATGAAAAATGTGTTGCACATTTCTGACATTAACCCGGTTACCACTAAAAAGGGTTTTATGTTTGGGGAGAAAAAGCAGCCAGTGACTTTTCCCCCATCTGATGAGTTAAATGAATTGTGTGAAGAAGCGTGGTGTACCCCAGATAATAAATTCGTGATTTCTAAGAGGTTACTAATGGTGTACCCTTTCCCGCCAACGGACAGGTTGCGTTGGGAAACATCCCCTAGGGTGGATAAGGCGCTCACACACTTATCAAAAAAGGTGGCACTGCCGTCTCAGGATACGGCCGCCTTAAAGGAGCCTGCAGATAGAAAGCAGGAGGCTATCCTGAAGTCTGTGTATACACACTCAGGTACTATACTGAGACCTGCTATTGCTTCAGCATGGATGTGTAGTGCTGCAGCAGCTTGGTCTGATTCCCTGTCAGATAACATTGATTCCCTTGACAGGGATACTATTTTGCTAACCATAGAGCATATTAAAGACGTAGTCTTATATATGAGGGATGCACAGAGGGACATTTGCCGGCTGGCATCTAGAATTAATGCAATGTCCATTTCTGCCAGGAGAGTATTATGGACTCGGCAGTGGACAGGTGATGCAGATTCTAAAAGGCACATGGAAGTTTTGCCTTATAAGGGTGAGGAATTGTTTGGGGACGGTCTCTCGGACCTCGTATCCACAGCAACAGCTGGGAAGTCGACTTTTTTTACCTCCGGTTCCCTCACAACCTAAGAAAGCACCATATTATCAAGTACAGTCCTTTCGGCCTCAGAAAGGCAAGCGGGTCAAGCGCGTCCTTTCTGCCCAGAGGCAGGGGTAGAGGGAAAAAGCTGCACCAGACAGCCAGTTCCCAGGAACAAAAATCCTCCCCTGCTTCCACTAAGTCCACCGCATGACGCTGGGGCTCCACAGGTGGAGCCAGGTGCGGTGGGGGCCCGTCTCCGGAACTTCAGCGACCAGTGGGTTCGCTCACAGGTGGATCTCTGGGTTCTACAAGTGGTATCTCAGGGATACAAGCTGGAGTTCGAGACGTCTCCCCCTCGCCGTTACCTCAAATCAGCCTTGCCAGCTACTCCCATGGAAAGGGAGGTAGTACTGGCTGCAATTCACAAGCTTTACCTTCAGCAGGTGATAATCAAAGTTCCCCTCCTTCAGCAGGGACGGGGTTACTATTCCACAATGTTTGTGGTACCGAAACCAGACGGTTCGGTAAGACCCATTCTAAAATTGAAATCCTTGAACACTTATATAAGGAAGTTCAAGTTCAAAATGGAATCGCTCAGGGCGGTTATTGCAAGCCTGGAAGAGGGGGATTTTATGGTGTCACTGGACATCAAGGATGCTTACCTACATGTCCCCATTTACCCACCTCACCAGGAGTACCTCAGGTTTGTGGTACAGGACTGCCATTACCAATTCCAGACGTTGCCGTTTGGTCTGTCCACGGCACCGAGGGTATTTACCAAAGTAATGGCCGAAATGATGATACTCCTTCGAAAGAAGGGAGTTATAATTATCCCATACTTGGACGATCTCCTTATAAAGGCAAGGTCCAACGAGCAGTTGTTGGTCGGAGTAGCACTATCTCAGGATGTGCTGCAACAGCACGGCTGGATTCTGAATATCCCAAAGTCGCAGCTGGTTCCTACGACGCGTCTGCTGTTCTGGGGCATGATTCTGGACACAGAACAGAAGAAAGTGTTTCTCCCGGAAGAGAAGGCCAAGGAGTTGTCCTCTCTGGTCAGAGACCTCCTGAAACCAAAACAGGTGTCGGTGCATCACTGCACGCGAGTCCTGGGAAAGATGGTAGCTTCTTACGAAGCAATTCCCTTCGGCAGGTTCCATGCAAGGATCTTTCAGTGGGATCTGTTAGACAAGTGGTCCGGATCGCATCTTCAGATGCATCGGCTGATCACCCTGTCCCCGAGGGCCAGGGTGTCTCTGCTGTGGTGGCTGCAGAGTGCTCATCTTCTCGAGGGCCGCAGATTCGGCATTCAGGACTGGGTCCTGGTGACCACGGATGCAAGCCTCCGAGGTTGGGGGGCAGTCACTCAGGGAAGAAACTTCCAAGGACAATGGTCGAGTCAGGAGACTTTCCTACACATAAATATTCTGGAACTAAGGGCCATTTACAATGCCCTAAGTCAAGCAGAACCCCTGCTTCAAAACCAGCCGGTGCTGATTCAGTCAGACAACATCACGGCTGTCGCCCATGTAAACCGACAGGGCGGCACAAGAAGCAGGATGGCGATGGCAGAAGCCACAAGGATTCTCCGATGGGCGGAGAATCACGTGCTAGCACTGTCAGCAGTGTTCATTCCGGGAGTGGACAACTGGGAAGCAGACTTCCTCAGCAGGCACGACCTCCACCCGGGAGAGTGGGGACTTCATCCAGAAGTCTTCCAGCTGATTGTAAATCATTGGGAAAGGCCACAGGTGGACATGATGGCGTCCCGCCTCAACAAAAAGCTAAAAAGATATTGTGCCAGGTCAAGGGACCCTCAGGCGATAGCTGTGGACGCTCTAGTGACACCGTGGGTGTACCAGTCGGTTTATGTGTTCCTTCCTCTTCCTCTCATACCAAAGGTGCTGAGGATAATAAGAAAGAGAGGAGTAAGAACTATACTCATCGTTCCGGATTGGCCAAGAAGAACTTGGTACCCGGAACTACAAGAAATGATCTCAGAGGACCCTTGGCCTCTGCCGCTCCGACAGGACCTGCTACAGCAGGGGCCCTGTCTGTTCCAAGACTTACCGCGGCTGCGTTTGACGGCATGGCGGTTGAACGCCGGATCCTAATGGAAAAGGGCATTCCGATTGAAGTCATTCCTACGCTGATAAAGGCTAGGAAGGATGTGACAGCAAAACATTATCACCGCATATGGCGAACATATGTTGCTTGGTGTGAGGCCATGAAGGCCCCAACAGAGGAATTTCAGCTGGGTCGATTTCTGCACTTCCTACAGTCAGGAGTGACTATGGGCCTAAAATTGGGATCCATTAAAGTCCAGATTTCGGCCCTGTCTATTTTCTTTCAAAAAGAACTGGCTTCACTGCCTGAAGTTCAGACGTTTGTTAAGGGAGTGCTGCATATTCAGCCCCCTTTTGTGCCTCCGGTGGCACCTTGGGATCTCAACGTAGTGTTGAATTTCCTAAAATCACATTGGTTTGAGCCACTTCACACCGTGGAGTTGAAGTATCTAACGTGGAAGGTAGTCATGCTGTTGGTCTTGGCCTCAGCTAGGCGTGTGTCAGAATTGGCGGCTTTGTCCTGTAAAAGCCCATATCTGATTTTCCATATGGACAGGGCAGAATTGAGGACTCATCCCCAATTTCTCCCAAAGGTGGTATCAGCGTTTCATTTAAACCAACCTATTGTGGTGCCTGCGGCTACTCGGGACTTGGAGGATTCCAAGTTGCTGGATGTAGTTCAGGCCCTAAAAATCTATGTTTCCAGGACGGCTAGAGTCAGGAAAACCGACTCGCTGTTTATCCTGCATGCACCCAACAAGCTGGGTGCTCCTGCTTCTAAGCAGACTATTGCTCGCTGGATCTGTAGCACGATTCAGCAGGCTCATTCTGCGGCTGGACTGCCGCATCCTAAATCAGTAAAAGCCCATTCCACGAGGAAGGTGGGCTCTTCTTGGGCGGCTGCCCGAGGGGTCTCGGCTTTACAACTTTGCCGAGCTGCTACTTGGTCGGGATCAAACACTTTTGCAAAATTCTATAAGTTTGATACCCTGGCTGAGGAGGACCTTGAGTTTGCTCATTCGGTGCTGCAGAGTCATCCGCACTCTCCCGCCCGTTTGGGAGCTTTGGTATAATCCCCATGGTCCTTATGGAGTACCCAGCATCCACTAGGACGTCAGAGAAAATAAGAATTTACTCACCGGTAATTCTATTTCTCGTAGTCCGTAGTGGATGCTGGGAGCCCGTCCCAAGTGCGGACTTTCTGCAATACATGTATATAGTTATTGCTTAACTATAGAGTTTTGTTATGAGCCATCTGTTCAATGAGGCTCAGTTGTTGTTCATACTGTTAACTGGGTATAGTTATCACAAGTTGTACAGTGTGATTGGTGTGGCTGGTATGAGTCTTACCCTGGATTCCAAATCCTTTCCTAGTAATGTTAGCTCTTCCGGGCACAGTTTCCTTAACTGAGGTCTGGAGGAGGGGCATAGAGGGAGGAGCCAGTGCACACCAGATGTAGTACCTAATCTTTCTTTTAAGAGTGCCCAGTCTCCTGCGGAGCCCGTCTATTCCCCATGGTCCTTACGGAGTACCCAGCATCCACTACGGACTACGAGAAATAGAATTACCGGTGAGTAAATTCTTATTTTTAGCTTTTTATTGAGGTGGGACGCCATCTAGTCCACCTGAGGCAGTTCCCATCAATTTGCAAACTGCGTGAAGACTTCCTGATGAAGTCCCCACTTTCCCGGCTGGAGGTCGTGCCTGCTGAGGAAGTCTGTTTCCCAGTTGTCCACTCCCGGAATGAACACTGCTGACAGTGCGCTTACTTGATTCTCCGCCCCGCGAAGAATTCTGGTGGCTTCTACCCTCGCCACCCTGCTCCTTGTGCCGCCTTGGCGGTTTACATGAACCCCTGCGGTCTGACTGGATCAGAACCGGTTGGTCGCGAAGCAGGATCTCCGCTTGACTTAGGGCGTTGTATATGGCCCTTAGTTCCAGGATATGATGTGAAGGCAAGTCTGTTGACTTGACCACAGACCTTGGAAATTTCTTTCCTGTGTAACTGTCCCCCACCCTCGGAGGCTTGCATCCGTGGTCACCAGGATCCGGTCCTGAATGCCGAATCTGCGGCCCTCGAGAAGGTGAGCACTCTGCAGCCACCACAGGAGAGACACCCTGGCCCTGGGGGATAGGGTGATTAACCGATGCATCTGAAGAGATGATCCGGGCCACTTGTCCAGTAAGTCCCATTGGAAGGTCCTCGCATGGAACCTGCCTAAGGGGATGGCCTCGTATGATACCACCATCCTTCCCAGGACTCGAGTGCAGTGATGCACTGACACCTGTTTTGGTTTTAATAGATTCCTGACCAGTGTCATGAGCTCCTGAGCTCTCTCTATCGGGAGATAAACCCTTTTCTGGTCTGTGTCTAGGATTGTGCCTAGGAGAGGCAGATGAGCTGTAGGAACCAACTGCGACTTTGGAATATATAGAATCCAGCCGTGTTGCCGTTACACTTCCAGATAAAGTGATACGCTGTTCAGCAACTGCTCTCTTGATCTCGCTTGTATGAGGAGATCGTCCAAGTACGTGATAATAGTGACACCTTGCTGCCGCAGGAGCACAATCCTATCCGCCATTACCTTGGTTATGACAATCCCGTACCGCAATTCTGAGGTACGCCTAATGAGGTGGATAAATGGGGACATGAAGGTATGCATCCTTTATGACCCGATTCACAATAAAGTCTCCCTCTTTTTAGGCTTGCCCTGACCGCTCTTAGCGATTCCATCTTGAACTTGAACCTTCTCAGGTATGTGTTCAGGGATTTTTAATTTAATATGGGTCTGACCGAACCGTCTGGTTTCGGGATTACAACATGGTCGAATAATAACACCCTCTTGTTGAAGGAGGGGACCCTTGACCACCACCTGTTAAAGATACAATTTGTGAATTGCAGTTAACACTGGCTCCCCCTCTTGGGGGGAAGCCCGCAGGGCCGTCGGTGAGGGGGCATCTTCTCACAGTCCAGCTTGTATCCCTGAGACACAATATCTATTGCCTAAGGACCTAACAAGGACTGAAACCACTTGTGGCTGAACTTACGAAGGCGTGTCCCCACCGGGCCTAGCTCCGCCTGTGGAGCCCCAGCGGCATAGGTGGATTTTTGTAGGGGCCGGGGAGGACTTCTGTTCCTGGGAACTAGCTGTGTTGATCCCGGCTCTGTTACAGATTAATTTGGTGGGTGTAGAAGAACCCACACCTCACCAAACGGAAAGAAATTCCTTTGTTTGGAGCACTCTTTTAGATAATATGTATGACTAGTGAAGAGAAATTATTATGATTAAAACTTAGCTTTTATTATTCAATACTTGACTAAAAAATGAAAGGGGTATAATACAAATATCAATTGGTGAATCCCCTTATGAACAGTGGTAAAAATCTATAAGTGGGAGCAAATACTGTCGTCTTGAAATTGTGTATTTTGCTCAAAAAAATAATGAAAAAGACTGATAGTAATCTATCAGACTTTTAAACAAGCAGCAGTAGTGATATTATTTATATAACTCGCATTAGAACAGACAATTCCTAGGATCGGCTTCTCCTCATACTTCAGTAAAACTTATACATATAAGACTAATACCTCTTCCATAGAAATAAATCAGTAATAATGTCCATGTCTATGTTGGTGAAAAAAAAAAAAAAAAAGGAGAA
This sequence comes from Pseudophryne corroboree, assembly GCF_028390025.1. Classification (NCBI taxonomy): domain Eukaryota; kingdom Metazoa; phylum Chordata; class Amphibia; order Anura; family Myobatrachidae; genus Pseudophryne; species Pseudophryne corroboree. Next base: position 91,496,125 of record NC_086444.1, on the reverse strand, counting down.
TACATGGTTGCAATTTAGACTAGGCTAGGTACTTCATCTGCATTTTTAGTTGATATGTATCTACTTTATGTTCTAGAACAAGAACCTGTCACATTGGTATTTGTATCTACTGAATGAAATAATAATCAATGAAATAATATATCAAAAAACAAAAATGGTGAGGAATTATTTTGAAAAATTATAAAAGTGGAGGATGAAAATGCAATTATGGATCTGAGAAGATGTCTCAGCTCTACATCGATATGATCATAAGGTCAGACAGCATATGGGATCAGTGAACCGGAGTGCCCACTATCCCTGTTTTCAGTCTCGCACCAGGTAGGAATGGTAGTATCATTTGCTAATAGGTTTAGCAATATGGCAAGTAGCAACGTGTAACTAATGTGGACATATTAATACCTGTGATACCATTTAGTTTGTGCTCACAAAAGTTATACACTATAACTATCTTTGAATAACAATACTATCTATTAGGAGCAAGTTTGATGTGGGCAATTGCAGAGTAAATTTAAATCCCCTTTTTCTCTTTTAAAGATCAAGAGATACAATGATCTTATTCCGCAGATTATACTAATTGATTAAATTGATCTCAGATGGGATCAGTAAACTGGTGTGCCCACTATCCCTTGCTTTCAATCTCACACTAGGTAGGAATGGTATTATATATTTGCCAATAGGTATTAGTCTTTTTGAGCAATATGGCAATGAGCAACGTGTAACCAATGTGGACAGGTCAATATCTGTGATACCATTAAGACTGTGCCCACAAAAGATATACATATCAATTATTTTTTAATAATAATACTATCTACTAGGAGCAAGTCTGATGTGGGCAATTGCAGTACAAATGTAAACCCTCTTTTTTTCTTTTCTTGTTTTCCCTTTTTCTTTTAAAGATCAAGAGATACAATGATCTCATTCCGCAGATTATATTAATTGATTGTACAAATTAAATTGATCTCTGTTCACTGTCTTTCCTCTCATTTCGGACTCTGGCTCAGGCCCAAGTGGCGCATTTAGACCCTGCAAGGCTCATTAGCATCAGGGCCCATCTAACACCACGACGGGGTCTCTAGCCAGTGTGCCTGTCTTTCTTATTTCCATGACACAGTCGACGGTCCTACTCTCATCTTTCCTCCGCTCATGGATGAGGTCAGACAGCAGATGGGATTAGTTTACTAGAGTGTCTGTAATATTTTTTCCCCAATTAATTTTCTTTCCCCCTTGTCCATGTTATATCACAATATAATTTTTCTTATATGAATTAATGTGATTCCAGAATACAGACAATTATCAGGATTTGTTATGTGTATTGTTACCTTTTTCTGAATATGAATACGTGTTGAGTGACTCACGTGGTTTGCTATATTGCGACTAGATTTTGGTTTAAACATAAAGTGGCTGCCTAGGCACCTGCATCTGTTTACAAATGCAAGTAGATACAAATACCAATGTGACAGGTTCTTGTTCTAGAACATAAAGTAGATACATATCAACTAAATGCAGATGAAGTACCTAGCCTAGTCTAATTGCAACCATGTATTCTCTTTTTTTTCCACCAACATAGACATGGACATTATTACTGATTTATTTCTATGGAATAAGTTTTCTATGTATAAGTTTTACTGAAGTATGAGGAGAAGCCGATCCTAGGAATTGTCTGTTCTAATGCGAGTTATATAAATAATATCACTACTGCTGCTTGTTTAAAAGTCTGATAGATTACTATCATTGTCTTTTTCATTATTTTTTTGAGCAAAATACACAATTTCAAGACGACAGTATTTGCTCCCACTTATAGATTTTTACCACTGTTCATAAGGGGATTCACCAATTGATATTTGTATTATACCCCTTTCATTTTTTAGTCAAGTATTGAATAATAAAAGCTAAGTTTTAATCATAATAATTTCTCTTCACTAGTCATACATATTATCTAAAAGAGTGCTCCAAACAAAGGAATTTCTTTCCGTTTGGTGAGGTGTGGGTTCTTCTACACCCACCAAATTAATCTGTATCTGGTACAATATTCCTTGGAGCACCTCCAACGTAAGATTTGTCGCTCATTGGGGCCAAATTTTCTTTCTGTTTAGTTGGTTATCAATATTTAGTTATTTAATTATACTCAGTCTGGTGCAGGGTAAATTTGGATTTGCTTGATCCCGGCTCTGACAAGAAAGGACGCACCTCAGACTTTCTTGTTTCTTTATTCGAAAGGCCGCATTTAATAATGTCGTGCTTTCTTAGGCTGTGCAGGAATATAAGGCAAAATATCAGAATTACCAGCTATAGCTGTGGAGACCAGGCCCGAGAACCCTTCTCCACACAATCTCAGCCTTCCATATGCCTCTTAAGTCGGCATCATCTGTCCAATACATATTCTACAGGACACGTCAAGCAGAGATCGACATAGCTTTGACTCTAGGACCCAGTATACTCATGTCTCTTTGGGCATGCTTTATAACTATATATCTATCACTTAAGACAGCATCTTTAATATATTTACTAGGGTCTCAATCTCTGCTGATAAGGTACCTGTCCACGCTGCCACAGCGCTATAAACCCATGCCGACACAATCGCCGGTCTGGGTAGTATACTAGAATGTGCACGCTATCTGCAGGATCCCTGAGAATAGCAAGTGCTACCGTCTGTGCAAACAGGACACCCTAGGGGAAGATTCTCAACACATCCTGGCCCTAGTGGGGAAAGGATACAGCCTGAGAATTCTCTTGTGGGAAGCTGCCGTCTCTTGTCTGGAGATTCCCGCTCTTTTTCCTCATGAGAGGAGGGAAATTTACCTCAGCATTCTTCCCCTTAAACATGTGTACTCTCGTGTCAGGGACAGATGAGTCATCAGTGATATGCAAATCATCTTTTATTTCAATATCATATATTGAATACCTTCTAGCCATCTTGGCTGTAACTTTGCATTATCGTAGTCGACAGTGGAGTTAAACTCCGTGTCGATACCAGTGTTTGTTATTTTGGATAGTGAGCATTGTGAGACTCTGAAGGTCTCTGTGACATAGGGACAGACATGGGTAGATTTCCTGTCTGTTCCCTAACCATTTGTGCAATAAATTCACCTTAGCACTTACACATATCCAAACAGGTGTCGGCGTTGTCGACGGAGACACCCTCTCACATACATAGCCGCTCTATCACCTCCTTAGAGGAGCCTTTTACCTCAGACATGTCGACACACGCATACCGACACACCACACACACAGGGGATGCTCTATTTGAAGACAGTTCCCCCACAAGGCCCTTTGGAGAGACAGAGAGAGAGTATGCCAGCACACACCCCAGCGCTATATAACCCAGGGATTACACTACAACTCAGTGTTTACCCAGTAGCTGCTGTATATACAATTTTTGCGCCTAAATTTATGTGCCCCCCCCCCCCCCTCTCTTTTTACCCTTTGTGTACCAGGATACTGCAGGGGAGAGCCTGTGGAGCTTCCTTCCAGCGGAGCTGTGAAGAGAAAATGGCGCTGGTGTGCTGAGGAAGAAGGCCCCGCCCCCTCAGCGGCGGGCTTCTGTCCTGTTTCTGACTAAAAATTGCGGGGGTTTTACACATATACAGTCACAGACTGTATTATGTGTATTTTTATGCCAAAGGTATTTTTATTGCTGCCCAGGGCGCCCCCCCCCCCCCCCCCCCCCCCAGTGCCCTGCACCCTACAGTGACCGGAGTGTGTGGTGTGCTGTGGGAGCAATGGCGCACAGCTGCGGTGCTGTGCGCTACCTTAATGAAGACAGGGGTCTTCTGCCGCCGATTTCATCGCTTCTCTTCTGTCTTCTGGCTCTGCAAGGGGGGCGGCGGCGCGGCTCCGGGAACGGACGATCGAGGTCAGGCCCTGTGTTCGAACCCTCTGGAGCTAATGGTGTCCAGTAGCCTAAGAAGCACAAGCTAGCTGCAAGCAGGTAGGTTTGCTTCTCTCCCCTCAGTCCCACGTAGCAGTGAGTCTGTTGCCAGCAGATCTCACTGAAAATAAAAAACCTAACAAATACTTTCTTTCTAACAAGCTCAGGAGAGCCCACTAGGAGCACCCAGCTCTGGCCGGGCACAGATTCTAACTGAGGTCTGGAGGAGGGGCATAGAGGGAGGAGCCAGTGCACACCAGATAGTACCTAATCTTTCTTTTAGAGTGCCCAGTCTCCTGCGGAGCCGTCTATTCCCCATGGCCCTTACGGAGTTCCCAGCATCCACTAGGACGTCAGAGAAATAAGGGTTATGTTATGGTTGCATCAGGTTTGTCTGAAGCTCTGTTGTTGTTCATACTGTTAACTGGGTAAGTTTATCACGAGTTATACGGTGTGATTGGTGTGGCTGGTATGAGTCTTACCCTGGATTCCAAAATCCTTTCCTTGTACTGTCAGCTCTTCCGGGCACAGTTTCCTTAACTGAGGTCTGGAGGAGGGACATAGAGGGAGGAGCCAGTGCACACCAGTATTCCTAATTCTTTCTTAAAGTGCCCTGTCTCCTGCGGAGCCCGTCTATTCCCCATGGTCCTTATGGAGTCCCCAGCATCCACTACGGACTACGAGAAATAGATTTACCGGTAAGTAAAATCTTATTTTTCTCTTACGTCCTAGAGGATGCTGGGGACTCCGTAAGGACCATGGGGATTATACCAAAGCTCCCAAACGGGCGGGAGAGTGCGGATGGCTCTGCAGCACCGATTGAGCAAACAGGAGGTCCTCCTCAGCCAGGGTATCAAATTTGTAGAATTTCGCAAACGTGTTTGCCCCTGACCAAGTAGCCACTCGGCACAGCTGTAGTGCCGAGACAACTCGGGCAGCCGCCCAAGAAGAGCCCACCTTCCTAGTGGAATGGGCCTTGACTGATTTAGGTAACGGCAATCTAGCCGTCGTATGCGCCTGCTGAATCGTGGTACAGATCCAGCGAGCAATAGTCTGCTTTGACGCAGGAGCGCCAACCTTGTTGGCTGCATACAGGATAAACAGCGCTTCAGTTTTCCTGACAGGGTCAGAAGGTTGACATGTTCTAGGTCGACAGGTCAAAAGTTTGACATGAGTTTTTCAAATGTATTTTCTTTTTTTTTAAACTTTTTCATACTTAACGATCCACGTGGACTACGACTGGAACGGTAATCTGTGCCGAGCGAAGCGGTAGCGGAGCGAGGCACCTTACCCGAAGTATGGCGAGCGAACACGGTGCACTAATTGGGGTTTCCCCATCACTCTACGAAAAAAACAACAAAAAAACAACATTAAAAACTCATGTCGACCTTTTGACCTGTCGACCTAGAACATGTCGACCTTCTGACCCTGTCGACTTAGTGACTGTCGACCTATAGTGGTCGACCTAAATATTGTCGACCTAGACGCTATTGATCTAATGATCCACACCCGTTCTGACCACCCCACCCACCTGGGCACGCACTCCACGGCTCCCACTGTGAGAGAGATAGGAGAGACTTGGTGGGCTATTCAGAGTTGGTTGCAGATTTAGCATCGCAGCACAATCTTCGACCATATACTCACATGCTGGGGGCTGCGATTGCATCGAATAGAGGTTGACCCAGGCTGCGTAGGCAGGGGTTCCATTTCATGTTTTCTATCGCAGGAAATGCAGGTTCCATCAGCAGCCGGCCCTGAAAACAGCCGTGACAATGCCGCATTGCCACCCCCGGACGCCCGTCCTGTCAGTCACCATGCGATTGCATCCTTCTGGGATGCAAACGCATGGTGAAGGATGGCGCACACTATAGCCAGTGAGTATACACGCGGCCGCTGCATGTGAGCACAGCGGCTACATCCATCTCTGGATAAGGCCATTGGAATGGCCGCTTGGTTAAGTATGGGAGCGGGTGGTTAGAGCAGTTGTGTAAGGGGGACCAGAGGAGTAGGGATAGACCTGCTACAGTAATATACACTATACATATTCCCCTAATTTCCATCGTTTAAAGTTTGTGCCCGGGAACGTACATGACATTTCTCTAACGTCCTAGTGGATGCTGGGGACTCCGTAAGGACCATGGGGAATAGACGGGCTCCGCAGGAGACTGGGCACTCTAACAAAGATTTAGTACTACTGGTGTGCACTGGCTCCTCCCTCTATGCCCCTCCTCCAGACCTCAGTTAGAATCTGTGCCCGGCCAGAGCTGGGTGCTTTTAGTGGGCTCTCCTGAGCTTGCTAATAAGAAAGTATTTTAGTTAGGTTTTTTATTTTCAGAGAGCGTCTGCTGGCAACAGACTCTCTGCTACGAGGGACTGAGGGGAGAGAAGCAAACCTACTAACTGCGTCTAGGTTGCGCTTCTTAGGCTACTGGACACCATTAGCTCCAGTGGGTTCGAACACAGGATCTTAACCTTGGTCGTCCGTCCCCCTCGCAGAGCCAGAAGCCGGCAGAAGCAAGAAGACATCGAAATCGGCGGCAGAAGACTCCTGTCTTCACATAAGGTAGCGCATAGCACTGCAGCTGTGCGCCATTGCTCCCACATTACACCCACACACTCTGGTCACTGTAGGGTGCAGGGCGCAGGGGGGGGGGGGGGGCGCCCTGGGCAGCAATTAAGTACCTCCTGGCAAAAGCAGCATATATACAGTTGGACACTGTTATATGCATGAGCCCCCGCCATTAATTTTACACAAAATCGCGTGAGAAGCCCGCCGCTGTGGGGGCGGGGCCTTCTTCCTCAGCATTCACCAGCACCATTTTCTCTCCACAGCTCCGCTGAGAGGAAGCTCCCCAGGCTCTCCCCTACACGATAGAGAGGGTGAAAAAGAGAGGGGGGGCACATAAATTTGGCGTAAAAACAATATATACAGCAGCTACTGGGTTAACACTAAGTTACTGTGTGATTCCTGGGTCATATAGCGCTGGGGTGTGTGCTGGCATACTCTCTCTCTGTCTCTCCAAAGGGCCTTGTGGGGGAACGGTCTTCAAATAGAGCATCCCCTGTGTGTGTGGTGTGTCGGTACGTGTGTGTCGACATGTCTGAGGTAAAAGGCTCCCCTAAGGAGGAGATAGAGCAAATATGTGTGTGAGAGGGTGTCTCAGTCGACAACGCCGACACCTGTTTGGATATGTGTAAGTGCTGAGGTAAATTTATTGCACAAAAGATTAGAGAACAGACAGGAAATCTACCCATGTCTGTCCCTATGTCACAGAGACCTTCAGAGTCTCACAATGCTCACTATCCAAAATAATAAACACTGATATCGACACGGAGTTTGACTACAGTGTCGACTACGATAATGCAAAGTTACAGCCAAGATGGCTGAAAGGTATTCAATATATGATTATTGTAATAAAAGATGATTTGCATATTACGGATGACTCATTTGTCCTTGACACAAGGGTACACATGTTAAGGGGAAGAAAGCTGAGGTAAATTTCCCTCCTCTCATGAGGAAAAAGAGCGGGAATCTCCAGACAAGAGACTGCAGCTTCCCACAAAAAATTCTCAGGCAGTATCCTTTCCCCACTAGGGCCAGGATGTGATGGGAATCTTCCCCTAGGGTGTCCCGTTTGCACAGAAGGTAGCACTAGCTATTCTCAGGGATCCTGCAGATAGCGTGAACATTCTAGTATACTACTCAGACTGGCGATTGTGTCAGCATGGGTTTATAGCGCTGTGGCAGCGTGGACAGGTACCTTATCAACAGAGATTGAGACCCTAGTATGCATATAGATATATATATCTCTATATATATATATATATATATATGTATATATAGAGATATATATATTAAAGATGCTGTCTTAAGTGATAGGTATATATATATATATATATATATATATATATATATATATATATATATATATATATATATATATATATAAAACATGCCCAAAGAGACATTAGTATACTGGGTCCTAGAGTCAAAGCTATGTCGATTTCTGCTTGACGTGTCCTGTAGAATAAGCAATGGACAGATGATGCCGACTTAAGAGGCATGTGGAAGGCTGAGGATTGTGTGGAGAAGGGTTCTCGGACCTGGTCTCCACAGCTATAGCTGATAATTCTGATATTTTGCCTTATATTCCTGCACAACCTAGGAAAGCACGACATTATCAAATGCAGCCTTTCGAATAAAGAAACAAGAAAGTCCGAGGTGCGTCCTTTCTTGCCAGAGGCGGGGGCAGAGGAAAGAAGCTGCACAACACAGCTAGTTCCCAGGAACAGAAGTCCTCCCCAGCCTCTACAAAAATCCACCGCTTGTCGCTGGGGCTCCACAGGCGGAGCTAGGCCCGGTGGGGGCACGCCTTCGTAAGTTCAGCCACAAGTGGGTTCTTTTCCTGTTAGATCACTGGGCAATAGATATTGTGTCTCAGGTATACAAGCTGGACTTTGAGAAGATGCCCCCCCACCGACGGCCCTGCCGGCTTCCCACCACGAGAGGGAAACAGTGTTAACTGCAATTCATAAATTGTATCTTCAACAGGTGGTGGTCAAGGTTCCCCTCCTTCAATAAGGAGGGGATTATTTTTCGACCATGTTGTAGTCCCGAAACCAGACGTTTCGGTCGGACCCATATTGAATTTAAAATCCCTGAACATATACCTGAAAGGGTTCAAGTTCAAGATGGAATCGCTAAGAGCGGTTATTGCAAGCCTGAAAGGGGGAGATTTTATGGTGACTCGGGACATAAAGGATGCATACCTTCATGTCCCCATTTATCCACCTCATCAGGCGTACCTCAGAATTGCGGTACGGGATGGTCATTACCAATTTCAGACGTTGCCGTTTGGTCTCTCCACGGCCTTGAGAATATTCACCAAGGTAATGGCGGAAATGATGGTGCTCCTGCGGAAGCAAGGTGTCACTATTATCACGTACTTGGACGATCTCCTCATAAAAGCGAGATCAAGAGAGCAGTTGCTGAACAGCGTATCACTTTCTCTGGAAGTGAAACGGCAACACGGCTGGATTCTATATATTCCAAAGTCGCAGTTGGTTCTTACAGCTCATCTGCCTCTCCTAGGCATGATCCTAGACACAGACCAGAAAAGGGTTTATCTCTCGATAGAGAGAGCTCAGGAGCTCGTGACACTGGTCAGGAATCTATTAAAACCAAAACAGGTGTCAGTGCATCACTGCACTCGAGTCCTGGGAAGGAGGGTGGCATCATTCGAGGCCATTCCCTTCGGCAGGTTCCATACGAGGACCTTCCAATGGGACTTGCTGGACAAGTGGTCCGGATCACATCTTCTGATGCATCGTTTAATCACCCTATCCCCCAGAGCCAGGGTGTCTCTCCTGTGGTGACTGCAGAGTGCTCACCTTCTCGAAGGTCGCAGATTCGGCATTCAGGACTGGGTCCTGGTGACCACAGATGCAAGCCTCCGAGGGTGGGGGGCAGTCACACAGGGAAGAAATTTACAAGGGTTGTGGTCAAGGCAGGAGACTTGCCTTCACATCAATATCCTGGAACTAAAGGCCATATACAACGCCCTAAGTCAAGCGGAGACCCTGCTTCGCGACCAACCGGTTCTGATCCAGTCAGACCGCAGTGGCTCATGTAAACCGCCAAGGCGGCACAAGGAGCAGGGTGGCGATGGTAGAAGCCACCAGAATTCTTCGCTGGGCGGAGAATCATGTAAGTGCACTGTCAGCAGTGTTCATTCCGGGAGTGGACAACTGGGAAGCAGACTTCCTCAGCAGGCACGACCTCCACCCGGGAGAGTGGGGACTTCATCCAGAAGTCTTCACGCAGATTGCAAATCGATGGGAACTGCCACAGGTGGACATGATGGCGTCCCGCCTCAACAAAAAGCTAAAAAGGTATTGCGCCAGGTCAAGGGACCCTCAGGCGATAGCTGTGGACGCACTAGTAACACCGTGGGTGTTCCAGTCGGTCTATGTGTTTCCTCCTCTTCCTCTCAGACCAAAGGTGCTGAGAATTGTAAGAAAAAGAGGAGGGAGAACAATACTCATTGTTCCGGATTGGCCAAGAAGGACTTGGTACCCGGAACTGCAAGAAATGCTCGCAGAGGACCCATGGCCTCTGCCTCTCAGACGGGACCGGTTGCAACAAGGGCCCTGTCTGTTCCAAGACTTACCGCGGCTGCGTTTGACGGCATGGCTGTTGAACGCCGGTTCCTAGCGGAAAAAGGCATTCCGGATGAAGTTATTCCTACGCTGATAAAGGCTAGGAAGGACGTGACAGCAAAGCATTATCACCGTATATGGTGAAAATATGTTGCTTGGTGTGAGGCCAGGAAGGTTCCTACAGAGGAATTCCAGCTGGGTTGATTCCTGCACTTCCTACAGTCAGGAGTGACTAGGGGCCTAAAATTAGGGTCCATAAAGGTCCAGATTTCGGCCCTATCCATTTTCTTTAAAAAAAGAACTGGCTTCACTGCCTGAGGTTCAGACGTTGTGCATATTCAGCCCCTTTTGTGCCACCAGTGACACCTTGGGATCTTAACGTGGTGTTGGGTTTCCTGAAATCCCACTGGTTTGAGCCACTTAAGACTGTGGAGCTAAAGTATCTCACGTGGAAAGTGGTCATGCTGTTGGCCTTAGCTTCGGCTAGGCGTGTGTCAGAATTGGCGGCTTTGTCATGTAAAAGCCCCTATCTGGTTTTCCATATGGACAGGGCAGAATTGCGGACTCGTCCGCAATTTCTGCAAAAGGTGGTGTCATCTTTTCATTTGAACCAACCTATTGTGGTGCCTGCGGCTACTTGTGACTTGGAGGATTCCAAGTTGCTTGACTTAGTCCGGGCTTTGAAGATTTAGGTAACCAGAACGGCTGGAGTCAGGAAGACTGACTCGCTGTTTATCCTGTATGCATCCAACAAGCTGGGTGCTCCTGCTTCAAAGCAGATTGTTGCTCGCTGGATCTGTAACACGATTCAGCAGGCTCATTCTGCGGCTGGATTGCCGCATCCGAACTCAGTGAAAGCCCATTCCACAAGGAAGGTGGGCTCTTCTTGGGCGGCTGCCCGAGGGGTCTCGGCATTACAGCTTTGCCGAGCTGCTACTTGGTCGGGTTCAAACACATTTGCAAAATTCTACAAGTTTGATACCCTGGCTGAGGAGGACCTTGTGTTTGCCCATTCGGTGCTGCAGAGTCATCCGCACTCTCCCGCCCGTTTGGGAGCTTTGGTATAATCCCCATGGTCCTTACGGAGTCCCCAGCATCCACTAGGACGTTAGAGAAAATAAAGATTTTACTCACCGGTAAATCTATTTCTCGTAGTCCGTAGTGGATGCTGGGCGCCTGTCCCAAGTGCGGACTTTCTGCAATACGTGTATATAGTTATTGCTTAATAAAGGGTTATGTTATGTTGGCATCCATTGGTTGATGCTCTGTTGTTTGTTCATACTGTTAACTGGGTAAGTTTATCACAAATTATACGGTGTGATTGGTGTGGCTGGTATGAGTCTTACCCTGGGTTCCAAAATCCTTTCCTTGTAATGTCAGCTCTTCCGGGCACAGTTTCCTTAACTGAGGTCTGGAGGAGGGGCATAGAGGGAGAAGCCAGTGCACACCAGTAGTACTAAATCTTTGTTAGAGTGCCCAGTCTCCTGCGGAGCCCGTCTATTCCCCATGGTCCTTACGGAGTCCCCAGCATCCACTACGGACTACGAGAAATAGATTTACCGGTGAGTAAAATCTTATTTTTTCTGTGTTGAAAAACTGAATAAATAAAACAAAAATTTTTCTTACGTCCTAGAGGATGCTGGGTACTCCGTAAGGACCATGGGGATAGACGGGCTCCGCAGGAGACATGGGCACTTTAAGAAAGACTTTAGGATTTGGGTGTGCACTGGCTCCTCCCTCTATGCCCCTCATCCAGACCTCAGTTGATTACTGTTCCCAGAGGAGACTGGGTGCTTTTCAGAGGCTCTCCTGAGTTTCTGACAGAAAGTATTTTGTTAGGTTTTTTATTTTCAGGGAGCCTGCTGGCAACAGACTCCCTGCATCGTGGGACTGAGGGGAGAGAAGCAGACCTACTTCTGTGAGTTGAAAGGCTCTGCTTCTTAGGCTACTGGACACCATTAGCTCCAGAGGGATCGGTACGCAGGTCTCATCCTCGCCGTCCGTCCCGGAGCCGCGCCGCCGTCCTCCTCACAGAGCTGAAGGTAGAAGCTACGTGAGTATGAGAAGTTAGAAGACATCAGAGGCGGCAGAAGACTTCAATGTTCTTCACTGAGGTAACGCACAGCACTGCAGCTGTGCGCCATTGCTCCCATTCACCTCACATACTGTGTCACTGTAAGGGTGCAGGGCGCGGGGGGGGCGCCCTGGGCAGCAAATAAACCTCTCCTGGCAAAAGATGGGTATATACAGCCGGCCACTGTATATACCTACGAGCCCCCGCCAAAGTTTTGTATTTTAGAGCGGGACAGAAGCCCGCCGCCGAGGGGGCGGGGCTTCTCCCTCAGCACTCACCAGCGCCATTTTTTTCTCCACAGCACCGCTGAGAAGAAGCTCCCCGGACTCTCCCCTACTTAGATCACGGTGACAAAAGGGTTTTAAAGTACAGGGGGGGGGCACATAATTGGTGAATTGAGTATAAAAGCGCTGAGTAAACATAAATATTGTGTTTTTGTCCTGGGTTATTATAGCGCTGGGTGTGTGCTGGCATACTCTCTCTCTGTCTCTCCTAAGGGCCTTGTGGAGGAACTGTCCTCAGATAAGAGGGTTCCCTGAGTGTGTGGTGTGTCGGTACGTGTGTGTCGACATGTCTGAGGTAGAAGGCTTTTCGAGGGAGGAGGAGGAGCAGCAAATGAATGTGGTGTCGCCGTCGACGGCGCCGAGACCTGACTGGATGGATATGTGGAATGTTTTAAGTGCCAATGTAAATTTATTGCACAAAAGATTGGATAAAGCTGAAGCTAGGGAACAGTCAGGGAGTCAACCCATGCCTGTACCTATGTCGCAGGAACCTTCGGGGTCCCAAAATCCCAAATAGTTGACACGGATACCGACACGGATTCTGACTCCAGTGTCGATTATGATGATGCAAAATTACAGCCAAAGGTGGCTAAATGTATTCGATATATGATTATTGCAATCAAAGATGTTTTGCATATCACAGAGGAACCCCATGTCCCTGACACGCGGGTACACATGTATAAGGGAAAGAAAACCGAGATAAATTTCCCCCCCTCACATGAGCTGAACGAGTTATGTGAAAAAGCTTGGGAATCTCGAGACAAGAAACTGCAGATTCCCAAAAGGATTCTTATGGCGTATCCTTTCCCGCCAACGGACAGGATACGGTGGGAATCATCCCCTAGGGTGGACAAAGCTTTGACACGCTTATCCAAAAAGGTAGCGCTGCATTCCCAAGATACGGCTACCCTCAGGGATCCTGCTGATCGCAAGCAGGAGGTTACCCTGAAGTCCATTTATACACATTCAGGTACCTTACTCAGACCGGCTATTGCATCGGCATGGGTGTGTAGTGCTGTAGCAGCATGGACAGATACCTTATCAGTGGAATTTGATACCCTGGATAAGGATACCATTCTATTGACCCTAGGACATATAAAAGATGCTGTCTTATATATGAGAGATGCACAAAGAGACATTGGTCTATTGCAGTGGTTCCCAAACTTTTTCAGTCCAAGGCACCCTTTGGGTCTCCCTGACTTTTTCAAGGCACCCTTAAGCCAAAATAATTACCGAACTGTCCCTTTTTCAAAGAAGTTGGGTCAAAATAATGCTATCAGTATTTAGATGAAGAAAAAATTACTTATGAACTTGTTTGTAAAAATAATAAACACAACAGCACCGCTCCCCTGCCGGGTGACTCCAGTCAACGGTTACCCCCCCTGCACAACACCCCCCCACCCTGCGCAGGGCAGTGGTGCAAGTAGAAAAAATGTCTCAAGGGTACTGTGTGCGCGCGTGCCAAAAATGGGTGTGTCCAATGAAAATGGGGGCGTGATACACATATGGGGAGGGGCAGATACACATATGACCCCAATAGTGCCAGATGCATGTTGCCCCACAGTGCCAGATATACATTGCCCCACAGTGCCAGATACACATTGCCTCACTGTGCCAGATACACAAATGCCCCCAGAGTGCCAGATATACATTGCCTCACAGTGTCAGATACACATTGCCCCACAGTGCCAGATACACAAATGCCCCCACTGTGTCAGATATGCCCCCAGTGCCAGATACAGAAATGTCCCTAGTGCCAGATACACAAGTCCCCCCAGTGCCAGATATGCCCCCAGTGCCAGATATACATGTCCCCGCAGAGCCAGATATGGCCACAGTGCCAGATACACATGTCCCCCCCAGTGCCAGATATGCCCCAGTGCCAGATACACATGTCCCCCCAGTGCCAGATATGCCCCCAATGCCAGATACACATGTCCCCCCAGTGCCATATATACATGTCCCCGCAGAGCCAGATATGCCCCCAGTGCCAGATACACATATCCCCCCAGATATCCCCCCAGTGCCAGATATGCCCACAGAGCCAGATATGCCCCCAATGCCAGATACACATGTCCACCCCCAGTGCCAGATACACATGTCCCCGCAGTGCCAGATATGGCCACAGTGCCAGATACACATGTTCCCCCAGTGCCAGCTGTACCCCCAGTGCCAGATACACATGTCCCCCCCAGTGCCAGATATACCTCTAGTGCCAGATACACATGTTCCCGCAGTGCCAGATATGCCCCCAGTGCCAGATACACATGTCCCCCCAGTGCAAGATATGCCCCCAGTGCCAGATATGCCCCCAGTGCCAGATACACATGTCCCCCCCAGTGCCAGATATACCTCTAGTGCCAGATACACATGTCCCCGCAGTGCCAGATATGCCCCCAGTGCCAGATACACATGTCCCCCCAGTGCAAGATATGCATGTCCCCCCAGTGCCAGATATGCCCCCAGTGCCAGGTACACATCCCCCCAGTGCCAGATATGCCCCCAGTGCCAGGTACACATCCCCCGAGTGCCAGATATCCCTCCAGGGCCAGATACACAAGTCCCTCCAGTGCCAGATATGCTCCCAGTGCCAGGTATACATGCCCCCCCAGTGCCAGATATGCCCTCCCAGTGCCAGGTACACAAGCCCCCCAGTGCCAGATATGCCCCCAGTGCCAGGTATACATGAAGCCTCCCCATGCTCACCGCTCCTGCCGCTGATGTCCTGTCTGTGTGAGGGGAGGAGAGCGCAGCCTGCGCCTCTCCTTCCCCTCAGTCTCCGGCGGGTGCGGGTGTCTCAGTTCAATTTAGAGCCGATCCGTGAGCCAGTCAGCTCGCGGAGCAAGCTCTGATTGGGTCACGGGCGGCGCTGAATTGAACGAAGACACCCGCACCCGCCGGAGACTGAGGGGAAGGAGAGGCGCAGGCTGCGCTCTCCTCCCCTCACACAGACAGGACAGCCGCACAGGTCACTGCCAGCAGATATCACCACCCCCGGCTAACTCCAGACTGGCCAGCCGCACAGGTTTCTGCGGCACGCAACACCGGCGCTGACTTAGTAAGAAGCCCACACTGCCCTGCTGCTCTGACACATCCCGCCGCCCCCCGCGCTAACTCCACACTGCCCGGCCACACAGGTTACTGCCGCCTGTACTCCCTCCCCCCCAGCGCCGGCCAACTTCACACTGGCAGGGCCGCACAGGTTACTGCCGCCTGCACCCAAATCCCCCCCTCCTGGCGCTGAGTCCACACTGCCCGGGCCGCACAGGAGAAAAAAAAAAGACATGCGACTGCAAAGCTGCGGCACCCCTGTGACAGTGCTGCGGCACCCCAGGGAGCCGCGGCGCACAGTTTGGGAACCTCTGGTCTATTGGGTTCGAGAATCAACGCTATGTCGATCTCGGCTAGAAGAGTCCTTTGGACCCGACAATGGACAGGTGATGCCGACTCAAAAAGGCATATGGAGGTTTTACCTTACAAGGGTGAGGAATTGTTTGGGGAAGGTCTCTCGGACCTGGTCTCCACTGCTATGGCAGGCAAATCTAATTTTTTACCTTATATTCCCTCACAACCTAAAAAAGCACCGCATTATCAAATGCAGTCCTTTCGATCAAATAGAAACAAGAAAGGCTGTGGATCGTCCTTTCTTGCCAGAGGTAAGGGCAGGGGGAAAAAGCTGCACAACACAGCTAGTTCCCAGGAACAGAAGTCCTCCCCGGCCTCTGCAAAATCCACCGCATGACGCTGGGGCTCCACTAAGGGAGTCCGCCCCAGTGGGGGCACGTCTTCGAATTTTAAGCCACATCTGGGCCCACTCACAGGTGGATCCCTGGGCAATAGAAATTGTTTCCCTAGGTTACAAACTGGAATTCGAAGAGGTGCCTCCTCGCCGGTTTTTCAAATCGGCTCTGCCAACGTCTCCTCAAGAACGGGAGATAGTGTTAAATGCAATGGACAAATTGTATCTTCAACAGGTGGTGGTCAAGGTTCCCCTACTGCAACAGGGGAGGGGATATTACTCAACCCTGTTTGTGACCCATTTTAAATTTAAAATCCCTGAACCTATACTTGAAAAGGTTCAAATTCAAGATGGAATCGCTCAGGGCAGTCATCGCCAGCCTGGAAGGGGGAGATTTTATGGTATCTCTGGACATAAAGGATGCATACCTTCATGTTCCCATATATCCACCTCATCAGGCGTACCTGAGATTTGCGGTACAGGATTGTCATTACCAATTTCAGACGTTGCCGTTTGGGCTTTCCACGGCCCCGAGAATTTTCACCAAGGTAATGGCGGAAATGATGGTGCTCCTGCGCAAGCAAGGTGTCACAATTATCCCATACTTGGACGATCTCCTCATAAAAGCGAGATCAAGAGAACAATTACTGAACAGCGTGTCACTTTCACTGAAGGTGTTACAGCAACACGGCTGGATTCTCAATATCCCGAAGTCGCAGCTGGTTCCTACAACTTGTCTAACCTTCTTGGGCATGATTCTGGATACGGACCAGAAAAGGGTTTATCTGCCGATAGAAAAGGCTCAAGAACTCGTGACTTTGGTCAGGAACCTATTGAAACCAAAACAGGTGTCAGTGCATCACTGCACGCGAGTCCTGGGAAAGATGGTGGCATCTTACGAGGCCATTCCATTCGGCAGGTTCCATGCACAGACCTTCCAATGGGACCTACTGGACAAATGGTCGCATCTACAAATGCATCGATTGATCACCCTGTCCCCCAGGGCCAGGGTGTCTCTCCTGTGGTGGCTGCAGAGTGCTCACCTTCTAGAGGGCCGCAGATTCGGCATTCAGGACTGGGTCCTGGTGACCACGGACGCGAGCCTCCAAGGTTGGGGTGCAGTCACACAAGGAAGGAACTTCCAGGGTCTTTGGTCAAGTCAGTAAACTTGTCTTCACATCAACGTCCTGGAGCTAAGGGCCATATTCAACGCCCTTCGTCAAGCGGAAACTTTGCTTCGCGACTTACCAGTTCTGATCCAGTCAGACAACATCACTGCAATACCTCATGTAAACCGCCAGGGCGGCACAAAGAGCAGAGTGGCAATGGCGGAAGCCACAAAGATTCTACGCTGGGCGGAAAACCATGTAAGCGCCCTATCAGCAGTGTTCATTCCGGGAGTGGACAACTGGGAAGCAGACTTCCTCAGCAGGCACGACCTGCATCCGGGAGAGAGAGGACTTCATCAGGAAGTCTTCACACAGATTGCAAGCCAGTGGGGCCTGCCCCAGATAGACATGATGGCGTCCCGCCTAAACAAAAAACTGCAAAGGTATTGCGCCAGGTCAAGAGACCCTCAGGCGGTAGCGGTGGACGCACTAGTGATACCGCGGGTGTTCCACTCAGTATATGTTTTTCCTCCTCTTCCTCTCATCCCAAAGGTGTTGAGAATAATAGGAAAGGAAGAGTTCGGACAATTCTCATTGTTCCAGATTGGCCACGAAGGGCCTGGTACCCGGAATTGCAGGAGATGCTCACAGAAGATCCGTGGCCTCTTCCTCTAAGATAGGACCTGTTGCAACAGGGGCCCTGTCTGTTCCAAGACTTACCGCGGCTGCGTTTGACGGCATGGCGGTTGAACGCCGGATCCTAGCGGAAAAAGGCATTCCGGATGAGGTCATTCCTACTCTGATAAAGGCTAGGAAGGATGCGACAGCTAAACATTATAACCGTATATGGCGTAAATATGTTGCTTGGTGTGAGGCCAGGAATGCTCCTACGGAAGAATTCCATCTGGGCCGTTTCCTTCACTTTCTACAAACTGGAGTGAATTTGGGCCTAAAATTAGGCTCCATTAAGGTTCAGATTTCGGCATTGTCCATTTTCTTTCAAAAAGAATTGGCTTCACTTCCAGAAATACAAACTTTTGTAAAGGGAGTGCTTCATATTCAGCCTCCTTTTGTACCTCCGGTGGCGCCTTGGGACCTTAATGGGTTTTGAGTTTCCTTAAGTCGCACTGGTTTGAACCACTTCAGACAGTAGAGTTAAAATAGCTCACTTGGAAGGTGGTCATGTTGTTGGCCTTAGCTTCGGCTGTCTCACAAAAGCCCCTATCTAGTTTTCTATATGGATAGGGCGGAATTGCGGACCCGTCCTCAATTCTTGCCTAAGGTGGTGTCATCCTTTCATATGAACCAACCTATTGTGGTGCCGGTGGCTACACGAGACTTGGAGGATTCCGAGTATCTGGATGTAGTCAGGGCTTTGAAAATTTACGTGACCAGGACGGCCAAAGTCAGGAAAACTGAAGCGCTGTTTATCCTGTATGCAGCCAACAAGGTTGGCGCTCCTGCGTCAAAGCAGACTATTGCTCGCTGGATCTGTACCACGATTCAGCAGGCGCATACGACGGCTAGATTGCCGTTACCTAAATCAGTCAAGGCCCATTCCACTAGGAAAGTGGGCTCTTCTTGGGCGGCTGCCCGAGGGGTCTCGGCACTACAGCTGTGCCGAGTGGCTACTTGGTCAGGGGCAAACACGTTTGCAAAATTCTACAAATTTGATACCCTGGCTGAGGAGGACCTCCTGTTTGCTCAATCGGTGCTGCAGAGTCATCCGCACTCTCCCGCCCGTTTGGGAGCTTTGGTATAATCCCCATGGTCCTTACGGAGTCCCCAGCATCCTCTAGGAAGTAAGAGAAAATAAGATTTTAAACCTACCGTAAATCTTTTTCTCGTAGTCCGTAGAGGATGCTGGGCGCCCGTCCCAAGTGCGGACTACTTCTGCAAGACTTGTATATAGTTTTGCTTACATAAGGGTTATGTTATGGTTGCTTTCAGTTTCCGACTGAAGCTATGTTGAATTTCATACTGTTAACTGGTTAGTTTATCACAAGTTGTACGGTGTGATTGGTGTGGGCTGGTATGAATCTTGCCCTTGGTTTAACAAAAATCCTTTCCTTGTACTGTCCGTCTCCTCTGGGCAGTTTCCCTAACTGAGGTCTGGAGGAGGGGCATAGAGGGAGGAGCCAGTGCACACCCAAATCCTAAAGTCTTTCTTAAAGTGCCCATGTCTCCTGCGGAGCCCGTCTATCCCCATGGTCCTTTCGGAGTCCCCAGCATCCTCTACGGACTACGAGAAAAAGATTTACCGGTAGGTTTAAAAATCTTATTTTTGCATATTACATGCCATGTGCTCTTGTGCTCCAGGCCAAATATACTAAGCTATATTATAGACTAGTTACATTTAAAAAAAAAAACCTGATTAATTTCCTGCAAATATGAGCATTATAGCCCTTTCAGAATGGCAGCAATAACACGAGTTATTGCACGTGAACGTGCAGCAACCCGGGTTGCGGCGCAGTCTGAAAGGGGCCAGTTGAAATAATCCGGGTCGAGCAACCCAGTATTTCAACTCTGGTAGTGAGCAGGGTTGAACACGGGTTCAACCCAGCTTGCGGTGCGGACCGGTAAGCCGGATAGGTTTAGGCTGCGGGAGGAGGGTTAGTGTTAGGCTGCGCCCCAGCAGGGGGTTAGGTTTAGGCTGCTGGGAGGGGGGTTAGGCCGGGGGAAGTAGGTATACTTACCTTCCCCTGTCGGTATTCCGTTCGAGATGCCACGAACATTATTCTGACTGCCGGCATCCCAAACGCCAGCAAATCAATCCCAAACCAGCGGGCTAATGGGCCCTACACACTTATATATTTCACTGAACGTTCATTAATGAACGAGAACTCGTTCTTATCGTTCAGTGTGTAGGCACCAACGATGAACAATGCGCAGCCCCTCGCTCGTTCATCGTTGGTGTCCCGTCGCTTATGCATGCAAGCCAATATGGACAATCTCGTCCATATAAGCATGCACTGCTATGGAGCCGGGGGAGTGAAGAAACTTCACTACCCCGTCACCTCCTCCCCCCCGCCGCCGGGTCGGCTATCGGGCAGCTCAGTGGCGGGCCGTCGAGTGTGTAGGGTCCTTAAAGAGCCCCATACACTTATACGACATGACGGTCCGTCATGTCGTATAAGATTTCGCCCAACCTCCCGGCAGCCTCCCCGTTGGTAAGATAGTACAGGTTGAGTATCCCTTATCCAAATATTCCGAAATACAGAATATTCCGAAATACGGAATTTTTTGAGTGAGAGCGAGATAGTGAAACCTTTGTTTTCTGACGGGTCAATGTACACAAACTTTGTTTAATACACAAAATTATTAGAAGCACTGTATTAAATGACCTTCAGGCTGTGTGTATAAGGTGTATATGAAACATAAATGTATTGTGTGTATGTAAGCACACTTTGTTTAGTGCACAAAGTTATTACAAATATTGGATAAAATGACCTTCAGGCTGTGTGTATAAGGTGTATATGAAACATAAATGCATTCTGTGCTTAGACTTGGGTCCCATCGCCATGATATCTCATTATGGTATGTAATTATTCCAAAATACGGAAAAATACGATATCCAAAATACTTCTGGTCCCAAGCATTTTGGATAAGGGATACTCAACCTGTATTAGATATATTGTATGTTTTTTTTGCGTACAATGTATCTTTTACTTACCCATCCATTACTGCAGGGATCCGACATATCACGAGTGCAGCACTCGTGATATGTCGGATCTAGGGGGATCCGATGCTCACGGGAACGCGCATCGGATCGGGGGAAAAGCACCCTGAAAATGCCCAATTTCACCCAATATATCGGGCCGAATGCCCGAATTGGGCTGAAATCGGGCATAATCGGCCTAGTGTATGGGGCCCTTAAGAGTGGCTATAGAGAAACCATTGTAGGTTTTTAAAAGGTGCCAAATGAATGATTTTTGCATTTCTTCCATCAATGATAGAAAACGGATAGCCAGCAAGTGTTTCTCCTGCAGGGTCCACAGGTTATCCACAGGATAACAATGGGATATGATGGAGCGACAGCGGATTGGCACCAAACGATCACAAGCTTTCAGTCCTCCCAGGATGCAACGAGCTTGTCCATATATCCCCGCCCACTGGCTCAGGCAAATCAGTTTTTTGTTTGGTGCGGCAGGAGCTGGACCATGGTCAGAGGGCTGCTGTTCTTGGCAGCCCTAAGCTTTCTTATTTTATTTTTATAGTCTTCCTATGTTTTTGAGCGATCTTTCTTAACAGCGTCTTATACGCATATTGTATAAGGTGCCAAATGAATGATTTGTGCATTTCTTCCATCAATGATAGAAAACGGATAGCCAGCAAGTGTTTTTCATAAAATTTAAGTCTTTCTTGCATTTTGGAAAACACAAAAAAATCTGTATAGTAAATTCTCAGTGTTTTTATACAGGTTTGTGAAAAAGAGGATTTTGGTACTTACCGATAAATCCATTTCTCTGAATCCACTCAGGGACACTGGAGAACTAGACAGCTGGGGTGTGAAGGATGCAGACCGGAGGTAGCACAATGTAAAAAAAAAAAAAAAATTATGCACAGCTGGCCCCTCCCCCTTCACGCCCCCCATCCCTCCAGTATGAAAAATTGATGGAGAGAAGAGGGAACATGAAAAGATCAAGGCCATACGGGAAGGAACCAACCGTACCACCATGTCAAACAGCAAGTATTAACACAATAACCAAACTGTTTGAACTAACAAAATTTCAAGAACACGCAAGCTGACAGCACCGAGGTGGGCGTTCTGTGTCCCCGAGTGGATTCAGAGAAATGCATTTATCGGTAAGTACCAAAATCCTCTTTCTCATACGTCCTAGAGGATGCTAGGGTCACATTCAGAACCATGGGGTATAGACGGGATCCGCAGGAGGCATGGGCACTTTAAGACTTTCAAAGGGTGTAAACTGGCTCCTCCCTCTATGCCCCTCTTCCAGACTCGTTTTAGAATTGTGCCCAGACAGACTGGACACACTACAGGGGAGCTCTACTGAGTTTCTCTGAAAAGACATGTTAGGTTTTTTATTTTCAGGGAGGCTGCTGGCAACAATCTCCCTGCTTCGTGGGACTTAGGGGAGAGAAGTATGACCAACTTCCAGTGAGTTCAATGGCTCTGCTTCTGGCTACAGGACACCATTAGCTCCTGAGGGTGCTGATCGCTGGGTATGCCTAGATGCTCACTCCCGCAGCCTGCCGTCACCCCCTTACAGAGCCAGAAGTCAGGTGAGTAGCGGAAGAAAAGAAGACTTCTTCAGTGACGGCATTTCTGAGGTACCGTGTAGCGAACGGTCGCTGCTCGCCATGCTCCCACACACACACACAGCACGGTGTAGGGCGCGGGGGGGGGGTGCCCTGGGCAGCATAAAACTTCTCAAAAAAAGGGCTGGCAAAAGTGGTAATTTGTGCCTGGCACTATCCTTACCCCGCCAGCGGATTTAATTATTTATTTATGAGCGGTACAGAAGTGCGCCATTACGGCGGCGGGGCTTCTTCCTCACCTCACCAGCACACTGCTCGGCGACATTTTTTTCTCCTCTGGGAGACGCTGGTCCTTCCTTCACTGCTGACAAGTTCAGGGTGCAAAACGGGGGGGCGCAGCAATAGGGGTGCTTGTTGTTAATATAAAGCGCTACAAGTCTGACATATATGAGTTTATTTACCAGACTCTGTATTTTTGGCGCTGGTTTGTGTGCTGAAAAATCCTCTGTGTCCGTCTGAGATTTAATGTGTGTGTGTATATATATATATATATATATATATATATATATATATAGATATATATATATATATGTATAGATATATAATGAAAGCGGTCTGTCCCCCATAAGCCGGTGTGTCTGGGGGTAATTGGTACATGTGTGTCAACATGTCGATGGCTGAATGTTTTTCCCAAGAGAAAAGTATAGTAGGGACACAGACATGTGTGGGTGGCCCTGTCGGCACCACCAATAACTGACTGGGTAAATATTTGCATGATAATGTGATTCATATCTGAATATCTGTGTCCCAGACACAGACGTAGAAATGTCTATGGAGGATGTGATGTTCATAGCTATTTTTCCCTCAGACCCCTCGGGGTCGCAAAATTTTTATTTTGCCCAGTTACTACTCCCTGATGCCGACACGGATACTGATTTCTATGTTGACCAGAATGTTTCCTGATTAGATCCAATATTGACAAAGAGCCGTCAGTACATGATTGTGGATATTAAATAGGCATATCTATGCCTATTTCCCTATAGATTGTAAGCTTGCGAGCAGGGCCTTCCTACCTCTGTCTGTCTGTTTTTACCCAGTTTTGTTCTATTACTGTTGTTCTAATTGTAAAGCGCAACGGAATATGCTGCGCTATATAAGAAACTGTTAATAAATAAATAAATATTAAGGACGTATTACCGTCACTGAGAACCCTGCTGTACCTGACGGAGGGGTCTATATATGTGTAGGCTTACCTTACCGCTGGATGACTCACACTATTGTATCAGTGCCTCCACTCAGACCTTTGATCTGCGATAAAATAATGTCAGAATGGGGAAAAGTCTGAGAAACCCCTATAGATCAACGTACCCTAAAAGTCAACAATGGGAATTATAGTGTCACAATAATACATAGTACCACTTTAACACCTATGGAGATAAGAGTGCTGCTCCATAGTGTCTTCAGCTCTTCTGTCTGATCGCCGGTAAATAATAACTTGGCAATACCAAATAATAAGAATTTACTCACCGGTAATTCTATTTCTTGTAGTCCGTAGTGGATGCTGGGAACTCCGTAAGGACCATGGGGAATAGACGGGCTCCACAGGAGACTGGGCACTCTAAAAGAAAGATTAGGTACTATCTGGTGTGCACTGGCTCCTCCCTCTATGCCCCTCCTCCAGACCTCAATTAAGGAAACTGTGCCCGGAAGAGCTGACACAACAAGGAAAGGATTTGGAATCCAGGGTAAGACTCATACCAGCCACACCAATCACACTGTACAACTTGTGATAACCATACCCAGTTAACAGTATGAACAACAACTGAGCCTCAGTAACAGATGGCTCATAACAATAACCCTTTAGTTAAGCAATAACTATATACATGTATTGCAGAGAGTCCGCACTTGGGACGGGCGCCCAGCATCCACTACGGACTACGAGAAATAGAATTACCGGTGAGTAAATTCTTATTTTCTCTGACGTCCTAGTGGATGCTGGGAACTCCAAATTTGAATTATACCAAAGCTCCCAAATGGGCGGGAGAGTGCGGATGACTCTGCAGCACCGAATGAGCAAAGGCAAGGTCCTCCTCAGCCAGGGTATCAAACTTGTAGAACTTAGCAAATGTGTTTGAACCCGACCAAGTAGCAGCTCGGCAAAGCTGTAAAGCCGAGACCCCTCGGGCAGCCGCCCAAGAAGAGCCCACCTTCCTTGTGGAATGGGCTTTTATCGATTTAGGATGCGGTAACCCTGCCGCAGAATGAGCTTGCTGAATCGTGTTACAGATCCAGCGCGCAATAGTTTGCTTTGAAGCAGGAGCACCCAGCTTGTTGGGTCCATGCAGGATAAACAGCGAGTCAGTTTTCCTGACTCCAGCCGTCCTGGCTACATAGATTTTCAAAGCCCTGACTACATCCAGTAACTTTGAGTCCTCCAAGTCCCGAGTAGCCGCAGGCACCACAATAGGTTGGTTCAAATGAAACACTGATACCACCTTAGGGAGAATATGGGGACGAGTCCTCAATTCTGCCCTGTCCATATGGAAGATCAGATAAGGGCTTTTACATGACAAAGTCGCCAATTCTAACACACGCCTAGCCGAAGCTAAGGCCAATAGCATGACCACTTTCCACGTGAGATATTTCAGCTCCACGGTCTTAAGTGGCTCAAACCAGTGGGATTTCAGGAAATCCAACACAACGTTAAGATCCCAAGGTGCCACTGGAGGCACAAAAGGGGGCTGAATATGCAGCACTCCCTTAACAAACGTCTGAACTTCAGGCAGTGAAGCCAGTTCTTTTTGAATGAAAATAGATAGGGCCAAAATCTGGACCTTTATGGACCCCAATTTTAGTCACTCCTGACTGTAGGAAGTGCAGAAATCGCCCCAGCTGGAATTCCTCTGTTGGGGCCTTCCTGGCCTCACACCAAGCAACATATTTCCGCCATATGCGGTGATAATGATTTGCTGTCACATCCTTCCTAGCTTTTATCAGCGTAGGAATCACTTCATCCGGAATGCCCTTTTCCGTTAGGATCCGGCGTTCAACCGCCATGCCGTCAAACGCAGCCGCGGTAAGTCTTGGAACAGACAGGGCCCCTGCTGTAACAGGTCCTGTCTGAGAGGCAGAGGCCATGGGTCCTCTGAGATCATTTCTTGTAGTTCTGGGTACCAAGTTCTTCTTGGCCAATCCGGAACGATGAGTATAGTTCTTACTCCTCTCTTTCTTATTATCCTCAGTACCTTGGGTATGAGAGGAAGAGGAGGGAACACATAAACCGACTGGTACACCCACGGTGTCACTAGTGCGTCCACAGCTATCGCCTGAGGGTCCCTTGACCTGGCGCAATATTTTTTTAGCTTTTTGTTGAGGCGGGACGCCATCATGTCCACCTGTGGCCGTTCCCAACGGTTTACAATCTGCGTGAAGACTTCTGGATGAAGTCCCCACTCTCCCGGGTGGAGGTCGTGCCTGCTGAGGAAATCTGCTTCCCAGTTGTCCACTCCCGGAATGAACACTGCTGACAGTGCTAGCACGTGATTCTCCGCCCATCGAAGAATCCTTGTGGCTTCTGCTATCGCCATCCTGCTTCTTGTGCCGCCCTGGCGGTTTACATGGGCGACCGCCGTGATGTTGTCTGATTGAATCAGCACTGGTTGGTTTTGAAGCAGGGGCTCTGCTTGACTCAGGGCATTGTAGATGGCCCTTAGTTCCAATATATTTATGTGTAGAGAAGTCTCCAGACTTGACCACTGTCCTTGGAAGTTTCTTCCCTGAGTGACTGCCCCCCATCCTCGGAGGCTTGCATCCGTGGTCACCAGGACCCAGTCCTGTATGCCGAATCTGCGGCCCTCGAGAAGATGAGCACTCTGCAGCCACCACAGCAGAGACACCCTGGCCCTTGGGGACAGGGTGATCAACCGATGCATCTGAAGATGCGATCCGGACCATTTGTCCAACAGATCCCACTGAAAGATCCTTGCATGGAACCTGCCGAAGGGAATTGCTTCGTAAGAAGCCACCATCTTTCCCAGGACTCGCGTGCAGTGATGCTCCGACACCTGTTTTGGTTTCAGGAGGTCCCTGACCAAAGATGACAATTCCTGGGCCTTCTCCACCGGGAGAAACACCTTCTTCTGTTCTGTGTCCAGAATCATGCCCAGGAAAAGCAGACGCGTCGCAGGAATCAGCTGCGACTTTGGGATATTCAGAATCCAGCCGTGCTGTTGCAACACTTCCCGAGAGAGTGCTACGCTGACTAACAACTGCTCTCTGGACCTCGCCTTTATAAGGAGATCGTCCAAGTACGGGATAATTATAACTCCCTTCTTCCGAAGGAGTATCATCATTTCGGCCATTACCTTGGTAAATACTCTCGGTGCCGTGGACAGACCAAACGGCAACGTCTGGAATTGGTAATGACAATCCTGTACCACAAACCTGAGGTACTCCTGGTGAGGTGGGTAAATGGGGACATGCAAGTAAGCATCCTTGATGTCCAGCGACACCATAAAATCCCCCTCTTCCAGGCTTGCAATAACCGCCCTGAGCGATTCCATTTTGAACTTGAACTTCCTTATATAAGTGTTCAAGGATTTTAAATTCAGATTGGGTCTCACCGAACCGTCTGGTTTCGGTACCACAAACATTGTGGAATAGTAACCCCGTCCCTGTTGAAGGAGGGGAACCTTGATTATCACCTGCTGGAGGTACAGCTTGTGAATTGCCGCCAGTACTACCTCCCTTTCCCTGGGAGCAGCTGGCAAGGCTGATTTGAGGTAACGGCGAGGGGGAGTCGCCTCTAACTCCAGCTTGTATCCCTGAGATACAATTTGTACAGCCCAGAGATCCACCTGTGGGCGAACCCACTGGTTGCTGAAGTTTCGGAGACGCGCCCCCACCGCACCTGGCTCCGCCTGTGGAGCCCCAGCGTCATGCGGTGGACTTAGAGGAAGCGGGGGAGGATTTTTGTTTCTGGGAACTGGCTGCCTGGTGCAGCTTCTTTCCTCTACCCCTGCCTCTGGGCAGAAAGGATGCGCCTCTGACCCGCCTGCCTTTCTGAGGCCGAAAGGACTGTACATGATAATACGGTGCTTTCTTAGGCTGTGAGGGAACCTGAGGTAAAAAAGTTGACTTCCCAGCTGTTGCTGTGGATACGAGGTCCGAGAGACCGTCCCCAAACAATTCCTCACCCTTATAAGGCAAAACCTCGATGTGTCTTTTAGAATCAGCATCACCTGTCCACTGCCGAGTCCATAATACTCTCCTGGCAGAAATGGACATTGCATTAATTCTAGATGCCAGCAGGCAAATGTCCCTCTGTGCATCCCGCATATATAAGACGACGTCTTTTATATGTTCGATGGTTAGCAAAATAGTATCCCTGTCGAGGGAATCTATGTTGTCTGACAGGGTATCAGACCATGCTGCTGCAGCACTACACATCCATGCTGAAGCAATAGCAGGTCTCAGTATAGTACCCGAGTGTGTATACACAGACTTCAGGATAGCTTCCTGCTTTCTATCCGCAGGCTCCTTTAGGGCGGCCGTATCCTGAGACGGCAGTGCCACCTTTTTTGATAAGCGTGTGAGCGCCTTGTCCACCCTAGGGGATGTTTCCCAACGTAACCTGTCCGTTGGCGGGAAAGGGTACGCCATCAGTAACCTCTTAGAAATCACTAGTTTCTTATCGGGGGAACTCCACGCTTCTTCACACAAATCATTTAATTCATCAGATGGGGGAAAAGTCACTGGCTGCTTTTTCTCCCCAAACATAATACCCTTCTTGGTAGTAACCGGGTTAACATCAGAAATGTGCAATACATTTTTCATTGCAGTAATCATGCATCGGATGGCCTTTGTAGACTGTACATTTGTCTCATCCTCATCCACACTGGAGTCAGACTCCGTGTCTACCATCTGTGCTAGCGGACGTTTTTGAGCCCCTGATGGCCTCTGAGACGCTTGGGCAGGCGCGGGCTGAGATCCCGGCTGTCCCAAGGCTGCTGCGTCATCGAACCTTTTATGTAAGGAGTTGACACTGTCTGTTAAGACCTTCCACATATCCATCCAATCCGGTGTCGGCCCCGTCGGGGGCGACACCACACTTATCTGCCCCTGCTCCGCCTCCACGTAACCCTCCTCATCAAACATGTCGACACAGCCGTACCGACACACCGCACACACACAGGGAATGCTCAGACTGAGGACAGGACCCCACAAAGTCCTTTGGGGAGACAGAGAGAGAGTATGCCAGCACACACCACAGCGCTATATAACACAGGGATTTACACTATAATGAGTGATTTTTCCCAATAGCTGCTTATCCTATTTGCGCCTAAATTTATGTGTCCCCCCTCTCTTTTTTACCCTTCTCGTACAGGATACTGCAGGGGAGAGCCTGGGGAGCGTCCTTCCAGCGGAGCTGTGTAGAGAAAATGGCGCTGGTGTGCTGAGGAAGAAGGCCCCGCCCCCTCAGCGGCGGGCTTCTCCCGCGTTTTGTATAGCTTAATGGCGTTTTTTTTTTACACATATACAGTTTCCCAGACTGTATTATGTGTAATTAGTGCCAAAAGGTATTCTTATTGCTGCCCAGGGCGCCCCCCCCCCCAGCGCCCTGCACCCTACAGTGACCGGAGTGTGTGGTGTGCAGTGGGAGCAATGGCGCACAGCTGCAGTGCTGTGCGCTACCTTAATGAAGACCGGAGTCTTCTGCCGCCGATTTCATCTCCTTCTTCTGTCTTCTGGCTCTGCAAGGGGGACGGCGGTGCGGCTCCGGGAACGGACGATCGAGGTCAGGCCCTGTGTGGTGTCCAGTAGCCTAAGAAGCACAAGCTAGCTGCACGCAGGTAGGTTTGCTTCTCTCCCCTCAGTCCCACGTAGCAGTGAGTCTGTTGCCAGCAGATCTCACTGAAAATAAAAAACCTAACAAATACTTTCTTTTCTAGCAAGCTCAGGAGAGCCCACTAGGAGCACCCAGCTCTGGCCGGGCACAGATTCTAACTGAGGTCTGGAGGAGGGGCATAGAGGGAGGAGCCAGTGCACACCAGATAGTACCTAATCTTTCTTTTAGAGTGCCCAGTCTCCTGCGGAGCCCGTCTATTCCCCATGGTCCTTACGGAGTTCCCAGCATCCACTAGGACGTCAGAGAAATAACTTACAACTTTACTTTCTCAAAGTTACGTTAGGGGTAGTAGACACTAACCCATTACCAAGTACATATAACACATAAAACGGTTTATAATACAATCTTAATACATCTACAGTCCTATTCTCCCTTTCAACCCCTCCCCCCGTAAGGGGTATATATTTGCAAATATATAGTCAGAACTAGTTCAGTGCACTGAGTCTGGACCCTAGGGTAGTATTTTCCAAAAGTACTGTGTATGTTAGCATTAGAAGTCCTAGGGCAACTTGCTTAGCCCGTGGATTATTCCGAAGTTTTCACGTCAGGCCAATAGTACCACTATATCCAGGGCAGTACCCCCGGATATAAAGCTGATTCGAATCCCAATTGTCTATGAGCTGTGGGGACTCCGGTTTGTAGATCTGGAGCCTCGGGGAGGCACTAGCCAGTAGGAGTTTCCCTAACTCACTCCGACTGATGGTTGCAGATCCCTAGTGGGCATGTAATCCTGACTCTGACCTGTGACCGCGGCTCAGAGCGTCCCGTCCTGGGTTCTTGCGCCGCTCTGCCTACGGGTCTCCGCATCAGCAGTGACCTCAGCAGCTGTCTTCAGCTGCGCGCCTGTAAAGACTCACACTTTACCAGAGCTACCGCCTGCGGGGAGAGCCACATCTGCTACTGGGGGGATTAGCTGCCTTGCTGCGCGCAATGCTGAGTACTCACTGCTTGATGATCTTCTGAGTGAGATGCTGATCCCTTCCACCAGGATCTTTGTCTCACTGTATACTGTCAAGTATAGATTGTGGGAGCCTTTACCCTACTTTCCTATAGGCTGGATTGGCCCACTTGTAAACTTAGAGAGAAAAAAAAATAAGATTTTACTCACCGGTAAATCTATTTCTCGTAGTCCGTAGTGGATGCTGGGACTCCGTAAGGACCATGGGGATTAGCGGCTCCGCAGGAGACTGGGCACAACTAAAGAAAGCTTTAGGACTACCTGGTGTGCACTGGCTCCTCCCACTAAGACCCTCCTCCAGACCTCAGTTAGGATACTGTGCCCGGAAGAGCTGACACAATAAGGAAGGATTTTGAATCCCGGGTAAGACTCATACCAGCCACACCAATCACACCGTATAACTTGTGATACTATACCCAGTTAACAGTATGAAATATAACTGAGCCTCTCAACAGATGGCTCAACAATAACCCTTTAGTTAGGCAATAACTATATACAAGTATTGCAGACAATCCGCACTTGGGATGGGCGCCCAGCATCCACTACGGACTACGAGAAATAGATTTACCGGTGAGTAAAATCTTATTTTCTCTGACGTCCTAAGTGGATGCTGGGACTCCGTAAGGACCATGGGGATTATACCAAAGCTCCCAAACGGGCGGGAGAGTGCGGATGACGCTGCAGCACCGAATGAGCAAACTCTAGGTCCTCCTCAGCCAGGGTATCAAACTTGTAGACTCTTACAAAAATGTGTTAACCCGACCAAGTAACAGCTCGGCAAAGTTGTAAAGCCGAGACCCCTCGGGCAGCCGCCCAAGAAGAGCCCACTTTCCTCGTGGAATGGGCTTTTACAGATTTAGGGTGCGGCAGTCCAGCCGCAGAATGTGCAAGTTGAATCATGCTACAGATCCAGCGAGCAATCGTCTGCTTAGAAGCAGGAGCACCCAGCTTGTTGGGTGCATACAAGAGAAATAGCGAGTCAGTTTACCTGACTCCAGCTGTCCTGGAAACATATACTTTTCAGGGCCCTGACTACGTCCAGTAACTTGGAATCCTCCAAGTCCCAAGTAGCCGCAGGCACCACAATAGGTTGGTTCACATGAAAAACTGATACCACCTTAGGAAGGAATTGGGAACGAGTCCTCAATTCCGCCTTATCCATATAAAATACAGATAAGGGCTTTTGTATGACAAAGCCGCCAATTCTGATACCCGCCTGGCCGACGCCAAGGCCCACAGAATGACCACTTTCCACGTGAGGTATTATAGCTCCACGGATTTAAGTGGCTCAACCCAATGCGACTTCAGGAAATCCAACACCACGTTGAGATCCCACGGTGCCACTGGAGGCACAAACGGGGCTGACTATGCAGCACTCCCTTAACAAAAGTCTGAACTTCAGGCAGTGAAGCCAGTTCAATTTTGAAAGAAAATCGATAGAGCCGAAATCTGGACCTTAATGGAACCCAATTTTAGGCCCATAGTCACCTCTGACTGTAGGAAGTGCAGAAATCGACCTAGCTGAAATTTCTCCTTTGGGCCCTTCCTGGCCTCACAGTACGCAACATATTTTCGCCATATGCGGTGATAATGGTTTGCGTTCACTTCTTTCCTAGCTTTAAATAGCGTAGGGATAACTTCCTCCGGAATTCCCTTTTCCTTCAGGATCCGGCGTTCAACCGCCATGCCGTCAAACGCAGCCGCGGTACGTCTTGGAACAGACAGGCCCCCTGCTGCAGCAGGTCTTGTCTGAGCGGCAGAGGCCATGGGTCCTCTGAGATCATTTCTTGGAGTTCTGGTTACCAAGCTCTTCTTGGCCAACCCGGAACAATGAGTATAGTTCTTACTCCTCTCCTTCTTATTAATCTCATTACCCTGGGTAAGAGAGGCAGAGAAGGGAACACATACACCGACTGGTACACCCACGGTGTTACCAGAGCGTCCACAGCTATCGCCTGAGGGTCCTTGACCTGGCGCAATATCTTTGTAACTTTTAGTTGAGGCGGGACGCCATCATGTCCACCTGTGGCCTTTCCCAACGGTGTACAATCATTTGGAAGACTTCTGGATGAAGTCCCCACTCTCCCGGGTGGAGGTCGTGTCTTCTGAGAAAGTCTGCTTCTCAGTTGTCCACTCCGGGAATGAACACTGCCGACAGTGCTAACACATGATTTTCCGCCTACCGGAGAATCCTTGTGGCTTCTGCCATCGCCATCCTGCTTCTTGTGCCGCCCTGTCGGTTTACATGAGCGACCGCCGTGATGTTGTCTGACTGGATCAGCACCGGCCCGTGTTGAAGCAGGGGTCTAGCCTGACTTAGGGCATTGTAAATGGCCCTTAGTTCCAGAATATTTATGTGTAGGGAAGTCTCCTGACTTTTCCATAGCCTTGGAAGTTTCTTCCCTGTGTGACTGCTCCCCAGCCTCGAAGGCTGGCATCCATGGTCACCAGGACCCAGTCCTGTATGCCGAATCTGCGGACCCCTAGAAGATGAGCACTCTGCAGCCACCACAACCGCGACACCCTGGCCCTTGGAGACAGGGTTATCCGCCGATGCATCTGAAGATGCGACCCGGACCACTTGTCCAACATATCCCACTGGAAAATCCTTGCATGGGACCTGGCGAATGGAATTTCTTCGTAAGAAGCTACCATCTTTCCCAGGGCTCGCGTGCATTGATGCACCGACACCTGTATACGTATTAGGAGGTCTCTGTCTAGAGACGACAACTCCTTGGACTTCTCCTCCGGGAGAAACCCTTTTTTCCTATTCTGTGTCCAGAACCATACCCAGGAACAGTAGACGCGTCGTAGGTACCAGCTGCGACTTTGGAATATTCAGAATCCAGCCGTGCTGTTGTAGCACTTCCCGAGATAGTGCTAATCCGACGAACAACTGCTCCCCGGACCTCGCCTTTATAAGGAGATCGTCCAAGTACGGGACAATTATTTCGGCCATTACCTTGGTAAATACCTCGGTGCCGGGGACAGACCAACGGCAACGTCTTGGAATTGGTAATGACAATCCTGTACCACAATTTTGAGGTACTCCTGGTGAAGAGGGTAAATAGGGACATGCAGGTAAGCATCCTTGATGTCCAGTGATACCCTGAAATTCTCCAGGCTTGCAATAATCGCCCTGAGCGATTCCATTTTGAACTTGAACCTTCGTATATAAGTGTTCAAGGCTTTCAATTTTAGAATGGGTCTCACCGAACCGTCTGGTTTCGGTACCACAACATTTTGGAATAGTAACCCCGGCCTTGTTGAAGGAGGGGTACCTTGATTTCACCTGCTGGAAGTACAGATTGTGAATTGCCGCCAGTACTACCTTTCTCCGAGGGCAGCAGGCAAGGCTGATGTGAGGTAACGGCGAGGGGGAGTCGCCTCGAACTCCAGCCTGTATCCCTGTGATACTATTTGCAGATCCTAGGGATCCACCTGTGGGCAAGCCCACTGGTCCCTGAAGTTCCCGAGACGCGCCCCTCCACCTGTGGAGCCCCAGCGTCTTGCGGTGGACTCAGAGGAAGCGGGGGAAGATTTTTGATCCTGGGAACTGGCTGCTGGTGCAGCTTTTTCCTTCTTCCCTTGTTTCTGTGCAGAAAGGAAGTGCCTTTGACCAGCTTGCTTTTCTGAAGCCGAAAAGGACTGTACCTGAAAATACGGTGCTTTCTTAGGCTGTGAGGAAACTTGAGGTAAAAAAATTTCTTCCCAGCTGTTGCTGTGGATACGAGGTCCCAGAGACCATCCCCAAACAATTCCTCACCCTTATAAGGCAGAATCTCCATGTGCCTTTTACAGGCAGCATCACCTGTCCACTGCCGGGTTTCTAATACCCTCCTGGCAGAATGGACATTGCATTAATTCTGGATGCCAGCCGGCAAATATCCCTCTGTGCATCCTTTATATATAAGACGACGTCTTTAATATGCTCTATGTTAGCAAAATATTATCCCTGTCTTAGAGTATTAATATTATCTGACAGGGTATCAGACCACGCTGCAGCAGCATTATTTATGCTGAGGCAATTGCAGGTCTCAGTATATAACCTGAGTGTGTATATACAGACTTCAGGATAGCCTCCTGCTTTTTATCAGCAGGCTCCTTCAAGGTGGCCGTATCCTAAGACTGCAGTGCCACCTTTTTTGACAAACGTGTGAGCGCCTTATCCACCCTAAGGGATATCTCCAAACGTGACCTATCCTCTGGCGGGAAAGGGTACGCCATCAGTAACTTTTTAGAAATTACCAGTTTCTTATCGGGGGAACCCACGCTTCTTTTCACACTTCATTCATTCATCTGATGGGTGAACAAAACACTGGCTGCTTTTTCTCCCCAATAAATAAAACCCCTTTTATGTGGTACTTGGGTTCATGTCAGAAATGCGTAACACATTTTTCGTTGCCGAGATCATGTAACGGATGTTCCTAGTGGATTGTGTATATGTCTCAACCTCGTCGACACTGGAGTCAGACTCCGTGTCGACATCTGTGTCTGCCATCTGAGGTAACGGGCGTTTTAGAGCCCCTGATGGCCTTTGAGACGCCTGGGCAGGCGCGGGCTGAGAAGCCGGCTGTCCCACAGCTGTTACGTCATCCAGCCTTTTAT
The DNA here is from genome assembly GCF_028390025.1 of Pseudophryne corroboree. Classification (NCBI taxonomy): domain Eukaryota; kingdom Metazoa; phylum Chordata; class Amphibia; order Anura; family Myobatrachidae; genus Pseudophryne; species Pseudophryne corroboree. The sequence goes on along the minus strand of NC_086444.1, from coordinate 91,461,199 downwards.
GTAAGGAGTTGACATTGTCGGTTAATACCTTCCACCTATCCATCCACTCTGGTGTCGGCCCCACAGGGGGCGACATCCCATTTATCGGCCTCTGCTCCGCCTCCACGTAACCTTCCTCATCCAACATGTCGACACAGCCGTACCGACACACCGCACTCACACAGGGAATGCTCTGACTGAGGACAGGACCCCACAAAGTCCTTTGGAGAGACAGAGAGAGAGTATGCCAGCACACACCAGAGCGCTATATAATGCAGGGATTAACACTATAACTGAGTGATTTTTCCCCCAATAGCTGCTTGTATACATATATTGCGCCTAAATTTAGTGCCCCCCCTCTCTTTTTAACCCTTTGAGCCTGAAAACTACAGGGGAGAGCCTGGGGAGCTGTCTTCCAGCTGCACTGTGAAGAAAAAATGGCGCCAGTGTGCTGAGGGAGAAGCCCCGCCCCTTTTTCGGTGTACTTTTCTCCCGCTTTTTTATGGATTCTGGCAGGGGTAATTTATCACATATATAGCCCTGGGACTATATATTGTGATGATTTGCCAGCCAAGGTGTCTTATATTGCCCTCAGGGCGCCCCCCCCTCCCCCACAGCGCCCTGCACCCATCAGTGACCGGAGTGTGAGGTGTACATGAGGAGCAATGGCGCACAGCTGCAGTGCTGTGCGCTACCTTGGTGAAGACCGAAGTCTTCTGCCGCCGATTTTCCGGACTCTTCATGCTTCTGGCTCTGTAAGGGGGACGGCGGCGCGGCTCCGGGAACGAACACCAAGGTCGGGTCCTGCGGTCGATCCCTCTGGAGCTAATGGTGTCCAGTAGCCTAAGAAGCCCAAACTACCACCTGTTAGGTAGGTTCGCTTCTTCTCCCCTTAGTCCCTCGCTGCAGTGAGTCTGTTGCCAGCAGATCTCACTGTAAAATAAAAAACCTAAATATACTTTCTTTCTAGGAGCTCAGGAGAGCCCCTAGTGTGCATCCAGCTCAGCCGGGCACAAGAATCTAACTGAGGTCTGGAGGAGGGTCTTAGTGGGAGGAGCCAGTGCACACCAGGTAGTCCTAAAGCTTTCTTTAGTTGTGCCCAGTCTCCTGCGGAGCCGCTAATCCCCATGGTCCTTACGGAGTCCCAGCATCCACTTAGGACGTCAGAGAAACTTCATGAAGCAAGAGCTCCTTTGCTGTGCTGCCACCTTCAGCACAATTTTTCATACTGGAGGGATGGGGGGTGTGAAGGGGGAGGAGCCAGCTGTGCATATACACTGCTCAAAAAAATAAAGGGAACACTAAAATAACACATCCTAGATCTGAATGAATTAAATATTCTTATTAAGTACTTTGTTCTTTACATAGTTGAATGTGTTGACAACAAAATCACACAAAAAATAAGATTTTACTTACCGATAAATCTATTTCTCGTAGTCCGTAGTGGATGCTGGGACTCCGTCAGGACCATGGGGATTAGCGGCTCCGCAGGAGACAGGGCACAAAAATAAAAGCTTTAGGACTAGGTGGTGTGCACTGGCTCCTCCCCCTATGACCCTCCTCCAAGCCTCAGTTAGGATACTGTGCCCGGATGAGCGTACACAATAAGGAAGGATTTTGAATCCCGGGTAAGACTCATACCAGCCACACCAATCACACCGTATAACCTGTGATCTGAACCCAGTTAACAGTATGACAAACGTAGGAGCCTCTGAACAGACGGCTCACAACAATAACAACCCGATTTTTTTGAAACAATAACTATGTACAAGTATTGCAGACAATCCGCACTTGGGATGGGCGCCCAGCATCCACTACGGACTACGAGAAATAGATTTATCGGTAAGTAAAATCTTATTTTCTCTGACGTCCTAGTGGATGCTGGGACTCCGTCAGGACCATGGGGATTATACCAAAGCTCCCAAACGGGCGGGAGAGTGCGGATGACTCTGCAGCACCGAATGAGAGAACTCCAGGTCCTCTTTAGCCAGGGTATCAAATTTGTAGAATTTTACAAACGTGTTCTCCCCCGACCACGTAGCTGCTCGGCAGAGTTGTAATGCCGAGACCCCTCGGGCAGCCGCCCAAGATGAGCCCACCTTCCTTGTGGAATGGGCCTTGATAGATTTAGGCTGTGGCAGGCCTGCCACAGAATGTGCAAGTTGAATTGTGCTACAAATCCAACGAGCAATCGTCTGCTTAGAAGCAGGAGCACCCAGCTTGTTGGGTGCATACAGTATAAACAGCGAGTCAGATTTTCTGACTCCAGCCGTCCTTGAAATATATATTTTCAATGCCCTGACAACGTCCAGCAACTTGGAATCCTCCAAATCGCTAGTAGCCGCAGGCACCACAATAGGCTGGTTCAGGTGAAACGCTGAAACCACCTTAGGCAGAAACTGAGGACGCGTCCGCAGTTCTGCCCTGTCCGAATGGAAAATCAGATATGGGCTTTTATACGATAAAGCCGCCAATTCTGACACTCTCCTGGCTGAAGCCAGGGCCAGTAGCATGGTTACTTTCCATGTAAGATATTTCAAATCCACCGATTTGAGTGGCTCAAACCAATGGGATTTGAGAAAATCCAAAACTACATTAAGATCCCACGGAGCCACTGGGGGCACAACCGGGGGCTGTATATGTAGTACTCCTTTTACAAAAGTCTGGACTTCAGGAACTGAAGCCAATTCTTTCTGGAAGAAAATCGACAGGGCCAAAATTTGAACCTTAATGGACCCTAATTTGAGGCCCATAGACAATCCTGTTTGCAGGAAATGTAGGAATCGACCCAGTTGAAATTCCTCCGTCGGGGCCTTCCTGGCCTCACACCACGCAACATATTTTCTCCAAATGCGGTGATAATGTTGTGCAGTCACCTCCTTCCTGGCTTTTACCAGGGTAGGGATGACCTCTTCCGGAATGCCTTTTTCCCTTAGAATTCGGCGTTCAACCGCCATGCCGTCAAACGCAGCCGCGGTAAGTCTTGGAATAGACACGGTCCCTGCTGAAGCAGGTCCCGTCTTAGAGGTAGAGGCCACGGATCTTCCGTGAGCATCTCCTGAAGTTCCGGGTACCAAGTTCTTCTTGGCCAATCCGGAGCCACGAGTATCGTTCTTACTCCCCTTTGCCGTATAATTCTCAGTACTTTTGGTATGAGAGGCAGAGGAGGAAACACATACACTGACTGGAACACCCACGGTGTTACCAGAGCATCCACAGCTATTGCCTGAGGGTCTCTTGACCTGGCGCAATACCTGTCCAGTTTTTTGTTGAGGCGGGACGCCATCATATCCACCTTTGGTTTTTCCCAACGGTTCACAATCATGTGGAAGACTTCTGGATGAAGTCCCCACTCTCCCGGGTGTAGATCGAGTCTGCTGAGGAAGTCCGCTTCCCAGTTGTCCACTCCCGGAATGAACACTGCTGACAGTGCTATCACATGATCTTCCGCCCAGCGAAGAATCCTTGCAGCTTCTGCCATTGCCCTCCTGCTTCTTGTGCCGCCCTGTCTGTTTACGTGGGCGACTGCCGTGATGTTGTCCGACTGGATCAACACCGGCTGACCCTGAAGCAGGGGTTTTGCCAGGCTTAGAGCATTGTAAATCGCTCTTAGCTCCAGTATATTTATGTGAAGAGACATCTCCAGGCTTGACCACACTCCCTGGAAGTTTCTTCCCTGTGTGACCGCTCCCCAGCCTCTCAGACTGGCATCCGTGGTCACCAGGACCCAGTCCTGTATGCCGAATCTGCGGCCCTCTAACAGATGAGCACTCTGCAACCACCACAGAAGAGACACCCTTGTCCGTGGAGACAAAGTTATCCGCTGATGCATCTGCAGATGCGATCCGGACCATTTGTCCAGCAGATCCCACTGAAAAGTTCGTGCGTGGAATCTGCCGAATGGAATCGCTTCGTAAGAAGCCACCATTTTTCCCAGGACTCTTGTGCATTGATGCACAGACACTTTTCCTGGTTTTAGGAGGTTCCTGACAAGTTCGGATAACTCCCTGGCTTTCTCCTCCGGAAGAAACACCTTTTTCTGAACCGTGTCCGGAATCATTCCCAGGAACAGCAGACGTGTCGTCGGGGTCAATTGAGATTTTGGAAAATTCAGAATCCACCCGTGCTGTTGCAGCACTACTTTGGTTAGTGCTACTACGTCCCCCAGCTGTTCTCTGGACCTTGCCCTTATCAGGAGATCGTCCAAGTAAGGGATAATTAATACGCCTTTTCTTCGCAGAAGAAACATCATTTCGGCCATTACCTTGGTAAAGACCCGAGGTGCCGTGGACAATCCAAACGGCAGCGTCTGAAACTGATAATGACAGTTTTGCACCACGAACCTGAGGTACCCTTGATGTGAAGGGCAAATTGGGACATGCAGGTAAGCATCCTTGATGTCCAGGGACACCATAAAGTCCCCTTCTTCCAGATTCGCTATCACTGCTCTGAGTGACTCCATCTTGAACTTGAATTTTTGTATGTACAGGTTCAAAGATTTCAGATTTAGAATAGGCCTTACCGAGCCGTCCGGCTTCGGTACCACAAATAGTGTGGAATAATACCCCTTTCCCTGTTGTAGGAGGGGTACCTTGACTATCACCTGCTGAGAATACAGCTTGTGAATGGCTTCCAATACCGTCGCCCTGTCTGAGGGAGACGTTGGCAGAGCAGACTTTAGGAACCGGCGAGGGGGAGACTTCTCGAATTCCAACCTGTAACCCTGAGATACTACCTGCAGGATCCAGGGGTCCACCTGTGAGTGAGCCCACTGTGCGCTGAAATTCTTGAGTCGACCCCCCACCGCCCCTGAGTCCGCTTGTAAAGCCCCAACGTCATGCTGAGGGCTTTGCAGAAGCCGGGGAGGGCTTCTGCTCCTGGGAGGGAGCTGCTTGGTGCACTCTCTTACCCTTTCCTTTGCCTCGGGGCAGATATGACTGTCCTTTTGCCCGCTTGTTCTTATAGGAACGAAAGGACTGCGGCTGAAAAGACGGTGTCTTTTTCTGTTGGGAGGGGACCTGAGGTAAAAAGGTGGATTTCCCGGCTGTTGCCGTGGCCACCAAATCCGATAGACCGACCCCAAATAATTCCTCCCCTTTATACGGCAATACTTCCATATGCCGTTTGGAATCCGCATCACCTGACCACTGTCGCGTCCATAAACTTCTTCTGGCAGATATGGACATCGCACTTACTCTCGATGCCAGAGTGCAAATATCCCTCTGAGCATCTCGCATATAAAGAAAAGCATCCTTTAATTGCTCTATAGTCAATAAAATACTGTCCCTATCCAGGGTATCAATATTTTCAGTCAGGGAATCCGACCAAACCGCCCCAGCACTGCACATCCATGCAGAGGCGATGGCTGGTCGCAGTATAACACCAGTATGAGTGTATATACTTTTCAGGGTAGTTTCCAGCTTCCTATCAGCTGGATCCTTGAGGGCGGCCGTTTCAGGAGACGGTAACGCCACTTGTTTTGATAAGCGTGTGAGTGCCTTATCCACCCTAGGGGGTGTTTCCCAGCGCGCCCTAACCTCTGGCGGGAAAGGATATAATGCCAATAACTTCTTTGAAATTAGCAGTTTTCTATCGGGGTTAACCCACGCTTCATCACACACTTCATTCAATTCCTCTGATTCAGGAAAAACTACAGGTAGTTTTTTCAGACCCCACATAATACCCCTTTTTGTGGCACTTGCAGTATCAGAGATATGCAAAGCCTCCTTCATTGCCGTGATCATATAACGTGTGGCCCTACTGGAAAATACGTTTGTTTCTTCACCGTCGACACTAGATTCGGTGTCCGTGTCTGGGTCGACCGACTGAGGTAAAGGGCGTTTTACAGCCCCTGACGGTGTCTGAGACGCCTGGACAGGTACTAACTGGTTTGCCGGCCGTCTCATGTCGTCAACTGATTTTTGTAACGTGCTGACATTATCACGTAATTCCATAAACAAAGCCATCCATTCCGGTGTCGACTCCCTAGGGGGTGACATCACCATTACCGGCAATTGCTCCGCCTCCACACCAACATCGTCCTCATACATGTCGACACACGTACCGACACACAGGGAATGCTCTTATCGAAGACAGGACCCCACTAGCCCTTTGGGGAGACAGAGGGAGAGTTTGCCAGCACACACCCAAGCGCTATAAATATATAGGAACAACCCTACAGAAGTGTTGTTTCCTTTATAGCAGCTTAATATATCAATATCGCCAAAAAAGTGCCCCCCCTCTCTGTTTTTTTACCCTGTTTCTGTAGTGCAGTGCAGGGGAGAGTCCTGGGAGCCTTCCTCGCAGCGGAGCTGTGCAGGAAAATGGCACTGTGTGCTGAGGAGATAGGCCCCGCCCCCTATTTCGGCGGGCTCTTCTCCCGCTGTTTGTGAGACCTGGCAGGGGTTAAATACATCCATATAGCCCCAGGGGCTATATGTGATGTATTTTTAGCCAGAACAAGGTATTATCATTGCTGCCCAGGGCGCCCCCCCCCCCCAGCGCCCTGCACCCTCAGTGACCGCTGGTGTGAAGTGTGCTGACAACAATGGCGCACAGCTGCAGTGCTGTGCGCTACCTCATGAAGACTGAAAAGTCTTCTGCCGCCGGTTTCTGGACCTCTTCACTTTTCGGCATCTGCAAGGGGGTCGGCGGCGCGGCTCCGGGACCGGACTCCATGGCTGGGCCTGTGGTCGATCCCTCTGGAGCTAATGGTGTCCAGTAGCCTAAGAAGCCAATCCATCCTGCACGCTGGTGAGTTCACTTCTTCTCCCCTAAGTCCCTCGTTGCAGTGAGCCTGTTGCCAGCAGGACTCACTGAAAATAAAAAACCTAATAACTTTTTCTAAGCAGCTCTTTAGGAGAGCCACCTAGATTGCACCCTGCTCGGACGGGCACAAAAACCTAACTGAGGCTTGGAGGAGGGTCATAGGGGGAGGAGCCAGTGCACACCACCTAGTCCTAAAGCTTTTATTTTTGTGCCCTGTCTCCTGCGGAGCCGCTAATCCCCATGGTCCTGACGGAGTCCCAGCATCCACTAGGACGTCAGAGAAATTATCAATGGAAATCAAATTTATTAACCCATGGAGGTCTGGATTTGGAGTCACACTCAAAATTAAAGTGGAAAAACACACTACAGGCTGATCCAACTTTGATGTAATGTCCTTAAAACAAGTCAAAATGAGGCTCAGTAGTGTGTGTGGCCTCCACGTGCCTGTATGACCTCCCTACAACCCACACAAGTGGCTCAGGTAGTGCAGCTCATCCAGGATGGCACATCAATGCGAGCTGTGGCAAGAAGGTTTGCTGTGTCTGTCAGCGTAGTGTCCAGAGCATGTTGGCGCTACCAGGAGACAGGCCAGTACATCAGGAGACGTGGAGGAGGCCGTAGGAGGGCAACAACCCAGCAGCAGGACCGCTACCTCCGCCTTTGTGCAAGGAGGAATAGAAGGAGCACTGCCAGAGCCCTGCAAAATGACCTCCAGCAAGCCACAAATGTGCATGTGTCTACTCAAACGATCAGAAACAGACTCCATGAGGGTGGTATGAGGGCCCGACGTCCACAGGTGGGGGTTGTGCTTACAGCCCAACACTGTGCAGGACGTTTGGCATTTGCCAGAGAACACCAAGATTGGCAAATTCGCCACTGGCGCCCTGTGCTCTTCACAGATGAAAGCAGGTTCTCACTGAGCACATGTGACAGAGTCTGGAGACGCCAAGGAGAACGTTCTGCTGCCTGCAACATCCTCCAGCATGACCGGTTTGGCAGTGGGTCAGTAATGGTGTGGGGTGGCATTTCTTTGGGGGGCCGCACAGTCCACCATGTGCTCGCCAGGGGTAGCCTGACTGCCTTAGGTACCGAGATGAGATCCTCAGACCCCTTGTGAGACCATATGCTGGTGCGGTTGGCCCTGGATTCCTCCTAATGCAAGACAATGCTAGACCTCATGTGGCTGGAGTGTGTCAGCAGTTCCTGCAAGACCAAGGCATTGATGCTATGGACTGGCCCGCCCGTTCCCCAGACCTGAATCCAATTGAGTACATCTGGGACATCATGTCTCGCTCCATCCACCAACGCCACGTTGCACCACAGACTGTCCAGGAGTTGGCGGATGCTTTAGTCCAGGTCTGGGAGATCCCTCAGGAGACCATCCGCCACCTCATCAGGAGCATGCCCAGGCATTGTAGGGAGGTCATAGGCCACACACACTACTGAGCTTCATTTTGACTTGTTTAAGGACATTACATCAAAGTTGGATCAGCCTGTAGTGTGTTTTTCCACTTTAATTTTGAGTGTGACTCCAAATCCAGACCTCCATGAGTTAATAAATTTGATTTCCATTGATAAGTTTTGTGTGATTTTGTTGTCAGCACATTCAACTATGTAAAGAACAAAGTATTTAATAAAAATATTTCATTCATTCAGATCTAGGATGTGTTACTTTAGTGTTCCCTTTATTTTTTTTGAGCAGTGTATATTTTTTTTTACATTGTGCTACCTCCGCTCTGCATCCTGCACAACCCAACTGTCTAGTTCTCCAGTGTCCCCTAATGGATGATAGAGAAATTCTGAATAAACGCAAATACAGTAGCTTACAACTGCAAGTTCTAAGACCCCTCTCCCATCGTAGACACAATCTGGTTGTGAACTGTAAACTCTGACTAAGGTCTATGTGGAATGTCAAGGCACAGAACCTTATATAAGCAGCATTGCATACCGAAGAAATCCGCATGTTCACTTCCTTCACAAACTCGTTATGGGACTCAACAGAGGCAACTGGAGAGCCATGATCTTCTACAACTACAAGAGAGTGTTCTGCGATAGGAGGACAGTATTGACCGACTGTGAGCTGCATTTGGAGAGGAAGCACAGTATTGAAGACACAGCACTGTGTTGAAATGGTTTGCAGCATTTCGGCACGGCACAAGGTTTCTGGTAGACAAGGAGCGCTTTGGCCAACCGGTGTCCACCATCGCCGAGGACAATGATGCTGCCGTGCGGGCTAGGGTGCATCAAACGCCCCAACATTTGGAATGCTTGCTGTCCCTATTCTTAAAATGTACCTTTTTAGCATAGAAACAACTGTGCAAATTTTTTTTGATGTACGATTTGACTTAGGTGGTCCACCTCCACACCCAAAAATTGTCTGTATTGTATTGTACTGTACTGTATTATACAAAACAACTAACTTTAGAAAAACGAAGCCAACTTTTGTATGTGTGCCATGAATGCGTGTCTTACATTGATTTAAGAACATAAGAACATAACAAAGAAAGGGAAAAGCATGAAGCCTCATGGGCCTATCGTGGCTGTTCCCATCCAAATCATAAATCATTAATCAAATCATTATTTCTTTTTCAGATAAAATAAATAGAAATAAAATCAGGATTTTGGTACTTACCGATAAATCCCTTTCTCCGATTCCACAGGGGCCACTGGAGCGTAGTTACAATGGGGAAATAGTAGGCAGTAATTGGGAGCTGGCACTTTAAAATTCTCACACTGTGGCTAGCTCCTCCCCTACTATCTCCCCTCCAAGCCAGTCTACGTAAAACTGTGCCCGATGAGAGATGGAATAAACAAACCTTAAGGTAGAGGAGGTTAATGACGCCCTGTAAACCAGGATAAACCAAACTAAACCTGGAACAGAACCTGACAAAAACCAGGCTAGCCTGTACTCAACAAGCAGTCATATATTGATCTGCAAACCTTTAAGCAAAAAACAAGGAGGAACAGCGCTGGGCGGGCGTCCAGTGGCCCCTGTGGAATCGGAGAAAGGGATTTATCGGTAAGTACCAAAATCCTGATTTCTCCTTCATCCACTAGGGGCCACTGGAGCGTAGTTACAATGGGGACGTCCCAGAGCTCCCAAAAACGGGTGGGAGAGCGCTGAGAGTCCTGTAAAAACTGCTCGGCCAAACTGTGATGCAGAGGCCGCAAAATTGTCAAACTTGTAGAATTTGACAAAACGAATGTCGGTCCGACCAAGTAGCCGCCCGACAAACCATTTATGGAGACCCCACGGGCAGCCGCCCCTGAAGGTCTTACAACGCGCATAAAGTGCGCTGAAATGGAAAACGGAGGCTTCCTAGCAACCGCCAAGAAGACTGTCTGATGGTCAGATGTATCCAACGTCCCAGCGTATGCTGGGACCCCGGCTATTTAGCACGGGAGCATCGTACAGCACAAAGAAGAAAAACACTTCGTCGAATAGCCGAAGACCTCTGTAGAGAGTCGGCGAGCCCTGACAACATTCATAGAGGACCAAAAAACACTAGTGTCAGATTTATCTGAAAAATGGACATTCCCTCTGGAAGAAACGACCGCCGAGACCGAAGCTCAGCCGGGGGAGTTGCCAATAGAGTACTCCCTGAAAAAGAGGCCGAACTGACGGCCGCTAGGCTAATCTCTTTTGGAAGAAAACCGAAAAAGGCAGATACCTAAAATTCAGGTCAGTGTGGTTTGAAGCGCAGCTGAGCAAAACCTCCCAGAGAAACCAAAGATGACGGCTGAATGGTAACTGAAAAAAGGGGAAAACCCCTTTTATGCTTATTATGTCCCATACAGTTTTCCAAAAGTGGCAAAAGCGAGAAGAGATAACAGACTTCTGAAATCGAGGCCCAGTAGGCCTAACCGAACTAGGGAACTCCTCCCTTCTGAGGTCTCGAGAACAGTCACACGGTTAAACGAGACCAGTGTAAGATTGAACAAAGAAAAAGGACCCTGTTGAAGTAGACAGTCCAGTCGAGGTAGGAGCCAAGGCTCCTCTACTGACAACAGGTGTATCTGTATCTTCAAGTCATGCGTGGCCCAACCAGAGCCACCGAGAGGGCTAGCACACATAATCCCCTCCTGTGTTACCGAACATGAGGTAGAAATCAAAAAGGGAGGCAGGATAGAATAACCAGAAAACTCCCCAGAGCCCTGAGGGCCTCCTCGGCTACTGCCGCCCGAGCTCACGTCCGAGAGTAGTAAAGGGTTAAGAGTCAGTCAGAACGCCCTGAGGTCGATCCGAAATCTCCGCCCACAGCGGACCAGCTGACAAAACTCCGGGGAATGTTTCCTCACCCGGGAGTCTGACCTGGTGGCTTGACCTTTTTGGAAAGAAGATTGTTGTCCCCCGCTCAGAGAGGAATGTTGTCCCCCGCTCAGAGAGGAATGTAGGCGACCACTCATTGCGTCGCAACTTGACAGAAGGAATAGAGTACCTGGTGCCGAGGAAGGAAAAAAAATAAATAAATCCTCTGACGGACCGTGTTGAGAAACGTCTACGAGGAGCATAAATTGGATCTGTGTTGAACCAGAAGCTCCTGGATCCTCCGGATATTCAGAAGCCACCTAATGTACAGAGTGGGAAAGTAGCAGTAGATTGTCCCATTAGGGAACCAACGTCACCTACTGCCCTTGAAAAAGAGTTATTCTGTGATCTTCCTGAACTCTGTGGGAGCGGAAGAGAGACCGAAAGGAAAGGACTGACAGTGAAAATGAGAATCCTGTAATGCGAATCTGAGAAAAGCCCGTCCAGCGGAAATGAGTAAACAGGCATCTCTGAAGACAAGGGACGCGTAAAACTCCCTTTCTTGTTCAAACTAGCAATCACAGACTGAAAGGATTCTAAGGCCAGAATAGGCCTGGCCGAGCCAACTGGCTTCGGAACGTGAGAAGAAAACAAAGGCCTGAGAACTGTCCCGATTCAAATGATATGTGAAAAACAGGGATCAACACCCTTTGCGGTTAGAAGCATATGGAGCGCCGCCTGCAGTATGACTCTCTTGTCATCGTAAATCGGCCGACCCCTGCCGAGGGACTCCTGAGATGGTTGTACTCCAAAATCTAGTTTGTAACCGCCCAAGCCTTCTCAGTTCTTCCCGCAGGACCACCAACCTGCGCCTACCCTGGGACCCTCCAGGTGGTAGGAAAGTCTGACCTGTAGTGGGTTTATAGGATGACCTAAAATCAGACTGGACCGAGGATGCTGAACCTCTGCTTCAGCCTTTTACCCCTAGATCCCCTGGCGACTGAGATATCGCCCGTGTGGAGTCGAAAGTTTGAAGGGGCACGGAAAAATCTAAAGGAAAGACCGGTAAAGGTCTGTCTTGGAGCTGGGGCAGTATTAGGAGAAAGCAAAGTGGACTTACCTCCCATGGTTCAAGAAATCCTGCAGAAAGATCCTTCCCCTGAACCATCTGCCCCGTAGGATTACATGTTCACCTGTCACTGTCGCAGACCCAGAGGTCGTCGGGTTAAGACAGCCCAAGCGAAAATGCAGGGTCCGAGTCTGCAGACGTGGAGACCTCCAAAGATCATAAAGCATAATCCTGATTCAGACCTGTACCAAAGTATCAGTTTATCCTGATGCGACTTATCCCGTAACCTAGAGGACAATTGTTCCACAACCTACCTGCTCCGGACAAGATAGAACCGCGCTGCCGTATATGTCTTTGATGGATCCCTGAGCAAGGCTGCCTCAGGAAAACAGCAGCTTGTTGGACCGGCGATACATCGAGGGGTATACCCTAGAGAGGTTCTGATACCATCTCCTGCCGTCTGCGGGGAAAGGATAGGAAAAACAAACATTGTTTGATACCTGATATTGTGTATTCGGGTGTCTGCCGGCCGCCTACCGGAGCCTGCCCAGCTCATCCGAGACTGGACCAGTCGCTGTCATTTCGTCATTGGCGTCGAACCCCGATGGACTTGACGTGTCCGCCTCCTTTACCTGCAGTACCAGACGAACTGCTGTATAATGCACCTGGATATTCTGAGACACTGGTTCAGACTCCACAGAAAACAGACATCATCAGTATTGTAACCTGGAAGGTTAGTTAGCAAGGTTCCTTTAGAAACCTGGAGAGGTGAAATGACGTACAAGGTCTCTGGTTAATAGTGACATTACCTGTATAATCTGAGCTGTTCAAACAGGAGTGTTCTGCAGGTGCGTGGAGGGCTAAGCAGATGGCTCCACCGCATACTTCACACCTAAGAGGGAATTCTTTGACTATCCCAGGTGAGACCAACGAAAGGAGAAAAGGTGGGTTAAATAAACACAGCCCTATGTAAGATCTGCACTATAATGTGTAGTGACCAACACGATTCAAATAAACTTTCTGGAGCAGTGGAGACCTGAACCAGTAGCGCTGCGCTGTGGGACAGGAGTCTTAGCCCTAGGCTATAGGAGCTCCCCTTAAAGTTTTTCAAACCCTGGTCCCCCTGTACAGATACCTGCTACTAGCATACTGAGCAGCAGCGCTATTTGTCTGATGCCTTACACACATTTCTCAAATTACAAATAGCATTAGTAACTAGTGACACCAAGGAATAATAAAGGGAAGGCAACACCCCGCCCTGTATGTAGTGTACCGCTAATTTAGGTGCACCAGATGTTTCTCGGAGGTTCCGCTGGCTTTTCAAAATGGTGACCAGACTGCGAGAAAAGATGGGGGAAAATGTTATGTGGTAAGGAGGTATTTTGTTATTAGAAAACATTGCGGAAATGGTTTGTTTTATCCTAAGGATGTATGTGGACACATCTGTACAAACTACACACAGCTAGGGCCACGGTGGGAACCAAACCCACGACCTCCAATGCCGCGAGGCAGCAATGCCAACCACTACACCATCCGCACTGCCCTATATACGGTATTGTATGCATATATCTATATACATACCTCCACACACACACACATATATATATATATATATATATATATATATATATATATATATATATATATATATATATATATATATATATATATATATACACACACACATATACACACCCACAGTGAATCCAACCGTGTATGTGAACCCACTAGGGTAGATAAATACTGTGCCTGTGTAAATACTGTCTATTTGAACCTAATAGTATTTGTAGGGTAAAGCACAGTAGATTTTTAATCAGTAATGAGATGAGCCCCAGCTCCTGTAATAGAGCAGGCTCCATGTATGAAATGTCTGGCAGAGGACTCTCCTGCCGGGAGGAATGGCTGACAAAGTCAGATATTACCAATATGTCAGCAACTCCCTGCACAGAAACACTAAAAACCCCCCTGAAACAGGATTTGTGCCTAGAGGCAGTGAACGCTGCGATCCGCCGCCGGGAGCCCGCTGAGCAAAGCGGGAATAGCCTTCACCCCCACATCCTACCTTTATCCTCCCTGAACAGCCCGGAGAGGGAAGGGAGCTTGCAGCGGCCGGGGAGCGGTATGACAGTGAAGCGGCGGTCCTGTAGCGGCCGGGGGACGGAGAGCGCTTAACCCGCCGAACAGAGCGGGAGTTAGCTCCGCCCCCCCCCGCTTCGGCGCCAAATTCAAACCTGCTCTACAGTAAGCGGGAAGCGCCCTGTATCTCCCCGTCCGCTTGTATGCTGCGGCCGGGGAGCGGACAGTCCATTACACAACACTGACATAAGATAAAGGCGGCAACTATAAAAGGCAACCAGCCTTGTAACTTACATTTCACTGTTCTGTATCCCCCGGCTGCCTTCTGCTGCAGCCGGGTAGTGAAGAGCGCTGAGCCCGTCTACAGAGCGGGCTGAAGCTCCGCCCCCCATATAATGGCGCCAAGTTCAAATTAGTAAGCACCTTTGATGCACTCCAGCCTTCTATGACTGGAGATACATATGTTGAAAACTGAATCTGTAAAAGCATACATCAGTCTGGAGGGGGGGATGTTTGTACTCACCACTTTAGGCGTACTCTGTTCGACCCCGCGGCCCCGACACGCGCCGCACGCAGCGGTGTCTGGCCGGAATCCTCTGTGATGGAGTGGCCCCGACACGCGCCGCACGCAGCGGTGTCCGGCCACATTTGATACTCACCGCTGCCCTGCTGCCGGAATCTTCTGCTGGATGGAGTGGCCGCGACACGCGCCGCACGCAGCGGTGTCCGCCAACTCAGGAGAGCTCAGTGTCTCCCTCAGCCGGGGCCCATCCCGAGCCGCACGCAGCTGCGATGGGACCCCGCCGGCAGCTCCCGCGGTGCAGACTGGCAGTGGCAGAGCTGCCAGTCTGTGTGTGTAAGTAAGAAAAAATAAAATAATAAAGAAAAAAGAAAAAATTCTTCAGCTAAACCCAAGTGAACCAGCTCACATCGGGCACTAACTAAGACTGGCTTGGAGGGGAGATAGTAGGGGAGGAGCTAGCCACAGTGTGAGAATTTTAAAGTGCCAGCTCCCAATTACTGCCTACTATTTCCCCATTGTAACTACGCTCCAGTGGCCCCTAGTGGATGAAGGAGAAATAAAAAAAATTGAAAAATAGAAATTAATAGAAATCTTTAATCTTCAGGGGCATGGTGGGCCACATAAATATCATCTCAGATTCTTCAAAATTGGTATGCAATATATCCTTAACAATTCAAAAAAATGTAGCATGGGGACAAATCATCCTTCTTTTAAAAATTCATGGGGCTTTTGATGCACCCTAGTGCGGGCTAGAGTTGAGGTGGACGCTAGGGTGACCATGGCCCAGTTAGAGGAGATGGGAATCTCATCAGGATCCATCCGCTTGATACTCCACGAAAAGCTTCCTGAGCAAAGTTTCTGCAGCTGGGTGCCCCATCAGCTGACTCAAGAGCAGAAGGAAGCTTGAGTGACATGGTGCCGCAAACATGATGGTCAGGTTTGATGGTGGTCGCTCAAACGCTGGGAGATCATCAGTGGTGATGAATCCTGGATCTACAGTTTCGACCCCGGGACCAAACAAGTCAGCCCAGTGGATCCCAGTTGGAGGTGTGCAGCCATAGAAGTTTCAACATGAGTGCAGCATTGCCAAACAGATGGTGGCTGGTATTGTGGCCAAGACTGGTCATGTAGCTACCGTACCACGCATGCAGCAGGGCACAGTTACTGGGGACTGGTATGCCAACTAATGCATGCCGCAAGTGCTGTAAGCCAATACCAGGCACCGTCCGAGAACTTGCGCTTGTGGTGCATTTTTCCATTACGATAATGCACCTGCCCACAACTCCAGGAAAGTGTTGGATTATCTGGTCTATGAACGCATCCAGGAACTTAGTCATCCCGCGTTCAGTCAACACCTGGGCCCCTTGCAACTTCTTTGTGTTCCAACAAATCAAGCCCAAGATGCGTGGGATTCGTCTTGAGTCACCAGAAGTCGCATTGGAGACCTTCATCCAGCATGTAGAAGACATACCTGCTTTGGACTGGTCCAGCTGCTTCACCAAGTGGTTTTGAGTGCCTGCAAGTTTGCATAGACTCCTCTGGCTAATACTGTGACTATCACACCTCCACGAACCTGTCTCTGATCACTTGCACCCCCATGTACCTGTCCTCCATCACTTACACCCCCATGTACCTGTCCCCCATCACCTGCACCCCCATGTACCTGTCCCCCATCACTTGCACCCCCATGTACCTGTCCCCCATCACTTGCACCCCCATGTACCTGTCCCCCATCACCTGCCCCTCTCCATCCCCGTTTATCACTCACACCTACCCTACCTCCATCACCTGCACTTCCCCGTCCATCACTCACACCTACCCTACCTCCATCACCTGCACCTCCCCGTCCAGCACTCACACCTACCCTAAATCCATCACCTGCACTTCCCCATCCCTGTCCATCACTCACACCTACCCTACCTCCATCACTTGCACCGCCCCATCGCCGTCCATCACTCACACCTACCCTACCTCCATCACCTGCACCTCCCCGTCCATCACTCACACCTACCCTACCTCCATCACCTGCACCTCCCCATCCCCGTCCAGCACTCACACCTACACTACATCCATCACCTGCACTTCCCCATCCCTGTCCATCACTCACACCTACCCTACCTCCATCACCTGCACCGCCCCATCCCCGTCCATCACTCACACCTACCCTACCTCCATCATCTGCACCTCCCCATCCATCACTTACACCGCCACCTACCTATCCACCATCATTGAACCCATTATTAAGCTTCTGAGCTAAGCGCCCGTTACTGACACCGATCCCGCAGCCCGGGGACATCCGGCCGCCATCACCGAGCAAACCAAGCCAGTGCCGGGGTCGGACACAGCGAAGGGAGGGAGGGAGGGAGGTGGCCGAGCATGACATAACACGGAGACGCCGCGTACAGCGCCTGTTACTCCCTCGCTCTCCTCCTGCACCGCGGGTAACTTCTGTTTGTCCCAATCTGATACCAACAGCCCCGCCCCCATCCCTGCTCTGAGCATACAGGAAGCGTCTGAGGCTCATCTGCTATTACAGGTAACATGCATGGGGAGTGAGTGCGCCCTGTGTTACTGGTTGCACTGGCTGGGGGTGTGAGTGCGCCCTGTGCTGGAGGCAGGAGGTGTGCGTGTGCTCTTTGTTTGGGAATGTGAATGTGGCCAGTGCTAGAGGCAGGGAGTGTGCCCTTTGCTGGGAGTTTGAGTGTGCTCTGTGTTAGGGGCAGGGGGTGTGCGTATACTCTGTGCTGGAGGCATGGAGTGTTAGTGTGCTCTGTTAGGGGTAAGGTGTGTGAGTGTGCCCTGTGCTGGAGGGAGGAGATGTGAGTGCGCCTTGTGCAGGAGGCAGGGGGTGTGAGTGCGCTCTGTGCAGGATCCAGTTGGTGTGAGTGCCCTGTGCAGGAGGCCAGGAGCCAGGGGGTGTGAGTGTGCCCTGTGCAGGAGCCAGGGTGGGTGAGTGTGCCTTGTCCTAGGGACTGGAGGTGTAAGTGCACTGTGCTAGGAAATGGGATTGTGAGTGTGCCTTGTGTAAAGGTGTGTACACACGGTGAGATTTAGCCTTGCGATTTTGACTATATAGTCAAAATTGCAAGGAAAGTTAGTGCAAATCGCAAGTTGTTAGCCACCTTGCGATCCCAATGCGCGGTCCTGCAGGGTTGGTATCGCAAGGTTAGGTAGACTGTGCAGGCAAGTCAATTTTGACTATCTAGTACTAATGTATAGTCAAAATTGGCACATAGACAATATCGCATAGTCCATATCAAAGATAGCCAAAGTCTCACTGTGTGTATGCTGGTGCTGGGAATGTGAGTGTGGCCAGAGCTAGAGGAAGGGAGTGTGAGTGTGCCCTGTGCTGGGGCCTGGGGGTGCGAGTGTGCCCTGTGCTGGGGCCTGGGGGTGTGAGTGTGCCCTGTGCTTGGGTGTGAGTGTGCCCTGTGCTGGGGCCTGGGGGTGCGAGTGTGCCCTGTGCTGGGGCCTGGGTGAGTGAGTGTGCCGTTTGCTAGGGGTGGGGTGAGTGTGCTGGGGCCTGGTGGTGAGAGTGTTCCCTGTGCTGGAGGCATGGGGTTTGAGTGTGCCCTGGACTTGGGCCTAGGCGTGTGAGTGTGCCCTGCACTGGAGGCAGGGGGTGTGAGTGTGCCCTGGGATGGGGCCCGTGGAGGGGTGCCCTGCATTGGAGGCAGGGGCTGTGAGTGTCTGTGTACCCTGAGGTGTTGAGCGATATTGATTTCTCGGGGTTTATGTCTTTGAAGAGTAACAGGCTCTTACAAGTTGATGACACTTTTTATATAGATTTCCAATGTACCTGAAAACTAATGTAAGAATACCACAGTATAATAGTTTACAGATAAAAAATGTCATTCAAGTAATAAAATTCCCATACATAGAGCTAAAACAACAAGGCCGTTCCTTGTGACACTGCTTCCTTTATCGTGGACTGTGGACATATTGTTTGATGGTCCGTTTCTCCTTTGCTGGGAGTTCTTTCACCATTATGAGATAAGCTTTGTTATTTTATTTCTATGTACGGGCATTTTATTACTTGAATCATGTTTAATGCATCGTGTGTGGCACCCTTTGTTCTTTTTTTCTATTTTAAGATTTACTTGGACAGGTGTTTTATATAGAGTTCCCGCGAGTGGGGACGGCACTGGGCAGGCAGCTTTAGCAGCGGGCTGCGATTAGGGCGAGGCTCATTTTGCACTTTAGAATTTGGCAGGGTGCTGCGTCCTGCTAAAAAGGCTGCCAAAATATCTCTCTCTACCTTATTTTTATGGCTTGAACAACACACTGTATACTGTGTCTATTAATAACGCATATTTCATAATTTCTCTAACGTCCTAGTGGATGCTGGGGACTCCGTCAGGACCATGGGGAATAGCGGCTCCGCAGGAGACAGGGCACAAAAGTAAAAGCTTTAGGATCAGGTGGTGTGCACTGGCTCCTCCCCCTATGACCCTCCTCCAAGCCTCAGTTAGATTTTTGTGCCTGGCCGAGAAGGGTGCAATCTAGATGGCTCTCCTAAAGAGCTGCTTAGAGTAAAAGTTTTGTTAGGTTTTTTATTTTCAGTGAGTCCTGCTGGCAACAGGCTCACTGCATCGAGGGACTTAGGGGAGAGAAGTGAACTCACCTGCGTGCAGGATGGATTGGCTTCTTAGGCTACTGGACACCATTAGCTCCAGAGGGAGTCGGAACACAGGTCTCACCCTGGGGTTCATCCCGGAGCCGCGCCGCCGACCCCCTTGCAGATGCCGAAAAGTGAAGAGGTCCAGAAACCGGCGGCAGAAGACTTTTCAGTCTTCATAAGGTAGCGCACAGCACTGCAGCTGTGCGCCATTGTTGTCAGCACACTTCATAACAGCGGTCACTGAGGGTGCAGGGTGCTGGGGGGGGCGCCCTGGGCAGCAATGATAGTACCTTATTCTGGCTAAAAATACATCACATATAGCCCCTGGGGGCTATATGGATGTATTTAACCCCTGCCAGGTCTCAGAAAAACGGGAGAAGAAGCCCGCCGAAAAGGGGGCGGGGCCTATTCTCCTCAGCACACAGCGCCATTTTCCCTCACAGAAATGCTGGTGGGAAGGCTCCCAGGCTCTCCCCTGCACTGCAGAAACAGGGTTAAAACAAAGAGGGGGGGCACTGATTTGGCGATATGACTACATATATTAAAATGCTATAAGGGAAAAGCACTTATATAAAGGTTGTCCCTGTATAATTATAGCGTTTTTGGTGTGTGCTGGCAAACTCTCCCTCTGTCTCCCCAAAGGGCTAGTAGGTCCTGTCCTCTATCAGAGCATTCCCTGTGTGTGTGCTGTGTGTCGGTACGTGTATGTCGACATGTATGAGGACGATGTTGGGAGGCGGAGCAAATTGCCTGTAATGGTGATGTCACTCTCTAGGGAGTCGACACCGGAATAGATGGCTTATTTAAGGAATTACGTGATAATGTCAACACGCTGCAAGTCGGTTGACGACATGAGACGGCCGGCAAACATATTAGTATCTGTCCAGGCGTCTAAAACACCGTCAGGGACGTTATAATGCCCATTTTACCTCAGTCGGTCGACACAGACACGGACACTGACTCAAGTGTCGACGGTGAAGAAACAAACGTATTTTCCTTTAGGGCCACACGTTACTTGTTAAGGGCAATGAAGGAGGTGTTACATATTTCTGATACTACAAGTACCACAAAAAAGGGTATTATGTGGGGTGTGGAAAAACTACCTATAGTTTTTCCTGAATCAGATAAATTAAATGAAGTGTGTGATGAGGCGCGGGGTTCCCCCGATAGAAAATTATTGGCGGTATACCCTTTCCCGCCAGAAGTTAGGGCGCGTTGGGAAACACCCCTTAGGGTGGATAAGGCGCTCACACGCTTATCAAAACAAGTGGCGGTACCGTCTCCAGATACGGCCGCACTCAAGGAGCCAGCTGATAGGAGGCTGGAAAATATCCTAAAAAGTATATACACACATACTGGTGTTATACTGCGACCAGCGATCGCCTCAGCCTGGATGTGCAGCGCGGGGGTGGCTTGGTCGGATTCCCTGACTGAAAATATTGATACCCTTGACAGGGACAGTATTTTATTTACTATAGAGCATTTAAAGAATGCATTTCTATATATGCGAGATGCACAGAGGGATATTTGCACTCTGGCATCAAGAGTAAGTGCGATGTCCATATCTGCCAAAAGATGTTTATGGACACGACAGTGGTCAGGTGATGCAGATTCCAAACGGCACAAAGATGTATTGCCGTATAAAGGGGAGGAGTTATTTGGGGGTCGGTCCATCGGACCTGGTGGCCACGGCAACTGCTGTGAAATCCACCGTTTTTACCCTAAGTCACATCTATGCAGAAAAAGACACCGTCTTTTCAGCCTCAGTCCTTTCGTCCCCATAAGCATATCTGCCCAGGGATAGAGGAAAGGGAAGAAGACTGCAGCAGGCAGCCCATTCCCAGGAACAGAAGCCTTCCACCGCTTCTGCCAAGTTCTCAGCATGACGCTGGGGCCGTACAGGACCCCTGGATCCTACAAGTAGTATCCCAGGGGTACAGATTGGAAAGTCGAGACGTTTCCCCTCGCAGGTTCCTGAAGTCTGCTTTACCAACGTCTCCCTCCGACAGGGAGGCAGTATTGGAAACAATTCACAAGCTGTATTCCCAGCAGGTGATAATCAAAGTACCCCTCCTACAACAAGGAAAGGGGTATTATTCCACACTATATTGTGGTACTGAAACCAGAAGGCTCGGTGAGACCTATTCTAAATCTGAAATATTTGAACACTTACAAAGGTTCAAATCAAGATGGAGTCACTCAGAGCAGTGATAGCGAACCAGGAAGAAGGGGACTATATGGTGTCCCGGGACATCAGGGATGCTTACCTCCATGTCCCAATTTGCCCTTCTCACCAAGGGTATCTCAGGTTCGTGGTACAGAACTGTCACTATCAGTTTCAGACGCTGCCGTTTGGATTGTCCACGGCACTCCGGGTCTTTACCAAGGTAATGCCCGAAATGATGATTCTTCTTCGAAGAAAATGGACGACCTCCTGATAAGAGCAAGGTCCAGAGAACAGTTGGAGGTCGGAGTAGCACTATCTCAAGTAGTTCTACGACAGCACGGGTGGATTCTAAATATTCCAAAACCGCAGTTGTTTCCGACGACACGTCTGCTGTTCCTAGGGACTGGACACAGTCCAGAAAAAGGTGTTTCTCCCGGAGGAGAAAGCCAGGGAGTTATCCGAGCTAGTCAGGAACCTCCTAAAACCAGGAAAAGTGTCAGTGCATCATTGCACAAGAGTCCTGGGAAAAATGGTGGCTTATTACGAAGCGATTCCATTCGGCAGATTCCACGCAAGAACTTTTCAGTGGGATCTGCTGGACAAATGGTCCGGATCGCATCTTCAGATGCATCAGCGGATAACCCTATCTCCAAGGACAAGGGTGTCTCTCCTGTGGTGGTTACAGAGTGCTCATCTTCTAGAGGGCCGCAGATTCGGCATTCAGGATTGGATGCTAGTGACCACGGAGGCCAGCCTGAGAGGCTGGGGAGCAGTCACACAGGAAAAAAAAAAAAAAAAAAATTTCCAGGGAGTGTGATTAAGTCTGGAGACTTTTCTCCACATAAATATACTGGAGCTAAGGGCAATTTATAATGCTCTAAGCTTAGCAAGACCTCTGCTTCAAGGTCAGCCGGTATTGATCCAGTGGGACAACATCACGGCAGTCGCCCACGTAAACAGACAGGGCGGCACAAGAAGCAGGAGGGCAATGGCAAAAACTGCAAAGATTCTTCGCTGGGCGGAAAATCATGTGATAGCACTGTCAGCAGTGTTCATTCCGGGAGTGGACAACTGGGAAGCAGACTTCCTCAGCAGGCACGACCTCCACCCGGGAGAGTGGGGACTTCATCGGGAAGTTTTCCACATGATTGTGAACCGTTGGGAAAGACCAAAGGTGTACATGATGGCGTCCCGCCTGAACAAAAAACTGGACAAGTATTGCGCCAGGTCAAGAGACTTTCAGGCAATAGCTGTGGACGTTCTGGTAACACCGTGGGCGTACCAGTCGGTGTATGTGTTCCCTCCTCTGCTTCTCTTACCCAAGGTATTGAGAATTATAAGACGTAGAGGAGTAAGAACTATACTCGTGGCTCCGGATTGGCCAAGAAGGACTTGGTACCCGGAACTTCAAGAGATGCTCACAGAGGACTCATGACCTCTGCCGCTAAGAAGGGACTTGCTTCAGCATGTACCATGTCTGTTCCAAGACTTACCGCGGCTGCGTTTGACGGCATGGCGGTTGAACGCCGGATCCTAAGGGAAAAAGGCATTCCGGAAGAGGTCATTCCTAACCTGGTCAAAGCCAGGAAGGACGTGACCGCACAACATTATCACCACATGTGGCGAAAATATGTTGCGTGGTGTGAGGCCAGGAAGGCTCCACAAAGAAATTTCAACTCGGTCGATTCCTGCATTTCCTGCAAACAGGAGTGTCTATGGGCCTCAGATTGGGGTCCATTAAGGTTCAAATTTCGGCCCTGTCAATTTTCTTCCAGAAAGAATTGGCTTCAGTTCCTGAAGTCCAGAAGTTTGTCAAGGGAGTACTGCATATACAACCCCCTTTTGTGCCTCCAGTGGCACTGTGGGATCTCAACGTAGTTCTGGGATTCCTCAAATCACATTGGTTTAAACCGCTCAAATCTGTGGATTTGAAATATCTCACATGGAAAGTGACCATGATGTTGGCCCTGGCCTCGGCCAGGCGAGTGTCAGAATTGGCGGCTTTGTCTCACAAAAGCCCATATCTGATTGTCCATTCGGACGGGGCAGAGCTGCGGACTCGTCCCCAGTTTCTCCCTAAGGTGGTGTCAGCGTTTCACCTGAACCAGCTTATTGTGGTACCTGCGGCTACTAGGGACTTGGAGGACTCCAAGTTGCTAGATGTTGTCAGGGCCCTGAAAATATCGGTTTCCAGGACGGCTAGAGTCAGGAAAACTGACTTGCTGTTATCCTGTATGCACCCAACAAACTGGGTGCTCTTGCTTCTAAGCAGACGATTGCTAGTTGGATGTGTAGTACAATTCAGCTTGCACATTCTGTGGCAGGCCTGCCACAGCCAAAATATGTAAATGCCCATTCCACAAGGAAGGTGGGCTCATCCTGGGCGGCTGCCCGAGGGGTCTCGGCATTACAACTCTGCCGAGCAGCTACGTGGTCGGGGGGAGAACACGTTTGTAAAATTCTACAAATTTGATACCCTGGCTAAAGAGGACCTGGAGTTCTCTCATTCGGTGCTGCAGAGTCATCCGCACTCTCCCGCCCGTTTGGGAGCTTTGGTATAATCCCCATGGTCCTGACGGAGTCCCCAGCATCCACTAGGACGTTAGAGAAAATAAGATTTTACTTACCGATAAATCTATTTCTCGTAGTCCGTAGTGGATGCTGGGCGCCCATCCCAAGTGCGGATTGTCTGCAATACTTGTACATAGTTATTGGTACAAAAATCGGGTTATTATTGTTGTGAGCCATCTTTTCAGAGGCTCCGCTGTTATCATGCTGTTAACTGGGTTCAGATCACAGGTTGTACAGTGTGATTGGTGTGGCTGGTATGAGTCTTACCCGGGATTCAAAATCCTTCCTTATTGTGTACGCTCGTCCGGGCACAGTATCCTAACTGAGGCTTGGAGGAGGGTCATAGGGGGAGGAGCCAGTGCACACCACCTGATCCTAAAGCTTTTACTTTTGTGCCCTGTCTCCTGCGGAGCCGCTATTCCCCATGGTCCTGACGGAGTCCCCAGCATCCACTACGGACTACGAGAAATAGATTTATCGGTAAGTAAAATCTTATTTTTTCACTTCTAATAGTCCATAAGCACTATTATCTATCTAGTTAAAAACCTGTCAAAATCATGGACTCCAGGCCAGATTATAGGGGAGAGGGGGGGGGGGTTAGTCGGGGTCAGGGCAGTCGCTCTCTCTCTACAGCACCCTCTCTCCATATTCAGCAAGTGTGAAACAGTCAGATCAACGTTTTTAATTAATTAGCAACAGGCTGTAACATCTCCCTGCATGATCACTTTCATTTGGTCCATGTGGCGGCCTCTATTGGCCACCGCCGCACATAACAGGTGAGGAGCAGCTCTTATGTATGCATGTATGTATATGTGTATATATTATACACACACATGTAATTGACTCGCTCGGGCTATCCTATTACGCCCGATGCTGGCAGTTATCAGGGATTATGTTTCACATGCCTCAAGCACGCAAAACAAAATCCCTGATAACCAGCCCTTAGAGCCTCCTTTTTTCATGAAAAGAAATAGCTGTAGGAACTTATGCCGGATCCCATGTGTTTTCGCCCAAGAACCGGTAATTTTTCATCTGAGAAAAAAAAAGGGCTATGATTGGATAGCCCAATAATGACCATTGGTTTAAAATCGCGATAATAGCTTTTATTTTCATCCCAAAAAATTAGTGCTGGCAATTGGATACCGCCCTTAGAGTGCACTAAAACTATAGGCCAAAATTATACCCTGCGTTTTGATGTTTCTCCCTATTGCCTCCCCCAAATGGTCTCCTGTCAGTCCTCCCTGTGAGCGGCACAGTATTCTTGCACCCTGTACCTTTCAGAACCTGTGCAGTCCCTTTTTACTGCCTGGGGTGTCACTCTCTGTTCTGGTGCTTCTCAGCATACTCTGATCTGTAAAGGCACACTAGGCGACTTTGGCCTCAATCGTTCATTTTGGCTGTTTTGAACGATTTTGAGGTCAAAGTCTCCTAGTGTGTAATGGGCTAGGGACGAACGACTGGCGATGATGCATGCTCCTGCATCATCGCCAGCGAGGTGGGCCGTTGGCTGGTTTTACCAGCATGTTTGCAGATGATGGTTCATTTTCCAACCATCATCGCTCAGTGTGTACGGCCGCGAGAGATGATGGCTGGAAGAAGAACCATCATCTGCCCGGCGGACCCGCCCTGCACTCACCTGAAGCCCCACCTGCTCCAGCGCCGCAGTCCCTCCTGCTCACCGTGCTTCCTCCAGCTCGGAGACGTTGCGGCACCGATCCTATAGCAGTGAAGTGAGTCGCTGCATGAAGCTTGCCGCCAATGTTTACTTCATGCATTTTTATTTAAGCCAGTAATATATACATTCCTGGCACAGGCTAGCAAGGGTGGTCTTCTGGTTGCCGAATGTTGGGATTCCGGCGCACAGTATACCGGTGCCGGAATCCCGACACCCGGCATACCGACACACATTCTCCCTCGTGGGGGTCCACGACCCCCATGGAGGGAGAATAAATAGCGCGGCGAGCGCAGCGAGCCCGCAAGGGGCTCATTTGCGCTCGCCACGCTGTCGGTATGCCGGCGGTCGGGCTCTCGGCGCCGGTATGCTGGTCGCCGTGAGCCCGGCCGCCGGCATACCATACTACTCCCGGCCAGCAATGTATATATTACTGGTACCACTGTCCACCAATGTTAATTTATAATATATACATAATATATGCAGTCCCCATTTGTACACATTACGGCAGCAGTGTCCCCCTTTTTACACATTACGGTAGCAGTCCCCCTTTTTACAATGGTCCATGCTCCCATAGTAGATGATAGAATCAAGTTGGTGAAAGGACCTCTGGCGTCAGGGGGAGGTGCCATGACACTATGGGGAGGAGCTAGGCCAGCGGGATAGTTCTTCTACTATCCACACCACCAACTACTCCCTTTAGTAACCCGGTGGCAAGCGGAGCGGCACGAGTCACCGTGCCCGGAGCGCGTTGAGCTTACATTTTGGGTACCCTGTTTGGGCATGGCTCCTCCCCCTGGTGATGCTGCTCCTCCCCCTGGTGACATCAGAGGTCCCTTCCCCAACTTGGTTTTAGACCTAACCATGCTCCCACCCTTGGAATTCAAACCCAGCCCATTATGTAAATAGCCTTTCTAATGAAAAATTTTCAGCAGAGTCTTTTGCCTCCTGAAAATCTCTTGCTCTTTGGGAAAATAGCTCAGTGTGTATGCACTACTTTGGGTGACAGATATATCTTTCAGAGATGTTGTCAAAGTCTTTTGAAATGAAAATCTCCTGGTGTGTATGGGCCTTAACTCAGTGCTGAGATACAGACCAGAGTGTGCAAGAAGTACCAGTGCAGACAGTGACACCCCATGCAGGAAAGAGGAACTGCACAGGTTTTGAAAGGTGTAGAGTACTAGAATGAACACTGCGGCATCACTAAGGAACCTTGGCGCATGCGCAGGCTTTCAATGATCGCTCAGTTATGTGACCATCGGCACTGCAGACAAATCGGAATCAGACCCATAGTGTGGTGCAGCATTGTGGAGCAAAAAGGGTTTCTAAAAGGAAGTAGACCATCCGTACAATGTAGATGAGAGTAATATATACAAAAGTGTCTGCAATTGGAAACGGAGTGAAAAGCAAAATAAAATGTATGTTTGGTAACTTAAATAAGAATCTGTTTTTGAACTTATGTTTATCTTATTTAAATTATCCCCCATATTTTAACAACCAGCACCGGGCTCTGCGCCTGGTCCTGGTGCAAAAAATACGGGGGACAAAAGACGTAGAGGTCCCCCGTATTTTTAACACCAGCACCAGGCTCCACTAGTCAGAGAGATAATGCCACAGCCGGGGGACACTTTTATATTGGTCCCTGCGGCCCTGGCATTAAATCACCAATTAGTCACCCCTGGCCGGGGTACCCTGGAGGAGTGGGGACCCCTTAAATCAAGGGGTCCCCCCCTTCCAGCCACCCAAGGGCCAGGGGTAAAGCCCGAGACTGCCCCCCCCCCCATCCAAGGGCGGCGGATGGGGGGCTGTAAGCCTTTTGTGTAAAAATAAGAATATTGTTTTTTTGTAGCAGTACTACAAGTCCCAGCAAGCCTTCCCGCAAGCTGGTACTTGGAGAACCACAAGTACCAGCATGCGGGGGAAACCGGGCCCGCTGGTACCTGTAGTTCTTCTACAAAAAAATACCCAAATAAAAACAAAACACACACACCTTAAAAGTACAATTTTATTACATACATGCATACCTACATACACACATACTTACCTATGTTGACACGAAGCAGTCGGTCCTCTTCTCCAGTAGAATCCAGGGGTACCTGTAAATAAAATTATACTCCCAACAATCCTGTGTAGATCGGTCCTCTCTGTTTGTAATCCACGTACTTGGCAAAAAAAAAACCCAGAAAAACCCGGACCACGCACTGAAAGGGGTCCCATGTTTACACATGGGACCCCTTTCCCCGACTGGCGGGACGCCCCGTGACTGCTGTCAAAGAGGGTCCCTTCAGCCAATCAGGGAGTGCCACGTCACGGCACTCTCCTGATTGGCTGTGCGCGCCTGAGCTGTCAGTCAGGCGGCGCACTGTAGATACAATGTAGCGCATAGGCGCTCCATTGTATCCAATGGCGGGAACTTTGCGGTCTGCGGTAGACCGCGAGGTTAAGTGGGGTCACTCTTGTGGTTGTGGTGTATCTACAGTGCGCCGCCTGACTGACAGCTCATGACGTGGCGCTCCCTGATTGGCTGAAGGGACCCTCTTTGACAGCAGTCACGGGGGGTCCCGCCAGTCGGGGAAAGGGGTCCCATGTGTAAACATGGGACCCATTTCAGTGCGTGGTCCGGGTTTTTTTTTTTTTTGCCAAGTACGTGGATTACAAACAGAGAGGATCGATCTACACAGGATTGTTGTGAGTATAATTTTATTTACAGGTACCCCTGGATTCTACTGGAGAAGAGGACCGACTGCTTCGTGTCAACATAGGTAAGTATGTGTGTATGTAGGTGTGCATGTATGTAATAAAGTTGTACTATCAAGGTGTGTGTGTTTTGTTTTTATTTGGGTATTTTTTTTGTAGTAGAACTACAGGTACCAGCGGGCCCGTTTCCCCCCCGCGCATGCTGGTACTTGTGGTTCTCCAAGTACCAGCTTGCGGGGGAGGCTTGTTGGGACTTGTAGTACTGCTACAAAAAACAATATTCTTATTTTTACACAAAAGGCTATCAGCCCCCTTGGATGGGGGGGGGACAGCCTCGGGGGTTCCCCGGCCAGTGGTGACTAGTTGGTGATTTAATGCCAGGGCCGCAGGGACCAATATAAAAGTGTCCCCCGGCTGTGGCATTATCTCTCTGACTAGTGGAGCCCGGTGCTGGTGTTAAAAAAAACGGGGGACCCCTACGTCTTTTGTCCCCCGTATTTTTTGCACCAGGACCAGGCGCAGAGCCCGGTGCTGGTTGTTAAAATATGGGGGAACCCCTGTCAATTTCCCCCCCATATTTTTACAACCGGGACCGGCTCAAAGAGCCCGAGGCTGGTTATGCTTAGGAGGGGGGACCCCACGCAATTTTTTTTCTGATTTTTAACTCTTTAAACACTTTTTTTAAGGTACACAATGAATCCCTGCACGGATCTCACAGATCCGGCCGGGATTCATTGTGTTAAGTTCGGCAGTGTTTTACTAATCACTCCCGTAAAACACTGGCCGAAATTTACGAATGACATCGACATCGGAATACACGAAAATGCAGAATACGACAGCATAGTAAATGAGGCGTAAAAAATTCAAAAAGTTGCAAATTCACACATTCGATGTCATTCGTGTTTAATCTCCCTCCAAATCGACGCTAATACGAATCTTAGTAAATATACCCCCTGGAGTGGATTTTTGTCTTACCAAGGACTGATTAAACGGCAGAAGTTAGTTAAAACTTTGTTACCTCATTCTGACCATTTAGTGGACATCAGGCGGCAACCCTGGTCTACTCCAGGGAAGAAATTCCCTCTGTCTTAACGGGCCTTGGCTCGCTATCCTCTCCCTGCGGAGTTATGCAATAAGTGGGAAAATTCAACGCCGGTGGATTCTCATGTCACCCGTTTCGTGGTGTTGTCCAATCTGCCTGTTACCACTGTCACCTCACTGAAGGAACAGACAGATAAACGTGTAGAGGGATGCCTGAAATCTATTTTGCTCCCTTACAGGAGCTGTGCATTGGCCCACTATTGCTGCCGCTTGGGCCGCAAAAGGTATTGAAGCGTGGGTTCAGGCATTAGAGGAAGAGCTGCCCGAGGATATCTCTGACAATGCCAGACAATACATGTCTCACATTACCACCGCCGCCTATTACATTCAGTAGGCGTCCTCTGAGGCGGGTGTATTGGCGGCCAAGGCATCGACACCGTCTGTCCTGGCTCGCCGTATTTTGTGGTTGAGGTCATGCAAGGTGGACCTAGACTCCAAAAAGACCTTGGAGGTGCTTCCCTTCACAGGGAAAATATTGTTTGGGGAAGACCTGAATTAAATTGTGTCTGAATTAGCGGCTGCTAAGACTGCCTTTCTCCCAAATACTAATCCTTCTACACAGAAGGCTAAAGGTACCACCTTTCGTTACTTTCGGCCTCAAGGGAAAGCAAAAGGTCCGGCATGCCCGAGACATTCTCATGCTTCCAAAACCACCAAGCCCAAGACAAAACAATCCTGGGCAGCCTGTCAGCCTGCTTTCTAAACAAGACATGCCTGCTGCATGACGGGGTGGGCCTCCCCTTGGGGACCTCGGGGTGGGAGGCCGACTTCTGCAGTTCACCCCAGTCTGGTTAAAGACCACTTCAGACGCATGGATACTGGAAGTTGTCTCTCATGGTTATGCGGTCTCTTTCAAGAGACATCCCCCTCGCCAGTTTTGTACCACGGTTCTCACTTCGGACCCGTTAAAGGTGCAAGCTTTAAAACATTTGTAAGTTCTCTCCTGAGTACTGGAGTGGTTGTGCCAGTACCTCTGTCCCAGAGAGATAGAGGTTGTTATTTGACCCTGTTTCTTGTCCCGAAACCCAATGGATCGTTCCGGCCTATACTCAACCTCAAATCTCTGAACAAGTTTGTGAGAGTGTCCAAGTTTCGTATGGAAACGCTGCGCTCAATTGTGCTGGCGATGGAACCCGGAGACTATATGGTGTCCCTGGATATACAGGATGCATACCTGCATATACCTATTGTCATGTCGTACTAGCAGTTTCTGTGGTTCGCCATTGGCAACCTCCATTATCAATTCCAGGCTCTGCCATTTGGACTGGCCACGGCTCCTTGGATCTTCACCAGGGTCATGGACGTGATGATGGCCCATCTCCATTGTCAGGGTATCAGGATCCTGCCTATCTGGATGACCTGCTGATTATGGCAAATTTCCACGATGTCATCCTCAGTCATCTGCAACTGACGGTAACCTTTCTGCAGGCCCACAGGTGGCTTATCAATTGGAAGAAGTCCTCGCTGGTCCCAACTCAGAGTATGGGGGCACTCCTGGACACACAGTCAGCAGCTGTTTCTGTCTCCAGAAAAAGTCCTGGAGCTTTAGGACAGGATAAGATGCTTCCTTTGTCAGCCCAAAGTGTCTGTACAATCGGCGATGCAAGTACTTGGCCTGATGGTGTCGGCATTCGACATGGTAGAGTATGCTCGATTTTATTCCCATCCTCTACAGAGGTTAATCCTTTCCAAGTGGGACAGTCTACCTCAGCGGATCAGATCTCAAATGATCACTTTGACTCCGGAGGTTCATCTGTTGCTGACCTGGTGGCCACAGGACCAGCAATTAAGCAGGGGTCGTCCCTTCTGGATCCCCGACTGGGTCCTGTTGACAACGGACGCAAGTCTGAAGGGATGGGGAGCGGTGTTGGAGCAACACTTTTCAGGGTCGCTGGACCAAGGAGGAATCACTCCTCCCAGTAAACATTCTGGAGCTGAGGGCGGTATTCAGTGCGCTATCTCTCGCCTGCCTCTGGTACAGAACAGGCCTGTTCAAGTATGGTCAGACATTGCCACCACGGTGGCATACATAAATCATCCAGGCGGCACTCAAAGCCACATGGCAATGATGGAAGTGTCAGAAATCCTTCTTTGGGCAGACGCAATATCGGCAGTGCATGCCGGAGAGTGTAGTCTTCATCCAGAAGTCTTTCAACTCTTAGTGGACCGATAGGGCCTACCAGATGTAGATCTGATGCCGTCTTGACATGTCAGGCAGCGTTTGTGGACGCACTGGCAATTCCATAGAACTTTCGGCTGCCATACGTGTTCCCTCCAGTGTCTCTTCTGCCCGGGGTCCTACTGAAGTTCAAACAAGGAGGATCGCTACTTCTAATCGCTCTAGCGTGGCCCAGGTGGCATTGGTTCTCCGACCTGCAGGGTCTGTCGACGGGGCATCCTCTTCTACTTCCTCAGCGGCCAGACCTCCTCGTACAGGGCCCTTGTGTCTACCCAGTCCTGGCCAGACTGGCTTTGATGGCGTGGCTCTTGAAGCATCACTCCTGGGGTCCAAAGGTTTTTCTGAGGCGGTTATCCAGACTATGTTGAAAACCCGCAAACTGGCCTCTGCCCAGATTTATTACTTTACCTGGTGTACTGATAAGGATTATGATGTCTCTAGGTTCAGAACTTCCAGAATTCTGGCTTTTCTGCACCAAGGCCTTGACTTATGTCTTCGTCTGGCCTCTCTCAAGGTTCACATATCTGCCTTGTCGGTTTGGTTTCAGAGAAAAATAATAGTTATGGTAGACTTACCGTTGATAACTCTATTTCTCCTAAGTCCACAGTAATTTTTTTTTACAATCTTTACACTAAACAGACCCTTTCCCATAGATAACCATGCACATATCTCACTGATCCGTGCATGATTATCCAAACTCGCCTGGAAAAAGCAGGTCTATTTTTTTGCTGCTTTTTTTAACGATTCGCAAAAAAATACACCCGCACTTGAGCATTCAGAGACTAACACCCAAATACGAATGTAAATTCCTGTGTTGTATGAACAAACAGCCGCGTTTGACCGATGGTCTATTCATTCGTATTTCTGAACTTAGCCGTGAAAACCATTACGAATTGCACCAACAATGCCGAGATTTGTGCTTGGTAAATTCCCGTTTTGGGACTTAGAAAAAAATAAACACAAATCGGACAAACACGAAATTTTAGTAAATATACCCCTAGGTCAGAGGTTCCCAAACTGTGTGCCGTGGCTCCCTGCGGTGCCTCGGGACACTTGCAGGGGTGCCCTGGGTTGGTGGTCCAGGACCAATTCAAATTATTCATGGTCAATATAATAGGCAAAACCAGTGCTGGTGGCTGCCAGTCATAAAATATGTGGCCAAACAGTAGCAAATCTTGTCCCTCACCACACAACTGACCCTAAGGATGACATTTAGATGCAATCTACTTAATGTACTATTTCTTTCTAAATTTCTCAGTAAGAAATTTTTGGCCTAGGGGTGCCGTGAAAAAAATTCTGATATTCTAGAGCCGTGATTCAGAAAAGTTTGGAAACCACTGCCCTAGGTCTTTCAGAGTTTCCAGTCTTAGCATTCCTTCAGGCAGGAATGGACAAAGGACATACAGGTGGCTTCCTTGAGAGTGCAGGTGTCAGCATTGACTGGAGTGGTCTTCTGTTTGCCGGCAGCTGGGCTCCCGACGACCAGCATACCGGCGCCAGAATCCCGACCGCCGGCATACCAACATCTTTTCTCCCTCTTGGAGGTCCACAACCCCCCTGGAGGGAGAATAGATAGCGTGGCGAGCCCGCAAGGGGCTCATTTGCGCTCGCCCAGCTGTCGGGATTCCGGTGCCGGTATGCTGGTTGCCGGGGGCCCGGCCTCCGGCATACCCTACTACACCCTATTGACTGTATGGTTACAAAGAAAATTGCTAGCCTACAGGATGTTCGCTCTTTCAGGGAATGCGTGACATCTAACCTCCTTCTGTTCTTCCTGCAGTGCCTTGGGATTTAAGTTTAGTCCTAAAGGCCCTTCAAGTTGCCCCATTTGAACTACTAAAGCAAGTGGATCTTAAATGGTTGACAGCTAAAGCTCTCTTTCTACTGGCTATTGCTTCAGCTAGAAGAGTTTCAGATTTAGGGGCATTATTTTGTCGCCCTCCTTTTCTGATTTTTTGTTCAGTTAGAGCGGTTCTTAGAGCCAAATCTGTTTATCTTCCTAAGGTGGTGTCTAAATTCCACCTTAACAAAGAAATTGTTGTCCTGGCCTGTTGTCTCTGCAGGAGATGCATCATTGGACATAGTCAATGCCTTAAGGATCTACGTGGATTGTACCAGTGCCATCAGAAAGACAGGCACTCTCTTTGTTCTGTACGGATTTCACAAGAGAGGATGGCCTGCTGACAAGCAGAGACTGGCGAGGAGGCTTCAGATGACTATTTCAGAAGAATATTCTCAAGCTGATCTCCCTGTTACGGCTAATGTCTCTGCTCACTCTACTTGTAAGGTAGGTCCGTCATGGGCAGCACAATGTGGTGCTTCAGCTAAATAGATATGTAAGGCAGCCACATGGTCTTCCAATAACACATTCATTAGACATTATGCCTATGCGCTACATTGTATCTCTACATTGTGCCGCCTGACTGACAGTGCAGGAGCGCACAGCCAATCAGGAGAGTGCCATGACATGGCGCTCCCTGATTGGCTGAAGGGACCCTCTTTGACAGCAGTCACGGGGGGTCCCCCCGCCAGTCCGGGAAAGGGGTTCCATGTGTAAACATGGGTCCCCTTTCAGTTCGTGGACCGGGTTTTTCGTTTTTTTTATTTTGCCAAGTCCCTGGATTATAACTTATAAGAAGAGGACCGATCTACCCCGGATTCTTTGTAAGTATAATTTTTTTTACAGGTACCCCAGGATTCTACTGGAGAAGAGGACCGACTGCTTCGTGTCAACTTAGGTAAGTATGTATGTATGTAAGTGTGCATGTATGTTTAATAACATTGTACTATCATGGTGTGTGTGTTTTGTTTTTACTTGGGTATTTTTTTTGTAGTAGAACTACAGGTACCAGCGGGCCCGTTTCCCCTCCGCATGCTGGTACTTGTGTTTCTCCAAGTACCAGCTTGCGGGGGGGGGGGGGGGGGGGCTTGCTGGGACTTTTAGTTCTGCTACAAGAAACAATATTCTTTTTTTTTAAACAAAAGGCTATGAGCCCCCCATCCGCCGCCCTTGGATGGGGGGGACATCCTTGGGCTTCACCCCTGGCCCTTGGGTGGCTGGAGGGGGGGGACCCCTTTATTTAAGGGGTCCCCACTCCTCCAGGCTACCCCGGCCAGGGGTGACTAGTTGGTGATTTAATCCCAGGGCCGCCGGGACCAATATAAAAGTGTCCCCCAGCTGTGGCATTATCTCTCTGACTAGTGGAGCCCGGTACTGGTGGAAAAAATACGGGGGACCCCTACGTCTTTTGTCCCCCATATTTTTTGCACCAGGACCAGGCGCAGAGCCCGGTGCTGGTTGTTAAAATATGGGGGGAACCCCTGTCAATTTTTTCCCCGTATTTTTACAACCAGGACCGGCTCAAAGAGCCCGAGGCTGGTTATGCTTAGGAGGGGGGACCCCCACGCATTTTTTTTTCTGTGTTTAACTTATTCTGCACTGCTCACAATGTACACAATGAAGCCCTGCACGGATCTCGCAGATCCGGCCGGGATTCCTTGTGTTTTGTCAGGCAGTGTTTTACTAATCACTCCCGTAAAACACTGCCTGACATTACGAATCACATCGACATCGGAAAATACGAATGTGGAAACTCGGCAGCTTAGTAAATGACCATATCAGGATTCAAAAAGTTGCAGTAAAATGCACCCGATACCATTCAAGATCAAACACCCTTAAAAACGGCTAAAAAAACGAATATTAGTAAATATACCCCCTAGGGTCAAATTTCCGGTAACTGCACCATTGAATATAGGCTTGCCATATTCAGTGATAAATGCGAGCTGAGGATGGTTTCCTTACTCTGAGCATTGTTTGAATTACCTGTTGTGAGAATCCTCTTGCTTTCAGAATGGAAGTCTCAAGAGCCACACCATCAAAGACAGTCGATCCAGGTGCTTGTAATAGCAAGGACCCTGTGACAATAGATCTGGATGTTGAGGGAGTAGAAATGGCGCATCCATCAACAGCCTCTGCAGATCTGTGTACCAGTGTCTTCTGGGCCAAGCCGGAGCTATTACTATCACAGTGCCCGTTCCTAGTTTTACCGTTCGCATCACCCTGGGCAACAGGGCGATCGGTGGAAACACATAGGCCAGACGAAATTCCCATCTCACTGACGGGGCATCCACAAAGGTCACTCTGGGATCCTTTGTTCTTGACCCGTACGCGGGAACTTTGTTGTTTTGACGGGACGCCATGAGATCTATCTCCGGTAACCCCCCCTTGTGTACCAGAGTCTGGAAGACCTCTACTGAACAAATCCGCTTCCCAGTTTGTGAGTCCCGGAATAAATACTGTGTACAAGGTTGAATGATGAAGTTCTGCCCACCTTAACGTGCGGCTTACCTCCTTCATTGCTTTTTGGCTGCTAGTTCCTCCTTGATGATTGAGGTACGCTACTGCTGTTGCATTGTCCGAGTGAATTTGAACTGGTTTCCCCTGAAGAATGTCCCTTGCCTGAATGAGTGCCATATAAATGGCCTTAGTTCCAATATACACTGCTCAAAAAAATTAAGGGAACACTTAAACAACACAATGTAACTCCAATCACACTTCTGTGAAATCAAACTGTCCACTTAGGAAGCAACACTGATTGACAATCAATTTCACATGCTGTTGTGCAAATGGAATAGACAACAGGTGGAAATTATAGGCAATTAGCAAGACACCCCCAATAAAGGAGTTGTTCTGCAGGTTCTCAGCTCCTATGCTTTCTGGCTGATGTTTTGGTCACTTTTGAAAGCTGGCGGTGCTTTCACTCTAGTGGTAGCATGAGACGGAGTCTACAACCCACACAAGTGGCTCCGGTAGTGCAGCTCATCCAGGATGGCACATCAATGCTAGCTGTGGCAAGAAGGTTTGCTGTGTCTGTCAGCGTAGTGTCCAGAGCATGGAGGCGCTACCAGGAGACAGGCCAGTACATCAGGAGACGTGTAGGAGGGCAACAACCCAGCAGCAGGCCCGCTGCCTCCGCCTTTGTGCAAGGAGGAACAGGAGGAGCACTGCCAGAGCCCTGCAAAATGACCTCCAGCAAGCCACAAATGTGCATGTGTCTACTCAAACGATCAGAAATAGACTCCATGAGGGTGGTATGAGGGCCCGACGTCCACAGGTGGGGGTTGTGCTTACAGCCCAACACCGTGCAGGACGTTTGGCATTTGCCAAAGAACACCAAGATTGGCAAATTCGCCACAGGCGCCCTGTGCTCTTCACAGATGAAAGCAGGTTCTCACTGAGCACATGTGACAGATGTGACAGAGTCTGGAGACGCCAAGGAGAACGTTCTGCGGCCTGCAACATCCTCCAGCATGACCGGTTTGGCAGTGGGTCAGTAATGGTGTGGGGTGGCATTTCTTTGGGGGGCCGCACAGCCCTCCATGTGCTCGCCAGAGGTAGCCTGACTGCCATTAGGTACCGAGATGAGATCCTCAGACCCCTTGTGAGACCATATGCTGGTGCGGTTGGCCCTGGGTTCCTCCTAATGCAAGACAATGCTAGACCTCATGTGGCTGGAGTGTGTCAGCAGTTCCTGCAAGACGAGGGCATTGATGCTATGGACTGGCCCGCCCGTTCCCCAGACCTGAATCCAATTGAGCACATCTGGGACATCATGTCTCGCTCCATCCACCAACGCCACGTTGCACCACAGACTGTCCAGGAGTTGGCGGATGCTTTAGTCCAGGTCTGGGAGGAGATCCCTCAGGAGACCATCCGCCACCTCATCAGGAGCATGCCCAGGCGTTGTAGGGAGGTCATACAGGCACGTGGAGGCCACACACTACTGAGCCTCATTTTGACTTGTTTTAAGGACATTACATCAAAGTTGGATCAACCTATAGTGTGTTTCTCTGACGTCCTAGTGGATGCTGGGGACTCCGTAAGGACCATGGGGAATAGCGGCTCTGCAGGAGACTGGGCACAACTAAGAAATATTTAGGACTACCTGGTGTTCACTGGCTCCTCCCTCTATGCCCCTCCTCCTGACCTCGGTTAGAATTTTGTGCCCGGCCGAGCTGGTTGCACACTAGGGGCTCTCCTGAGCTCTTAGAAAGAAAGTATATTTAGGTTTTTTATTTTCAGTGAGATCTGCTGGCAACAGACTCACTGCTACGAGGGACTGAGGGGAGAAGAAGCGAACCTACCTGCTTGCAGCTAGCTTGGGCTTCTTAGGCTACTGGACACCATTAGCTCCAGAGGGATCGAACACAGGCCCAGCCTCGGTCGTCCGGTCCCGGAGCCGCGCCGCCGTCCCCCTTGCAGAGCCAGAAGCAAGAAGAACGTCCAGAAAATCGGCGGCTGAAGACTCCGGTCTTCATTAAGGTAGCGCACAGCACTGCAGCTGTGCGCCATTGCTCCCCATGCACACCACACACTCCGGTCACGGATGGGTGCAGGGCGCTGGGGGAGGGGGGGGGGGGCGCCCTGGGCTGCAATAAGAGTACCTTATATTGGCAAATAAACACATAATATAGTCAGCAAGACTATATATGTGTAAAATCCCCTGCCAAAAATATCCTGAAAAAAGCGGGAGAAGTCCGCCGGGAAGGGGGCGGGGCTATCTCCCTCAGCACACTGGCGCCATTTCCTCTCACAGCTCCGCTGGAAGGACGCTCCCCAGGCTCTCCCCTGCAGTTTCCAGGCTCAATAGGGTAAAAAAGAGAGGGGGGGCACTAAATTTAGGCGCAAACTGTGTATTATAGCAGCTATAGGGGACAAATCACTGTGTGTAGTGTGTATCCCTGCATTATATAGCGCTCTGGTGTGTGCTGGCATACTCTCTCTCTGTCTCCCCAAAGGACTTTGTGGGGTCCTGTCCTCAGTCAGAGCATTCCCTGTGTGTGTGCGGTGTGTCGGTATGGCTGTGTCGACATGTTTGATGAGGAGGCTTATGTGGAGGCGGAGCAGGTGCCGATAAATGTGATGTCACCCCCTGCGGGGTCGACACCTGAATGGATGGACATGTGGAAGGAATTACGCGACAGTGTCAACTCCTTACATAAAAGGTTTGACGACATAACAGATGTGGGACAGCCGGCTTCTCTGCCCGTGCCTGCCCAGGCGTCTCAAAAGCCATCAGGGGCTCTAAAACGCCCACTACCTCAGATGGCAGACACAGATGTCGACACGGATACTGACTCCAGTGTCGACGACGATGAGACTAGTGTACATTCCAATAGAGCCACTCGTTATATGATTACGGCAATGAAAAATGTGTTGCACATTTCTGATATTACCCCAGGTACCACAAAAAAGGGTATTATGTTTGGGGAGAAAAAGCTACCAGTGGTTTTTTCCCCATCTGATGAATTAAATGAAGTGTGTGAAGAAGCGTGGGCTTCCCCCGATAAGAAACTGGTAATTTCTAAAAAGTTACTAATGGCGTACCCTTTCCCGCCAGAGGACAGGTCACGTTGGGAGACATCCCCTAGGGTGGATAAAGCGCTCACACGTCTGTCAAAAAAGGTGGCACTACCGTCTCCGGACACGGCCGCCCTAAAGGAGCCTGCGGATAGAAAGCAGGAGGCTATCCTGAAGTCTGTATATACACACTCAGGAATTATACTGAGACCGGCTATTGCTTCAGCATGGATGTGCAGTGCTGCAGCTGCGTGGTCAGATTCCCTGTCGGAAAACATTGATACCCTAGACAGGGACACTATATTGCTAACCGTAGAGCATATTAAAGACGCTGTCTTATACATGAGAGATGCACAGAGGGATATTTGCCGGCTGGCATCTAAAATAAAC
This sequence comes from Pseudophryne corroboree, assembly GCF_028390025.1. Lineage (NCBI taxonomy): Eukaryota > Metazoa > Chordata > Amphibia > Anura > Myobatrachidae > Pseudophryne > Pseudophryne corroboree. The sequence goes on along the minus strand of NC_086444.1, from coordinate 91,421,777 downwards.
GCAATGTCCATTTCTGCCAGGAGAGGATTGTGGACTCGGCAGTGGACAGGAGATGCAGATTCTAAAAGGCACATGGAAGTTTTGCCTTACAAGGGTGAGGAGTTGTTTGGGGATGGTCTCTCGGACCTCGTTTCCACAGCGACAGCTGGGAAGTCAGCATTTTTACCCCATGTTCCCTCACAGCCAAAGAAAGCACCGTATTATCAGGTACAGTCCTTTCGGCCCCAGAAAGGCAAGCGGGTTAGAGGCGCGTCCTTTCTGCCCAGAGGCAGAGGTAGAGGGAAAAAGCTGCAACATACAGCCAGTTCCCAGGAACAAAAGTCCTCCCTCGCTTCCTCTAAGTCCACCGCATGACGCTGGGGCTCCACGGGCGGAGCCAGGTACGGTGGGGGCCGTCTCAAGAACTTCAGCGACCAGTGGGCTCGCTCACGGGTGGATCCCTGGATTCTACAAGTAGTATCTCAGGGGTACAAGCTGGAATTCGAGACGTCTCCCCCTCGCCGTTTCCTCAAATCTGCCTTGCCGACAGCTCCCCCGGACAGGGAGGCAGTGCTGGAGGCGATTCACAAGCTGTATTCTCAGCAGGTGATAATCAAGGTACCCCTCCTTCAACAAGGACGGGGTTACTATTCCACAATGTTTGTGGTAACGAAACCGGACGGTTCGGTGAGACCCATTTTAAATTTAAAATCCTTGAACACTTATATAAGAAGGTTCAAGTTCAAGATGGAATCGCTCAGGGCGGTGATTGCAAGCCTGGACGAGGGGGATTACATGGTATCACTGGACATCAAGGATGCTTACCTGCATGTCCTCATTTACCCTTCTCACCAGGAGTACCTCAGATTTGTGGTAAAGGACTGTCATTACCAATTCCAGAAGTTGCCGTTTGGTCTGTCCACGGCACCGAGGGTATTTACCAAGGTAATGGCCGAAATGATGATACTCCTTCGGAAAAAGGGAGTTTTAATTATCCCGTACTTGGACGATCTCCTTATAAAGGCGAGGTCCAGGGAACAGTTGTTGATCGGAGTAGCACTAGCTCGGGAAGTGCTACAACAGCACGGCTGGATCCTGAATATTCCAAAGTCGCAGCTGGTTCCTACAACGCGTCTACTGTTCCTGGGGATGGTTCTGGACACAGAACAGAAAAAAGTGTTTCTCCCGGAGGAGAAGGCCAAGGAGTTGTCATCTCTAGTCAGAGACCTCATAAAACCAAAACAGGTGTCGGTGCACCACTGCACGCGAGTCCTGGGAAAGATGGTGGCTTCTTACGAAGCAATTCCATTCGGAAGGTTCCATGCAAGGATCTTTCAGTGGGATCTGTTGGACAAGTGGTCCTGATCGCATCTTCAGATGCATCGGCTGATAACCCTGTCTCCAAGGGCCAGGGTGTCGCTGCTGTGGTGGCTACAGAGTGCTCATCTTCTAGAGGGCCGCAGATTCGGCATACAGGACTGGATCCTGGTGACCACGGATGCCAGCCTTCGAGGTTGGGGGGCAGTCACACAGGGAAGGAACTTCCAGAGCCAATGGTCGAGTCAGGAGACTTCCCTACACATAAATATTCTGGAACTAAGGGCCATTTACAATGCCCTAAGTCAGTCAAGACCCCTGCTTCAACACCAGCCGGTGCTGATCCAGTCAGACAACATCACGGCGGTCGCCCATGTAAACCGACAGGGCGGCACAGAAGCAGGATGGCGATGGCAGAAGCCACAAGGATTCTCCGATGGGCGGAAAATCATGTGTTAGCACTGTCAGCTGTGTTCATTCCCGGAGTGGACAACTGGGAAGCAGACTTTCTCAGCAGACACGACCTCCACCCGGGAGAGTGGGGACTTCATCCAGAAGTCTTCCAAATGATTGTACACCGGTGGGAAAGGCCACAGGTGGACATGATGGCGTCCCGCCTCAACAAAAAGCTAAAAAGATATTGCGCCAGGTCAAGGGACCCTCAGGCGATAGCTGTGGACGCTCTAGTGACACCGTGGGTGTACCAGTCGGTTTATGTGTTCCCTCCTCTGCCTCTCATACCCAAGGTACTGAGAATAATAAGAAGGAGAGGAGTAAGAACTATACTTGTGGTTCCGGATTGGCCAAGAAGAGCTTAGTACCCAGAACTTCAAGAAATGATGTCAGAGGTCCCATGGCCTCTGCCGCTCAGACAGGACCTGCTGCAGCAGGGGCCCTGTCTGTTCCAAGACTTACCGCGGCTGCGTTTGACGGCATGGCGGTTGAACGCCGGATCCTAAAAGAAAAGGACATTCCGGAGGAAGTCATCCCTACGCTGATTAAAGCTAGGAAGGAGGTGACCGCAAACCATTATCACCGCATATGGCAAAAATATGTTGCGTGGTGTGAGGCAAGAAGGGCCCCAACGGAGGAATTTCAGCTGGGTCGATTTCTGCACTTCCTACAGTCAGGGGTGACTATGGGCCTCAAATTAGGTTCCATTAAGGTCCAGATTTCGGCTCTATCGATTTTCTTCCAAAAAGAACTGGCTTCACTGCCTGAAGTTCAGACGTTTGTTAAAGGAGTGCTGCATATTCAGCCCCCTTTTGTGCCTCCAGTGGCACCTTGGGATCTCAACGTGGTGTTGAATTTCCTTAAGTCACATTGGTTTGAGCCACTTAAAACCGTGGAACTAAAATATCTCACGTGGAAAGTGGTCATGCTGTTGGCCTTGGCTTCGGCCAGGCGTGTGTCAGAATTGGCGGCTTTGTCATGTAAAAGCCCTTATCTGATTTTCCTTATGGATAGGGCAGAATTGAGGACTCGTCCCCGATTTCTTCCTAAGGTGGTATCAGCTTTTCATTTGAACCAACATATTGTGGTGCCTGCGGCTACTAAGGACTTGGAGGATTCCAAGTTGCTGGACGTAGTCAGGGCCCTGAAAATCTATGTTTCCAGGACGGCTGGAGTCAGGAAAACTGACTCGCTATTTATCCTGTATGCGCCCAACAAGTTAGGTGCTCCTGCTTCAAAGCAGTCTATTGCTCGCTGGATCTGAAGTACGATTCAACTTGCACATTCTGCGGCTGGACTGCCGCATCCTAAATCTGTAAAAGCCCATTCCACGAGGAAAGTGGGCTCTTCTTGGGCGGCTGCCCGAGGGGTCTCGGCTTTACAACTTTGCCGAGCTGCTACCTGGTCGGGTTCAAACACATTTGCTAAATTCTACAAGTTTGATACCCTGGCTGAGGAGGACCTTGAGTTTGCTCATTCGGTGCTGCAGAGTCATCCGCACTCTCCCGCCCGTTTGGGAGCTTTGGTATAATCCCCATGGTCCTTACGGAGTCCCCAGCATCCACTAGGACGTCAGAGAAAATAAGAATTTACTCACCGGTAATTCTATTTCTCGTAGTCCGTAGTGGATGCTGGGCGCCCATCCCAAGTGCGGATTGTCTGCAATACATGTATATAGTTATTGCCTAACTAATGGGTTGTTGTTATGAGCCATCTGTTCGTGAGGCTCAGTTGTTGTTCATACTGTTAACTGGATATAGTATCACGAGTTGTACGGTGTGATTGGTGTGGCTGGTATGAGTCTTACCCGGGATTCCAAATCCCTTCCTTATTGTGTCAGCTCTTCCGGGGCACAGTTTCCTAACTGAGGTCTGGAGGAGGGGCATAGAGGGAGGAGCCAGTGCACACCAGGTAGTACTAAATCTTTCTTAGTTGTGCCCAGTCTCCTGCGGAGCCGCTATTCCCCATGGTCCTTACGGAGTCCCCAGCATCCACTACGGACTACGAGAAATAGAATTACCAGTGAGTAAATTCTTATTTTTTTCCACTTTAATTTTGAGTGTGACTCCAAATCCAGACCTCCATGGGTTAATAAATTTGATTTCCATTGATAATTTCTCTAACGTCCTAGAGGATGCTGGGGACTCCGTAAGGACCATGGGGATAGACGGGCTCCGCAGGAGACATGGGCACTTTAAGAAATAATTTAGTTCCTGGTGTGCACTGGCTCCTCCCTCTATGCCCCTCCTCCAGACCTCAGTTTGATACTGTGCCCAGAGGAGCTGGGTGCTTTTCAGTGAGCTCTCCTGAGTTTACTGATAGAAAGTATTTTGTTAGGTTTTTTATTTTCAGGGAGCTCTGCTGGCAACATACTCCCTGCATCGAGGGACTGAGGGAAGAGAAGCAGCCCTACTCTCTGAAGCTAGGTCCTGCTTCTTAGGCTACTGGACACCATTAGCTCCAGAGGGATTGGTACGCAGGATCTCACCCTCGCCGTCCGTCCCAGAGCCGCGCCGCCGTCCCCCTCGCAGAGCCGGAAGATAGAAGCCGGGTGAGTGTGAGAAGAAAAGAAGACTTCACAGGCGGCAGAAGACTTCATGTTCTTCACTAGAGGTAACGCACAGCACTGCAGCTGTGCGCCATTGCTCCACACACCTCACATACTCCGGTCACTGTAAGGGTGCAGGGCGCAAGGGGGGGGGGGCGCCCTGGGCAGCATTTGGGACCTCATGTTGGCAAAAGTACACATATATACAGCTGGGCACTGTATATATGTATGAGCCCCCGCTAAAATTACTGTATAAGCGGGACAGAAGCCCGCCGTCGAGGGGGCGGGGCTTCTCCCTCAGCACTCACCAGCGCCATTTTTTCTCCACAGCACCGCTGAGAGGAAGCTCCCCGGACTCTCCCCTGCTGATACACGGTAGAAGAGGGTTGAAATGAGAGGGGGGGGGGGGGGGGGGGGGCACATAATTAGGCGCAAAAAACTATACATACAGCAGCTACTGGGTTAACATTAAGTTACTGTGTTATTCCTGGGATATTATAGCGCTGGGGTGTGTGCTGGCATACTCTCTCTCTGTCTCTCCAAAGGGCCTTGTGGGGGAACTGTCTTCAGAAAGGACATTCCCTGTGTGTGTGTGGTGTGTCGGTACGCTTGTGTCGACATGTCTGATGAGGAAGGCTATGTGGGAGAGGAGCTGGAGCAAATGAATGTGGTGTCTCCGCCGACACCTGATTGGATGGATATGTGGAAGGTTTTAAATGATTATGTTAATTCCTTGCATAAAAGATTTGACAAGGCTGATGCATTGGGACAGTCAGGGTCTCAACCCGTGCATGACCCTCTGTCGCAGGGACCGTCAGGGTCTCATAAGCGCCCACTATCCCAAATTGTTGACACAGATACCGACACGGATTCTGACTCCAGTGTCGATTACGATGATGCAAAGTTACAGCCAAAATTGGCTAAATCCCTTCGATATATGATTATAGCAATAAAGGATGTTTTGCACATCACAGAGGAAACCCCTGTCCCTGACACGAGGGTGTATATGTATAAGGGAAAGAAACCTGAGGTAACTTTTCCCCCCTCACACAAACTGAATGAGTTATGTGAAAAAGCTTGGGAATCTCCAGATAAGAAAATGCAGATTTCCAAACGGATTCTTATGGCGTATCCTTTCCCGTCAACGGATAGGCTACGATGGGAATCCTCGCCTAGGGTGTACAAAGCTTTAACACGCTTATCAAAAAAGGTAGCCCTGCCGTCCCAGGATACGGCTACCCTCAAAGATGCTGCTGATCGCAAACAGGAGGTTACCCTGAAGTCCATTTGTACACATTCGGGTACCTTACTAAGACCGGCAATTGCGTCGGCCTGGGTGTGTAGTGCTGTAGCGGCATGGACGGATACCTTATCTGAGGAATTGGATACCCTAGATAAGGATACTGTATTTTTGACCCTGGGGCATATAAAAGATGCTGTCCTATATATGAGAGATGCTCAAAGAGACATTAGTCTACTGGGTTCTAGAATTAACGCTATGTCGATTTTCTGCCAGAAGGGTCCTGTGGACTCGGCAATGGGCAGGTGATGCCGACTCAAAAAGGCATATGGAGGTTTTACCTTACAGGGGTGAGGAATTGTTCGGGGAAGGTCTCTCGGACCTGGTCTCCACAGCTACAGCTGGAAAGTCAAATTTTTTGCCTTATGTTCCCTCACAGCCTAAGAGAGCACCGCATTATCAAATGCAGTCTTTTCGTTCACAAAGAAACAAGAAAGTCCGAGGTGCGTCCTTTCTTGCCAGAGGTAGGGGCAGAGGAAAGAAGCTGCACAACGCAGCTAGTTCCCAGGAACAGAAGTCCTCACCGGCCTCTACAAAATCCACCGCATGACGCTGGGGCTCCATTGGCGGAGCCGGGCCCTGTGGGGGCACGTCTACGGAATTTCAGCTACATGTGGGTTCACTTCCAGGTGGATCCTTGGGCAATAGAAATTGTGTCTCAGGGTTACAAGCTGGAATTCGAAGAGGTGCCTCCTCGCCGGTATTTCAAATCGGCCCTACCATCTTCCCCCCAAGAGAGGGAAATAGTGTTAAACGCAATACAAAAATTGTATCTTCAGCAGGTGGTGGTCAAGGTTCCCCTCCTTCAACAGGGAAGGGGTTATTATTCGACCATGTTTGTAGTCCCGAAACCGGACGGTTCGGTCAGACTCATATTGAATTTAAAATCTCTGAACCTATACTTGAAAAGGTTCAAGTTCAAGATGGAATCGCTAAGAGCGGTCATCGCAAGCCTGGAAGGGGGGGATTTTATGTTGTCACTGGACATAAAGGATGCGTACCTTCATGTCCCCGTTTATCCACCTCATCAGGCGTACCTAAGATTTGCGGTACAGGATTGTCATTACCAATTTCAGACGTTGCCGTTTGGTCTCTCAACGGCCCCGAGGATTTTCACCAAGGTAATGGCGGAAATGATGGTGCTCCTGCAGAAGCAAGGTGTCACAATTATCCCGTACTTAGACGATCTCCTCATAAAAGCGAGATCAAGAGAGCAGTTGCTGAACAGCGTATCTCTTTCACTGAAAGTGTTACAGCAACACGGCTGGATTCTCAATATTCCAAAGTCGCAGTTGGTTCCTACGACTCGTCTGCCCTTCTTGGGCATGATTCTGGACACGGACCAGAAAAGGGTTTATCTCCCGATAGAGAAGGCCCAGGAACTCATGACTCTGGTCAAGAACCTATTGAAACCAAAACAGGTGTCAGTGCATCATTGCACTCGAGTCCTGGGAAAGATGGTGGCGTCATACGAGGCCATTCCCTTCGGCAGGTTCCATGCGAGGACTTTCCAATGGCACCTACTGGACAAGTGGTCCGGGTCACATCTTCAGATGCATCGGTTGATCACCCTGTCCCCCAGGGCCAGGGTGTCACTACTGTGGTGGCTGCAGAGTGCTCACCATCTCGAGGGCCGCAGATTCGGCATTCAGGACTGGATCCTGGTGACCACGGACGCAAGCCTCCGAGGTTGGGGAGCAGTCACACAGGGAAGAAATTTCCGAGGTCTTTGGTCAAGTCTAGAGACTTGTCTCCACATCAACGTCCTGGAGTTGAGGGCCATATACAACGCCCTACGTCAAGCGGAGACCTTACTTCGCGACCGACCAGTTCTCATCCAGTCAGACAACATTACCGCAGTGGCTCATGTAAACAGCAAGGCGGCACAAGGAGCAGAGTGGCAATGGCGGAAGCCACCAGAATTCTTCGCTTGGCGGAGAATCATGTAAGCACACTGTCAGCAGTGTTCATTCCGGGAGTGGACAACTGGGAAGCAGACTTCCTCAGCAGACACGACCTACACCCGGGAGAGTGGGGACTTCATCCAGAGTCGGTGGGATCTGCCACAGATAGACATGATGGCGTCCCGCCTCAACAAAAAGCTACAGAGGTATTGCGCCAGGTCAAGAGACCCTCAGGAAGTAGCGGTAGACGCCGTGGGTGTTCCGGTCAGTCTATGTTTTTCCTCCTCTTCCTCTCATACCAAAGGTGTTGAGAATAATAAGAAGAAAAGGAGTGAGAACAATCCTGATTGTTCCAGATTGGCCAAGACGGACCTGGTATCCAGATCTGCAGGAACTGCTCACAGAAGATCCGTGGCCTCTTCCTCTAAGACAGGACCTGTTGCAACAGGGACCCTGTCTGTTCCAAGACTTACCGCGGCTGCGTTTGACGGCATGGCGGTTGAACGCCGGATCCTAGCAGAAAAAGGCATTCCGGTTGAGGTTATCCCTACGCTGATAAAGGCTAGGAAGGAAGTAACAGCAAAACATTATCACCGTATATGGCGAAAATATGTTTCTTTGTGTGAGACCAAGAATGCTCCTACGGAAGAATTCCATCTGGGTCGTTTCCTTCACTTCCTACAAACTGGAGTGAATTTGGGCCTTAAATTAGGTTCCATTAAGGTCCAGATTTCGGCCCTATCCATTTTCTTTCAAAAAGAATTGGCTTCTCTCCCAGAAGTTCAGACTTTTGTAAAGGGAGTGCTGCATATTCAGCCTCCTTTTGTGCCTCCGGTGGCACCTTGGGATCTTAACGTTGTGTTGGATTTCCTAAAGTCACACTGGTTTGAACCACTTAAAACGGTGGAGTTGAAATATCTCACGTGGAAGGTGGTCATGTTATTAGCCTTGGCTTCGGCTAGGCGAGTGTCTGAATTAGCGGCTTTGTCACATAAAAGCCCCTATTTGGTTTTCCATATGGATAGAGCAGAATTGCGGACCCGTTCGCAATTTCTGCCAAAAGTGGTTTCATTTTTTCATATGAACCAACCTATTGTGGTGCCTGTGGCTACACGTGACTTGGAGGATTCCGAGTTACTTGATGTGGTCAGGGCTTTGAAAATTTACGTAGCCAGAACGGCTAGAGTCAGGAAAACTGAAGCGCTGTTTGTCCTGTATGCATCCAACAAGATTGGTGCCCCTGCTTCAAAGTAAACTATTGCTCGCTGGATTTGTAACACGATTCAGCAAACGCATTCTACGGCTGGTTTGCCGTTACCAAAATCGGTCAAGGCCCATTCCACTAGGAAGGTGGGCTCTTCTTGGGCGGCTGCCCGGTGGGTCTCGGCACTACAGCTGTGTCGAGCTGCTACTTAGTCGGGTTCAAACACTTTTGCAAAATTCTACAAGTTTGATACCCTGGCTGAGGAGGACCCCATGTTTGCTCAATCGGTGCTGCAGAGTCATCCGCACTCTCCCGCCCGTTTGGGAGCTTTGGTATAATCCCCATGGTCCTTACGGAGTCCCCAGCATCCTCTAGGACGTTAGAGAAAATAAGGTTTTACTTACCGGTAAATCTATTTCTCGTAGTCCGTAGAGGATGCTGGGCGCCCGTCCCAAGTGCGGACTTCTTCTGCAATACTTGTATATAGTTATTGCTTCAATAAGGGTTACGTTATAGTTGCATCGGTCTTGAACTGATGATATGTTGTTTTCATACTGTTAACTGGGTAGTTATCACAAGTTATACGGTGTGATTGGTGTGGCTGGTATGAATCTTGCCCTTGGATTAACAAAATCCTTTCCTCGTACTGTCCATCTCCTCTGGGCACAGTTTCTCTAACTGAGGTCTGGAGGAGGGGCATAGAGGGAGGAGCCAGTGCACACCAGGAACTAAATTCTTTCTTAAAGTGCCCATGTCTCCTGCGGAGCCCGTCTATCCCCATGGTCCTTACGGAGTCCCCAGCATCCTCTACGGACTATGAGAAATAGATTTACCGGTAAGTAAAATCTTATTTTTTGTGTGATTTTGTTGTCAGCACTTTCAACTATGTAAAGAACAAAGTGTTTAATAAGAATATTTCATTCATTCAGATCTAGGATGTGTTATTTTAGTGTTCCCTTTATTTTTTTGAGCAGTGTATTTATTGGCAGGCAACTTTCTTTCTTGGTCCACTGTCCTTGGAAACAACTTCTTCCTGACACTTTTTCCCAGCCCTGAAGACTGGCATCTGTTGTCAGAATTTCCCAATCGGATATCCAAAAAGGTCTCCCTTAGTCCAGAGAGCATGTCTGTAGCCACCAGGCTAATGACCTCCTTACTTCCAGAGGAAAACCATAGTCTGCGTTTTTATTGTCTGATGAAAACCATTCCATTTGGAAAGGATCAGACATTGCAGAGTCTTTGAGTGGAACTGAGCATACTCTACCATGTCGAATGTCGACACCGTCAATCCCATCACATGCATTGCTGCGTGAATGGATACTCTTTGACTGTGTAGCAGCTCCTGAATCCTTGAGTGAATTTTGGATATTTTGTTCAAAGGTAAAATTACTCTCTGAAGGCCCGAATCCAACACTGTTTCCCAGAGTCATCCGTTGTGATGGAACCAGGGATGACTTCGCCCAATTTATGAGCCAACCGTGTCTCTGCAAACAAGATGTTGTCTGTTGCAGATGACACTGAAGCAATTCCTGAGATTGTGCCAGGATTAATAAGTAGTCGAGTTATGGAAAAATCCTTATCCACCGCTGATGGTATTAAGCTGTCATTACCACCATAATTTTGGTGAGTACTCTGGGAGCTGTGGCCAGTCCAAATGGTAGGGCCTGAAACTGAAAATGTTGCTGGAGGATAGCAAACCTGAGATAGGGCTAATGGGACAGTACTATAGGAACATGTAGGTAAGCATCTTGGATATCCAGGGATACCATAAAATCTTCCGGCTCCATGGCCAAAATAAAGGAACGTAAAGTCTCCATATGAAACCGAGGCACTCAAATGTACTTGTTCAGCACTTTGAGATTGAGTATGGGCAGGAACGACACATTTGGCTTCTGAACTAGAAACAGGTTGGAATAAAAACCTTGTCCTCGTTGTGCACGAGGAACTGGAATTATCACTACTGACTGAAGCAACGTCTGAACTGCCTCTTGCAAAGCCCTGGCGGCCTTCGTTTCCACTGAAGACGGGCAGGTACAAAAAACCTTTGAGGAGGGTGTTTCTTGAAAGCAAACGCAGAACCATGAGATACCGCTTCTTGCACCCAGGCATCTGTGGTGGACTGCTGCCAGGTCTGTGCAAATAGAAGAAATCAGCCTCCCACCCTGGGGTCTCCCAGGTGGAGGCCCGCATGGCTTATCTTCTGACTTGGAAGCCGGCCCTCTGGTAGCCCAATGCTTTTTAGTCTTACCGGACTTATCAGATTGAAACTGTTTGCCATAAACCTTTCCATTTGCTTTTCCTTGAGTCCAAAAGGGCCGAAAAGCTTGAAATCTGGGCTTGAATTTGTGTGTGGAATGAAACTTCAATTTCTTAAAGTGTGTTTCTGTCTCCAAAATACTGTTTAATTCTTTACCAAAAAGAATATCTCCAGTAAAAGGCAAAGACTCCAGAACCTTCGTGGATTCCGAGTCAGCTTTCTATGTACATAGCCAAACTGCTCTGCGAGCTGCTACTGCTGAGGCTGATGCCTGAGAGGCAATTGTACCCATATCCAAGGCTGCTTCTTCCATACAATTAGCTGCCTGTTTGATATGTGCAATATGAGATTTTTGCTCTCTAGATGCCAATGAAAGATCCTCCAATGCATCAGCCCAGGCTGCCACTGCTTTTGCCATCCAGGCTGAAGCCATGGCTGGTTTTATAATTGCTCCAGACAAGGAGAAAATGTTTTTTAGAAAACCATCTATTTTCCTATCCGTGACATAATTTAATGATGTTGAAGGCAGAGGTAATGTAGATTTTCACACCAATCGAATGACATGCGTATCTACTTTGGGAGCCACCTCCCTTTTTAAACAGTCCCCAGCCAGAAGAGCCAAGAACCATTTCTTTGGAATTCTAAACTTCTTACTGGGTGTTACCCAAGCCTCTTGCATAATTTCCGTCAGCTGTTCTGACCCAGGAAATTCATTCCTAATAGGCCCTACACACTGGCCGACATCAGTCAAAGATATGAACGATCTCGTTCATAAATGAACGAGATACCGTTCATATCTTTGAGTGTGGAGGCTCCAGCGATGAACGATGCGCGGCCCCGCACTCGTTCATCGCTGGTCCCCCGTCGGCTGTACATGCAGGCCAATATGGACGATCTCGTCCATATTGGCCTGCACTTCAATGCAGCCGGGTGACGGGGGGAGTGAAGAAACTTCACTCCCCCCATCACTGCCCCTCCGCCGCCGGGTCGGCCGTATCCGCCGTCGGCCAGCTCGGCGACAAATCGGCCAATGTGTAGGGCCCTTACCTGTTTTGGAACGTTTAAACACAGGTGCCTTAGTTTTTAACAAATGCTCTGCTGCTTTCTCTAAGGATAGAGTGGCTTTCATAGCACTATTTAGCTCAGGCATGTCCACTGAGCTAAGACCTTCATCCTCATCTCTGTATGCAGACCTGGCGTGCGATGGGTCCTCATCCTTTGATGAGTCCCCATCTGAAACATATGTAGACAGTGAAGATGTTGTTTCATCCCTATGTGATTTATCCACCAGCCTTTCAGCCTGTTTTTGTTGAAAGGCTGCAGATTCCTGGACTGGATGTGATAAACCCCAGTGGGAATGTTGCATGTAAGGGTTAATAGGGTAACCTATCCCTGGTATAGGAGCAGCTGGCATTATCTGCTTAGCTATACTGGATGATGTCTGTGAAAAAGTAGCCCATGGGGGTTCAACTTGAACCTGTGCCTGCCTTGGATTATACAGGAGGCTTTGATTAAAGCTAAAACAGTTTGCACATAATCCATTATGAACCAGATACTGAGAGGTTAACCCTCCTCACTCTTGCCTCTCTTAGACATGATAAATAAATCACACACCTGTACAGTGTTACTACACAATTTGTGACTGAAATCACTTTAATCCCTGTTAAAGTGACATACTGTACAATCCGATCCCTCCCTGCTTTGCACCAGCATTGACGATCAGAATACACAACAACTGACAGAAAATAGTAAACAGTGGTAGTTGCTCAATTATTCCTGGAGATAATTATATATAAGGTGCTGGAAAGGGGGAGAGGTCACAAACAAACAGCAAACAGAGAGGGGGGTGCTTTTTCCCCCCCTGGTATCCCTGCAGCACACTAAAAATTACCTGTGACAATACCTGATTCTATCTGGTAATAGAATTTCCGAGAAATTGGTCACAGGCATTTGCAAAGACATGTTTAGCTGCTGGCCGTGTCAAGGCTTCTCCGATATCATCAGTCCTAATACTACATAATGGCAGTGCCCACATAGGGTCATGTGATTTGTCTACAGTAAGGCCTCATGATAAAGGCTCATACTAAAATGCATCCAGACAGCGGGTTAACTTACCTAGGAGCCACCCCGAGGATCTCCCATTAGCACTACAAGGAACAGCATGCCTTCCAAATGCTGCTCCCATTCAATGCCTTCTCACACATGCAGACAAACAGTGGTAGATGCACAATCATTCCTGGAGATAATTATATATATAAGGTGCTAGAAAGGAGGAGGGGTCACAAACAAACCGCAGACATGGGGTGCTTCCCCCCCTGGTATCCTCCCAGCACACTAAAAATAGTAAAGTCAGCAATCACACTAGCAATCAGTCACAGGTTATACATTAGTATAATAAGCAATATGAGCACATATTCAACTACAGAAACATTTCAAGTATGTAGGAGAAACATATTACTACATTACCTTATATAGGACTTTAAACGTATTCAGTCACACAGCGAAAGAAACAGCAGCAATAGTTTACAGACTCGTATGGATCAGGCACTTATCCATCTATTCATACTCAATGGTAGATAGAGACCTAGTGCTGTATCACCCAGCTCAGGAGAGTGGGATACAGGGAGACTTCACCCCGCTTCCAGGATCGATCAAAACGTTAGTGAATGCTGAGTGGATTCAGACGCTATTCGTGTACACAACCGCCCCATGAACCTACAGTGAACACAGACGCCCAAGTGAACACCGACGCACCAGTCTTCAGCCGCCTATGCTGTGACTGGGTCCTTTTAGATACACAGCGTCTCAGACGGAAGCAGGAAATCAGTTCATGGTGGAAAATTCGGAGGAAACTGGTCATGAACTGGGGGGAGAGACGACCAGGGGAGCGTCTTACTCCCCACTGCTGACATCAACCCCAGAGATCGTGGCCTCATACTACCCCTGGAGCCTATGATCCCTGAGGCCTAGCGCTGGTGCACCTGAGGTGGCAGCTGCGTCAGCGACTGTTTGGTAGTCTCCATCCCGAAACAGTGCGACTGTGTCTCGCGTTTCCTCTGCTCAGCGGAACCGATGCCTTACCTTCTCCCCGTGCTCTGCCCACAGCCTGGTAACATCTGCTGGACTTCATCCTATATAGACGCCTGCCGAAACAGCGACTAAGGTACGTATAAGGCACTTTTTAGAAAGATCGCTCAAAAAAGAGTAAGACTATAAAAATAAAATAATAAAATGTTTATGGCTGCTAAAAACCATCAGCCCACTGACCATGGTCCAGCTCCTGCCGCACCAAACACAAAACTGATTTGCCAGGAGGCGGGATATAGGGGACTGGCCTGTGGCATTCTGGGAGGCCGAAAGCTTTGATAGTTGGTGCCAATCCGCTGTCTCTACCTCATATCCCAATGTTTATCCTGTGGATAACCTGTGGACCCTGCAGGAGAAATTGCATCTATACCTGATGTTTATACTTTCACTCAGGGTGTTCTTCGAATTCAGTAAAATTAAATAAAATAGAGTGCGCTGTCAACGGCAGCCTGTACAGGGAAGGTCAGTTCCCACAATGATAGATACAAGCAAGGAAAAAAGGAGTACTGGCGCCGGCTGTGATTCAAAACACAATAAATAAAAATATAAAATATATCTTTTATTAGACATTCATCTAAGAAAATAATCTATCCCGCAAGGGTAAAACAACACTGATGGAATGTGTTAAATGAATTCTGTAGAATACCACAAGGATAAACCCTTTCTTATGCTCCTGAGGAAGCTGGCACCCATTAGACCAGCGAAACGCGTTGGGCCTTTCTCTGTAGGACCACAAGTACCAGCACCCATATCCACCTCCTGGCTTTATTTGGACTTACTGGCATCCACTGGATCAAATTCCGGCACAAGTTTTTCACAGACCCGGACTTATCCCCATCTGCCATCTGGACCCTATCTGCATGGGACTCCTAGGGGACTTATATCCGGAAGCAAGTCTGGTAAAATGCTCTTATACCAACTAAACTTGTGGGCAAATGTGGATTAGTGTCCTAGCCAGGAACTGTGGACATTTTGTTCTTCGAATTCAGCCTCCCTACAGCATGTACCTCCTGTGGCTTTGCCTGGCTCCATCTGTCTGTTGTGCTGAACGCTCTGCAAGAGTCTTATTATTATTATTATTATTATTATTATTATTATTTATTACCAGTTATTTATATATAGCACACACATATACCGCAGCGCTTTACAGATAATATTTGCCCATTCACATCAGTCCCTGCCCCAGTGGAGCTTACACTCTATATTCCCTATCACATGTACATGCAACGCACATTCATACTAGGGTTAATATTGTTGGGAGCCAATTAACCTACCAGTATATTTTTGGATTGTGGGAGGAAACCCACACAAGTACGGGGAGAATATACAAACTCCACACAGTTAGGGCCACGGTGGGAATCAAACCCATGACCTCAGTGCTGTGAGACAGTAATGCTAACCATTACACCATCCGTACCGCCCAATGTCTTCATTTGAACCTCTTGAATCGGTGGACCTTAAATGGCTTATGGCCAAGGTCTTGTTCTTGCTGGGTATTGCCTCTGCACGACGGGTGTTGGACTTAGGCGCTTTGTCCTGTCGTCCTTCTTTTCTGATATTTCTCCGTGACTGGGCAGTTCTACGAACTCGACCAGGTTATTTGCCTAAGGTGATGTCATCTTTTCACCTTAACCAAGAGATTGTGGTTCCGGCATTTATCTCATCAGACTTGTCTCTCAAAGAGCGTTCTTAGGATGTGGTATGGGGTCTCCATATATATGTGGAGAGGACTGCCTCTGTCCGGAGGTCAGATTCCCTTTTTGTCTTGTTTGGTTTCCACAAACGTGGCTGGCCTGTGAATAAGCAAACCTTGGCCAGATGAATTAGAATGGTGATTGCACAAGCTTATGCGCAGGCTGGGGCTGATCTCCTAGCTCCTGCTGCTAATAAAGCCCAATCTACTCGGTCTGTTGAACCTTCTTGGACGTCCCGCCATGGCGCGTCTGCAGAACAGTTGTGCAAAGTGGCTACGTGATCCTCAGTGAACACGTTTATTAGGTCTTATGCCTTTGATACTTCCGCCTCCCAGGATGCTTCCTTTGGGCGCCAGGTTCTCATACCCGCTAAGGCGTGTCCCCTCCCTTGAGGAACTGCTTTAGGACATCCCCGATGTTTTCCTGTGGAAACCAATGTACACTGCTGCTGAAAAGGAGTGTTATGGTAGACTTACCATGGTTAACTCTCTTTCTGCAAGGTACATTGGGTTGCACAGGGCGCCCACCCTGACGCACCTAGCTTCTATGGTACCTTCTCCTGTCGTGAGAATGTGGTTCTGTGTGACTAAACATCTGCCTTCTCTCTTGCCTGCTCCTGCATTGGACTGGTTAACGAAACTGAGCTCTCAGTGCCTGGAGTCGGGGTTATAGAGGAGGCCCCAATGCATCCTGGGACAGCCTAAAGCTTTAGCCTGTTGCTGACTCTGGATCAAGATCCACTCTACACCCCAATGTTTCCAGCGGCTAATGCCATAATAACCCATAGAAACTAGGTGCGTCACGGTGGGCGCCCTGTGTAACCCAATGTACCACGCAGAAAGAGTGTTAACCATGGTAAGTCTACCATAACACTCCTTTTTTCAGTTTTAATCTAAAGTTTCCTGTTAAAACCTCTAGCAGTTTACAGCTGACCTTTGTACCATTTAAGGTTATTCACTGGACTTGGAGTTGCTTGCATTTCAATAAAAACTGGAAAAATAATGGGTGTTCTAAAACTTTTGACCAGTAGTGAATGCAAGCAATGAATAGTCAAACGCTGGTGCATGAGATGGAAGTGATTCAGAGACATGTACTGTGGTGTACTCGTGCAATGGAGATGAAAGGTGGGGTAAATAGAAGATGCTAAATCATTAAAAAGCAGCAACTGTCTAATGTTACTATTGTAAGCATACATGCACACAGATGTCCTTAGTTCCCACAATTTCTGTAGCACATCTCATACTGATGTCAGGACAATCTGATGGGAGCTTTCTCAAAGTGGGTTGGTAAAGTTTGGTTATTAACCAAACTACACCATCAAACATCTCTTCTCTTATCTCAAAATATCACCCAACCTGACCTCTCCACTCAAAAACTCACCTCTTCAGACAAGCTTATCAAATTCTGGAACTGCCTACTCAGCCTTAATAAGCTATCCATATCAAATGCATCCCGTCTATAAAGTCCACACATAACCACAGATATTTTGTCTTTATTCACTTCACATCCTCCTGATCCTTGGCCAACATTGCTGTGGGACTATATCATACAGCCCACCGAGAACCGTTGCAATCTGGTGGACCATTCTGCAATAGATAGCATCTGTCCTTGTGTATCAATGCCTATTCTCCTTATAGACTGTAAGCTTGCGAGCAGGGCCTTCCTTCCTCTATGTCTGTCTGTTATTACCCAGTTTGTTCTATCACTGTTTTTTCTAATTATAAAGCGCAACTGAATATTCTGCGCTATATATCAAATTGTTAATAAATAAATAATAAATACTTTCTTAAACTTCCATAAGGACCTAGGTTCCAGAAATATTTAACGCAAGACAATGATGATATTGGGGCTGATTCAGATTTGTGTGCAAACACAGTTGTTTACGTATGTACAAATCCAATGGTTGGGATGAAGCAGAATGGGTACTGCATGATCACTTATAGTCGCAAACTGCTTTGTAGGCATGCCAAACCTAGGGTATGCGTTGTCGGATGCAGATTTCCTGGCCCCGGCTGACTAGTTTCGCCGGCCAGTCCGAGTAAGCTTCGGTCTCAATAGTGATCCAATGCTGCATCTTAAGATGCAGCACTCGGATTGCAGGTGCATGCAGGGGGTGTCTATCTTCTACAGATGCCTCCTGCTGCATTTCTGTTTTGCTTCCCTGCAACTGTGCAGTAGTACCATACAAATCAGAATTGGGCCCATTGTGTGAGTGTTTGCCGTGATAGCTCTGTGGGGTGAATTCAGATGGTTTTGGGCAAAACTAAGTAACGCATGCCCAACAGGTGATATTCAAATGTTGTGCGCTGCCAAAATGGCAGTTTGGGTGCCCAAAAGCGGTAATAATGGGCAACCGTGACACTCTTGCTCCATGGCAAAGCAATTGAACAGCTCCTTTCGGGGGGTTGGTGGATGATAGACAGTTGACAGTCAATTGGTAGACACCATAGCTTCGGCAGTCAGTAGGCCGACAGGGTCAAAAGGTCAACATATAAAATGTCGACCAGTTTATTAGGTCGACAGGTTCAAAACGTCAACATGAAAATGGTCAACACTTTTTTATAAATGTTTTTACAACTTCTGCTGTATTTACTATCCATGTCACAAATCTTTGGTAACCTTGTGGCGAGCGAAGTATGCCCACCAGAGGACGCATTTCAACAATCTTGGGTCAAATATGTTTAAAAACACAAAATAACACACACAAAAAATAAAAATAATGTCAACTTTTTTTTCTGTAGTGTAGAGAATATTAGTGGGTTGAGTGTTGGAGACCAGTGATGAATCATTGGGCTCTGTGGTAAAGCTGACCAGTTTACTAAGCTGTAAAGTATCTGCGCAGAGTGTGTATGTCACTGAATGCTTCGGTTGTCCCCACTCTCCAAAAACATTCTTTAGGTCAAATAAAAATAAAACCATGTGTGTCCATTTGGTAGAGAATATAAGGTGTTGCTCCACTGGGGTAGGGGCTGATGTGGATGATATATTCTCTGTAACACCTTGCGAAATACCACTTTTTTCCACCCAAGTCCCGGGTCTGACCCGAGATTTGGAACACAGTTCCAAACCAGGTCAGACCTGGGACTTACCCTTTCCACCGCAGCTACGACCTGGTTTATTCCCGGGTTGGAGCCATTTACCCTGCACACTGTGTCTGTCGGCAGCAGTAGACACTCCATCTCCGGCCCCAACATCACTGCCCCTGCCCCTGCTCCCAGTTGTGTGATCGCTCTGCAGGAAGCAGCGTCCCCGCAGTGAATCTCCCCATGGTTTAAATAGGAGTCAGGTCAGGTGACCTGGCTTACCCGGTTACATTGCCTATTCCAGGTCCTTGCACATATATTGGCAAGCTGCTCAATCAGATTGTGATGTCACTCAGGTGCTAAAAGGGAGGGGTAATTCTGTGTAAGAAAAAACAATTTGTGTTCCCTAATGCACACTGAGTGAAAAATAATACTACATAATAATCAGATAATATGGAGATCTTAGTTGCGTATATCTGCAGATATAGGGTTAAGCCCCCAGGCCGATCGGCAAGGCTTCTCCGTCACTGGGGGTCCCTAATACTAGGTATGGGTCCGGGGTGCAGGACCCCATCAGGTCAACCACTGGACCCGGATTAACCCTTTTCCCCTGGGCCGCAACCTGGGTTATCATGGCAATAACCCAGGTTTCAGCGGCAGTGGAAAAGGGGTATAGTATGTATTAATAAATAAGTAACTAACCCAGTTGTTTTACTCAAGGTTGGCTGAATTAGCCGCCTCCTGCGGTGGGATGTAATGCCATGGTTTTGCCTTGTAAATGACTGCCACTTTAAAAAACCGCCCAAATACGGCCACCATCCCGCATCGCCGGCAAACTCGGACGCCATGACATCCCGCCAATGGTCCCCAAAGGAGAGATTGAAGTCTAGCCAAACCCGCATGTATAAGAATTTTGTGCATATTCCAGGGTTTCTCCAAGAAGGGTAGAGATCGGGTAGATGAGGATAGCTTTGTCTTTTTTGTTTTACAGTATGTAGAAGATTTTTTGAGTGAGGAGGGGGTGTAGAACTTTATTGAAGTCAGCTTGCAAGTTGTTGCTCTGATGCTGTGCATCTCAGGTAAATCACTGAGATGAATTTTTGCATCGTTAATGATCTTGGTGGTCATTCCGAGTTGTTCGCTCGCCAGCTGCTTTTAGCAGCTTTGCACACGCTAAGCCGCCGCCTACTGGGAGTGAATCTTAGCAAAGTAAAATTGCGAACGAAAGATTATCAGAATTGCGAATAGACACTTCTTAGCAGTTTCTGAGTAGCTCGATACTTACTCGGCATCTGCGATCAGTTCAGTCAGTTTCGTTCCTGGTTTGACGTCACAAACACACCCAGCGTTCGCCCAGACACTCCCCTGTTTCTTCAGACACTCCCACGTTTCCCCCAGAAACGGCAGCGTTTTTTCACACACACCCATAAAACGGCCAGTTTCCGCCCAGAAACACCCACTTCCTGTCAATCACATTACGATCACCAGAACGAAGAAAAAACCTCGTAATGCCGTGAGTAAAATACCTAACTGCATAGCAAATTTACTTGGCGCAGTCGCAGTGCGAACATTGCGCATGCGCAATTAGCGGAAAATCGGTGCAATGCGAAAAAAATTACAGAGCGAACAACTCGGAATGAGGGCCCTTGTCTTTGGCCCTCATTCAGACCTGAATCCAGCCACATGGTCGCTCGCAGCATCCGCATCCAGGTGGTCTGTGCACGCGCACCGGCCGTTGTGCATGAACTTACATATTGCGGCGGAAGTGTGATTGACAGTCGCTGTCGTTGCGAGGGCACCACGGGAAACCAGGGGCGGGCCGGGCCCGTTTTTGGGGCTGCTGTGTGACGTCTCACAGAGACGCTCTGAAAAAATAATGCCCGCTGACTGCCTGACAGCACAGCCAGGCTGCGCTTCAGGGGTCAACCTTAGTTTCGAGGTGTCTGACCTCACACATGCTGGGCGGCTCCATGAACGCAAATCTGGCTGCTTATCTTCATTCATCTCTTAATAACCCCCTGTATCGTTTATAGAAATAAGCACAGGTAAGAGTGGCCCAGTATTTGTAGGCTATATGCAAAAGCAGACAATATTAACCCTACATGCACATGTATTTGCAGTCTAATATACATATAAAGAAAGCATTTTTGAGGCTGCCGTACACCGCAGAGGGTTTGAAACCGTCATATAACACATATGTTCATGATATAACAGATGTGCATGATCTCCCGTCTACAGTGATGGGAGATAGTGGGGGCGATATTCACTTGTGTCTCTTTATTGCGCCCATAGTGGTCGGGTCTATCCGCGTAAAGCAGCTAACCCGACCAAAGTGCTGGGTGCGATTGCAAAAAATGCCGTTTGGGTGGCCAAATGGGTTATTTATTGTACCCTGGGGGGTGCTAGCCAAAAAAATGCAGATGCCGGCAGCAATTCGCGCCCGAATGAGCTACAATTAAAAAGCTCAGTTTGGCGACATCTAGTGGCTGTTGGCGAGTACAACACTTAAATCTCGCCCATAGAGTATTTGTAAGACTGCTATACACCGCAGAGAGCGATTTTGAAACCGCCATATACAGCAGAGAGACATTTTCAAAATGGCATACCGTACAGAGAGCAGTTGAAACTGCCATACAATACAGAGAGTATTTTTGTGATCGCCACACAATATGATTCTATCATTAAGTAAGCCCTTTATATTCATTAACTCCCTTATCCCAGGAGGCGATCACGAGACCACCTGTCGGTTTCCCGATGGTCACAATGCCGACGCCGGAATCCCGACAAGCGGTGAAATCCCACCGCCGGGATACCGGCACCACAGGCTTTTTTCCCTCTGTGTCCACGACACCCATAGAGGGAAAATAGATCCCATGGCGAGCGTAGAGAGCCACCGTGCCCGCAAGGGACTTTCTAGCACTCACCCTGCTACTAGCATACTGGTGGCTGGAATACCGCTGTCGGGATCATGACAGCTGGGATCCTGGCTGCCGGTAAAAGGCATGTATTCCCTTATCCCTATTATTAATTAATTCCTGCATCATCAATTAATTTGATTCATAACTGCCTCATTACCTCCCTCGTTTTAATTAAAAGATCCTTTCCTCTTAATTAACCCAAACTAAAAGCATTAACCTCTTCAGCTTAATTAATAATAATAATTTTAATTAAATAGCTCTCTTTCTCCAATAGGACTTAACAGATAATTAGCAGAAAATACAGAATTAATGAACAGAAATACGTACAGAAAATAAGAAATTACTCACCGGTAATTCTATTTCTCGTAGTCCGTAGTGGATGTTGGGAACTCCGTAAGGACCATGGGGATAGACGGGCTCCGCCTATCGGAGATAGATCGAAGATTAGGTACTATCTGGTGTGCACTGGCTCCTCCCTCTATGCCCCTCCTCCAGACCTCAGTTAGGGAAACTGTGCCCGGAAGAGCTGACACAACAAGGAAAGGATTTGGAATCCAGGGTTAGACTCATACCAGCCACACCAATCACACTGTACAACTTGTGATAACCATACCCAGTTAACAGTATGAACAACAACTGAGCTTCCTTGTACGGATGGCTCATAACAATAACCCTTTAGTGAAGCAATAACTATATACATGTATTGCAGAGAGTCCGCACTTGGGACGGGCGCCCAGCATCCACTACGGACTACGAGAAATAGAATTACCGGTGAGTAAATTCTTTTTTTCTCTGACGTCCTAGTGGATGCTGGGAACTCCGTAAGGACCATGGGGATTATACCAAAGCTCCCAAACGGGCGGGAGAGTGCGGACGACTCTGCAGCACCGAATGAGCAAACTCAAGGTCCTCCTCAGCCAGGGTATCAAACTTGTAGAATTTAGCAAATGTGTTTGAACCCGACCAAGTAGCAGCTCGGCAAAGCTGTAAAGCCGAGACCCCTAGGGCAGCCGCCCAAGAAGAGCCCACCTTCCTTGTGGAATGGGCTTTTACTGATTTAGGATGCGGCAGTCCAGCCGCAGAATGTGCCAGCTGAATCGTGCAAAAGATCCAGCGAGCAATAGTTTGCTTTGAAGCAGGAGCACCCAGCTTGTTGGGTGCATGCAGGATAAAGAGCGAGTCAGTTTTCCTGACTCCAGCCGTCCTGGAAACATAAATTTTCAAAGCCCGGACTACGTCCAGCAACTTGGAAGCCTCCAAGTCCCGAGTAGCCGAAGGCACCACAATAGGTTGGTTCAAATGAAACGCTGATACCACCTTTGGGAGAAATTGGGGACGAGTCCTCAATTCTGCCCTGTCCATATGGAAGATCAGATACGGGCTTTTACATGACAAAGCCGCCAATTCTGACACACGCCTAGCTGAAGCCAAGGCCAACAGCATGACCACCTTCCACGTGAGATACTTTAGCTCCACGGTCTTAAGTGGCTCAAACCAGTGTGATTTCAGGAAATCCAACACAACGTTAAGATCCCAAGGTGCCACTGGAGGCACAAAAGGGGGCTGAATATGCAGCACTCCCTTAACAAACGTCTGAACTTCAGGCAGTGAAGCCAGTTCTTTTTGAAAGAAAATAGATAGGGCCGAAATCTGGACCTTTATGGATCCTAATTTTAGGCCCATAGACACTCCTGACTGTAGGAAGTGCAGGAATCGACCCAGCTGGAATTCCTCTGTAGGGGCCTTCCTGGCCTCACACCAAGCAACATATTTTCGCCATATACGGTGATAATATTTTGCTGTCACGTCTTTCCTAGCCTTTATCAGCGTAGGAATAACTTCATCCGGAATGCCCTTTTCCGCTAGGATCCGGCGTTCAACCGCCATGCCGTCAAACGCAGCCGCGGTAAGTCTTGGAACAGACAGGGCCCCTGTTGTAACAGGTCCTGTCTGAGAGGCAGAGGCCATGGGTCCTCTGAGATCATTTCTTGTAGTTCTGGGTACCAAGTTCTTCTTGGCCAATCCGGAACGATGAGTATAGTTCTTACTCCTCTCTTTCTTACTATCCTCAGTACCTTGGGTATGAGAGGAAGAGGAGGGAACACATAAACCGACTGGTACACCCACGGTGTCATTAGTGCGTCCACAGCTATCGCCTGAGGGTCCCTTGACCTGGCGCAATATTTTTTAAGTTTTTTGTTGAGGCGGGACGCCATCATGTCCACCTGTGGCAGTTCCCAGCGATTTACAATCTGTGTGAAGACTTCTTGATGAAGTCCCCACTCTCCCGGGTGGAGGTCGTGTCTGCTGAGGAAGTCTGCTTCCCAGTTGTCCACTCCCGGAATGAACACTGCTGACAGTGCTAGCACGTGATTCTCCGCCCATCGAAGAATCCTTGTGGCTTCTGCCTTTGCCATCCTGCTTCTTGTGCCGCCCTGGCGGTTTACATGGGCGACCGCCGTGATGTTGTCTGACCGAATCAGTACTGGTTGGTTTTGAAGCAGGGGCTCTGCTTGCCTCAGGGCGTTGTAAATGGCCCTTAGTTCCAGTATATTTATGTGTAGTGAAGTCTCCAGACTTGACCACTGGCCTTGGAAGTTTCTTCCCTGAGTGACTGCCCCCCACCCTCGGAGGCTTGCATCCGTGGTCACCAGGACCCAGTCCTGTATGCCGAACCTGCGGCCCTCGAGAAGATGAGCACTCTGCAGCCACCACAGCAGAGACACCCTGGCCCTTGGGGACAGGGTGATCAACCGATGCATCTGAAGATGCGATCCGGACCATTTGTCCAACAGATCCCACTGAAAGATCCTTGCATGGAATCTGCCGAAGGGAATTGCTCCGTAAGAAGCCACCATCTTTCCCAGGACTCGCGTGCAGTGATGCACTGACACCTGTTTTGGTTTCAGGAGGTCCCTGACCAGAGATGACCATTCCTGGGCTTTTTCCACCGGGAGAAACACCTTCTGCTGTTCTGTGTCCAGAATCATACCCAGGAAAAGCAGACGCGTCGCAGGAATCAGCTGCGACTTTGGGATATTCAGAATCCAGCCGTGCTGTTGCAACACTTCCTGAGAGAGTGCTACGCTGACCAACAACTGCTCTCTGGACCTCGCCTTTATGAGGAGATCGTCCAAGTACAGGATAATAATAACTCCCTTCTTCCAAAGGAGTATCATCATTTCGGCCATTACCTTAGTAAATATTCTCGGTGCCGTGGACAGGCCAAACGGCAACGTCTGGAATTGGTAATGACAGTCCTGTACCACAAATCTGAGGTACTCCTGGTGAGGTGGGTAAATGGGGACATGCAAGTAAGCATCTTTGATGTCCAGCGACACCATAAAATCCCCCTCTTCCAGGCTTGCAATGACCGCTCTGAGCGATTCCATTTTGAACTTGAATTTCTTTATATAAGTGTTCAAGGACTTTAAATTCAGAATGGGTCTCAACGAACCGTCCGGTTTCGGTACCACAAACATTGTGGAATAGTAACCCCTTCCCTGTTGAAGGAGGGGGACCTTGATTATCACCTGCTGGAGGTACAGCTTGTGAATTGCCGCCAGTACTACCTCCCTTTCCCTGGGAGCAGCTGGCAAGGCAGATTTGAGGTAACGGCGAGGGGGAGTCGCCTCGAACTCCAGCTTGTATCCTGAGATACAATTTGTACAGCCCATAGATCCACTTGTGAGCGAACCCACTGGTTGCTGAAGTTTTGGAGATGCGCCCCCACCGCACCTGGCTCCGCCTGTGGAGCCCCAACGTCATGCGGTGGACTTAGTGGAAGCAGGGGAGGATTTTTGTTCCTGGGAACTGGCTGCCTGGTGCAGCTTCTTTCCTTTACCCTTGCCTCTGGCCAGAAAGGATGCCCCTCTGACCCGCTTGCCTTTCTGAGGCCGAAAGGACTGCATTTGATAATACGGTGCTTTCTTAGGCTGTGAGGGAACCTGAGGCAAAAAAGTCTACTTCCCAGCTGTTGCTGTGGATACGAGGTCCGAGAGACCATCCCCAAACAATTCCTCACCCTTATAAGGCAAAACCTCCATGTGTTTTTAGAATCAGCATCACCTGTCCACTGCCGAGTCCATAATACTCTCCTGGCAGAAATGGACATTGCATTAATTCTAGATGCCAGCAGGCAAATGTCCCTCTGGGCATCCCGCATATATAAGACGACGTCTTTTATATGTTCGAGGGTTAGCAAAGCAGTATCCCTGTCGAGTGAATCAATGTTGTCTGACAGGGTATCAGTCCATGCTGCTGCAGCACTACACATCCAGGCTGAAGCAATAGCAGGTCTCAGTAGAGTACCAGGGTGTGTATACACAGACTTCAGGATAGCTTCCTTCTTTCTATCCGCAGGCTCCTTTAGGGCGGCCGTATCCTGAGACGGCAGTGCCACCCTTTTAGATAAGCGTGTGAGCGCCTTGTCCACCCTAGGGGATGTTTCCCAACGTAACCTATCCGTTGGCGGGAAAGGGTACGCCATCAGTAACCTCTTAGAAATCACTAGTTTCTTATCAGGGGAACTCCACGCTTCTTCACACAATTCGTTTAATTCATCAGATGGGGGAAAAGTCACTGGCTGCTTTTTCTCCCCAAACATAATACCCCTCTTGGTGGTAACCGGGTTAATGTCAGAAATGTACCTTTGTAGACTGTACATTTGTCTCATCCTCATCTACACTGGAGTCAGACTCCGTGTCGACATCTGTGTCTACCATCTGAGCTAGCGGGCGTTTATGAGCCCCCGACGGCTTCTGAGTCGCCTGGGCAGGCGCGGGCTGAGACCCCGGCTGTCCCAAGGCTGCTGCGTCATCGAACCTTTTATGTAAGGAGTTGACACTGTCGGTTAAGACCTTCCACATATCCATCCAATCAGGTGTCGGCCCCGTCGGGGGCGACACCACATTTATCTGCACCTGCTCCGCCTCCACGTAACCCTCCTCATCAAACATGTCGACACAGCCGTACCGACACACCGCACACACACAGGGAATGCTCAGACTGAGGACAGGACCCCACAAAGTCCTTTGGGGAGACAGAGAGAGAGTATGCCAGCACACACCACAGCGCTATATAACACAGGGATTCACACTATAAAAAGTGATTTACCCAATAGCTGCTTAAATATCTTATTTGCGCCTAAATTTATGTGCCCCCCCTCTCTTTTTTACCCTTCTTGTATCAGGATACTGCAGGGGAGAGCCTGGGGAGCTGCTTCCAGCGGAGCTGTAAAGGGAAAATGGCGCTGGTGTGCTGAGGAAGAAGGCCCCGCCCCCTCAGCGGCGGGCTTCTGTCCCGTGTTTTCTGTAACTTAATGGCGGGGTTTTTTACACATATACAGTTAACTGACTGTATTATGTGTGTTTTATGCCAAAAGGTATTAAAATTGCTGCCCAGGGCGTCCCCCACCCTACAGTGACCGGAGTGTGTGGTGTGCTGTGGGAGCAATGGCGCACAGCTGCAGTGCTGTGCGCTACCTTAATGAAGACAGGAGTCTTCTGCCGCCGATTTCATCGCTTCTTCTTCTGTCTCCTGGCTCTGCAAGGGGGGCGGCGGCGCGGCTCCGGGAACCGACGATCGAGGTCAGGCCCTGTGTTCGAACCCTCTGGAGCTAATGGTGTCCAGTAGCCTAAGAAGCACAAGCTAGCTGCAAGCAGGTAGGTTTGCTTCTCTCCCCTCAATCCCACGTAGCAGTGAGTCTGTTGCCAGCAGATCTCACTGAAAATAAAAAACCTAACAAATACTTTCTTTTCTAGCAAGCTCAGGAGAGCCCACTAGGAGCACCCAGCTCTGGCCGGACACAGATTCTAACTGAGGTCTGGAGGAGGGGCATAGAGGGAGGAGCCAGTGCACACCAGATAGTACCTAATCTTTCTTTTAGAGTGCCCAGTCTCCTGCGGAGCCCGTCTATCCCCATGGTCCTTACGGAGTTCCCAGCATCCACTAGGACGTCAGAGAAAATGAATTAACTCTACTAAAGTATTAAACCCCTTCACCCTATTAATAAAGCTCATTCAGAATTCACACCCTTATCCTTTATAACTTACCTCAACTATACCTGTTCCCTGCCTCCAATCCTCAAGCGCCCCCCACACACAGTCACATGCTTACCTGTTTCTGATGTAAGGTCTCAGTGCTGTGGCTGCTGCAGCTGTGACCCTGTGCTGCTGCTACGTTAGTGCAGGACAGTGTAGTAGGTGGCAGTGGTCTACCTAGAGCAGTGGTCACCAACCTTAATTGGGGTGTGAGCTACTTTCGGAAAATAAAACCTCTGAAGGAGCTACCCCCTCCTTCCAATGCGCGTGTGTTCCTGCGAAAGTGGGTGTGGCCTCACAAAAGTAGGTGTTTCCTCACAACTACAAGTAATGCCCCCCCCCCACCCGCGTAGTGCCAGATACACAAATAATGCCCCTCAGCAGTGCCAGATATACAAATAATGCCTCCCAGCAGTGCCATATACACAAATAATGCCCCTCAGCAGTGCCAGATATACAAATAATGCCCTACAGCAGTGCCAGATACAATGCCCCCACCAGTGCCAGATACAATTCCCCCCGCAGTGCCATTTAAAATGCCCCCGCAGCGCCAGATAAACTGCACCCCCCCGCAGTGTCCGATACAGTGACCCACACAGTGCTAACCCTTGCTGGCTTCTTCTACTGCCGCCGGTGCTGCTCCTCCTGTATGAGGGACGGAAGGGGAGGAGAGCGCAGCGCCCGCCTTTCCTGTGAAGTCCGGAGAGCGGCTGCGCCGAGGGTGACAGAGTCTCCGGCGGTGGCGGGCATTTAAAATATGGTTCCAGTAAGTGAGCCAATCAAAACTCGCGGTCCGGCAGCCAATCAGGTGCCGCCACTGCCGGTCCACGAGCTCTGATTGGCTGACGGCCGGCACCATATTAAAAATGAAGGTAGGAGGAGTGCCAGTGACTGCCCAAGCCCGTGCACTCTGTGAGCTACTGAAAATACTACAACGAGCTTCCGGTAGCTTACGAGCTACGGGTTGGAGATCACCTACCTAGAGGCTTGAAGGCCCCTGGCAGTCTCTGAAGGTACATATAACATACCAATAAAGTTACACATAAGAAGTGTGCCATGGCTGCCTGACCCCGGGTATCTGCAGCGTTGTGTGTTATCAGAGCTACACCTGCACTCGGGACGCAGCACTCAGCTTCATATTTAAGCACCGCCCCCAGACTCCCATTGGCTAGTTAGGAGTGTTATAAGGGAAGGAGAGTGCTGCTGTTTCCTGATAATAGTACCATGTACACAGAAATGAATTGCCAAATCACGTATTTAGCCTACACTATTTAGTGGGGTGAGCCCACTTCTGCTTATGTGCCTCTGGATATTTGCCAGTCTAGCCACCCTGTAGTCACGCCACTGGTAGGTGACCTTGTGAAGTCATTCAACTTCTGAGAGAGACATCCAGATGTCCCGCCGTGGACAGTGAGGAGGAGAGCCCACCAGGGAGGAAGCAGGGGCTGTGCATTGTAGCGATAAGCTGCACTGCTCCTATATAGGGAGGAGTAATGTACGTCATCTGGACATCCCTTGCCTCTCTGCCCGACCCTTCTCGATTCCTATTCTGTATCCACTTCCCAGCATTGTCTGGCGGCCTCTCATATGCCTAGTAGTGGTGAGCCATCCTGTTGGCTCAATAATTTGTCATTTGGACTATATAAAATATTTAGCATAATGCACCTAATCTTGGTTTACTGGTTGTTACTTGTCTGTGTGCTGCAATTTTTTTTATTTCCACTTTTGGCTTGCAGACTTTGGCGATGTATATGTCTAGACTGTTCAAAAAGGGTTGATATTACCTAAAGCATAGGTTCTCAAACTCGGTCCTCAGGACCCCACACAGTGCATGTTTTGCAGGTAACCCAGCAAGTGCACAGGTGTATTAATTACTCACTGACGCATTTTAAAACGTCCGCAGGTGGAGCTAATTATTTCACTTGCGATTTTGTCAGGAGACCTGCAAAACATGCACTGTGTGGGGTCCTGAGGACCGCGTTTGAGAACCTGTGACCTAAAGGATAAAAAAAGGGGCAGACTAGATGGGCCAAGTGGTTCTTATCTGCCGTCAAATTCTATGTTTCTATGTTGCTCCAGTGTACACACAAGGGGTATAATGCAGATTGGCAGCACAATGGGAATAACTAGCACAAAACAAAAGAAAGCATTTTTTAGTTTGCAGAGCTGTACACATCATCAGGAGCGTATCAACATATTTACATCTTTATCATCTACAGAGTGTACTTTTGCTCTGTAACAGGTGCCCATCGGCATATACAGTATGCATGTAATTCTTGGTCTGAGCCTCATCTGCTGGCTTCCATAGCTCGGGAGCACTTCGCCAAGGAGACTTGATGTGGATCAGTAACTGTAGAAGCATCATTGTTATCCCTGGGTAGAAGTAACAATAGCAAAACTTATATTTAGATTTGGACAGTTCTAGCTGATCTAAATATCATATAGCAAAAAATAAAATAGAGAGCACTCTGAGATAAGAAATTTGATTACTGGGACAAAATAACACATCTAAATATTTTAAAGAAATCAGAAATTCCTCCAAACAATTAATTTGTCATTTTAATTTCTCTAACGTCCTAGAGGATGCTGGGACTCCGTAAGGACTATGGGGATAGACGGGCTCCGCAGGAGACATGGGCACTTTAAGAAAGACTTTAGGCTCTGGGTGTGCACTGGCTCCTCCCTCTATGCCCCTCCTCCAGACCTCAGTTTGTTACTGTGTCCAGAGGAGATGGGTGCACTGCAGGGAGCTCTACTGAGTTTCCTGTAAGAAAGTATTTTGTTAGGTTTTTTATTTTCAGGGAGCCTGCTGGCAACAGACTCCCTGCATCGAGGGACTGAGGAGAGAGAAACAGCCCTACTTCTCTGAGTTTCAAGGTCCTGTTTCTTAGGCTACTGGACACCATTAGCTCCAGAGGGATTGGTACGCAGGTTTCATCCTCGCCGTCCGTCCCAGAGCCGCGCCGCCGTCCTCCTCGCAGATCCAGAAGATGGAAGCCGGGTGAGTATGAGAAGAAAGAAGACTTCAGAGGCGGCAGAAGACATCTGATCTTCATAGAGGTAACGCACAGCGGTGAAGCTGTGCGCCATTGCTCCCGTTCACCTCACACACTCCGGTCACTGTAAGGGTGCAGGGCGCAGGGGGAGCGCCCTGGGCAGCAGAATAAACCTCTCCTATGGCAAAAGCATATATATATACATGTACAGCTGGGCACTGTACATGTATATAAAGAGCCCCCGCCATGTTTTGATAGATTTTGAGCGGGACAGTAGCTTGCCGACGAGGGGGCGGGGCTTCTTCCTCAGCACTCACCAGCGCCATTTTCTCCACAGCACAGCGCTAAGAGGAAGCTCCCCGGACTCTCCCCTGCTTACTGACGGTGACAGTGGGTTTTTCAAGAGGGGGGGCACATAATTGGCGTGTATAAAGTTATAACAGCGCTACTGGGTAAAACATTCTGTGTTTTTTCCTGGGTTATATAGCGCTGGGGTGTGTGCTGGCAAACTCTCTGTCTCTCCAAAGGGCCTGCTGGGGAACCTGTCTTCAGAAAAGAGCTTCCCTGTGTGTGTGGGGTGTGTCGGTACGCGTGTGTCGACATGTATGAGGTTGAAGGCTCACCTAAGGAGGAGGGGAAGTGTATGAATGCAAGGTCTCCGTCGGCAGTGCCGACACCTGACTGGATGGATATGTGGAATGTCTTAAGTGCTAATGTGAATTTATTGCACAAAAGATTAGACAAAGCTGAGGCTAGGGAACAGTCAGGAAGTCAAACCATGCCTGTCCCAATGTCACCGAGTCCTTCGGGGTCTCAGAAGCGCACACTATCCCAAATAGCTGACACAGATACCGACACGGATTCAGACTCCAGTGTCGACTACGATGATGCAAAATTACACCCAAAAGTGGCTAAGGGTATTCGATATATGATTATTGCAATAAAAGAGGTTTTGCATATCACAGAGGAACATATCACTTGTGTCCCTGACACGAGGGTACACATGTATAAAGAGAAAAAGCCTGAGGTCACCTTTCCATCCTCGTATGAGCTGAACGAATTATGCGAAAAGGCTTGGGAAACCCCAGACAAGAGACTGCAGGTTCCCAAAAGGATTCTTATGGCGTATCCTTTCCCGCAAAAGGATAGGATACGATGGGAATCCTCTCCTAAGGTGGACAAGGCATTGACACGCTTATCAAAAAAGATAGCGCTGCCATCCCAAGATACGGCTACCCTCAAGGATGCTGCTAATCGCAAGCAGGAGGTTACCATGAAGTCCATTTACACACATTCTGGTACAATACTTAGACCGGCAATGGCGTCGGCCTGGGTTTGTAGTGCTGTGGCTGCATGGACTGATTCCTTATCAGCGGAGATTGAGACCCTAGATAAGGATACCATTTTAATGACCCTAGGGCATATAAAAGATGCTGTATTATATATGAGGGATGCTCAAAGAGATGTTTATTTACTAAGTTCCAGATCAAACGCTATGCCTGTTTCCGCTGGGCGAGTCTTATGGACCCGACAGTGGACGGGGGATGCCGACTCGAAGAGGCATATGGAGTTTTTGCCTTACAAAGGTGAGGAGTTATTTGGAGAAGGCCTCTCGGACCTCGTCTCCACAGCTACGGCAGGTAAATCGAATTTCTTGCCTTATGTTCCCTCACAGCCTAAGAAAGCGCCTCATTATCAAATGCAGTCCTTTCGTTCGAATAAAAGCAAAAAAGTACGTGGATCGTCCTTTCTTGCCAGAGGTAAGGGCAGAGGAAAAAAGCTGCACACAGCTAGTTCCCAGGAACAGAAGTCCTCCCCGGCCTCTGCAAAATCCACCGCATGAAGCTGGGGCTCCCCTGAGGGAGTCCGCTCCAGTGGGGGCACGTCTTCGACTTTTCAGCCACATCTGGGTTCTCTCACAGGTGGATCCCTGGGCAATAGAAATTGTTTCTCAGGGATACAAGCTGGAATTCGAAGAGGTCCCCCCTCGCCGGTTTTTCAAATCGGCTCTGCCAGCTTCTCCCTCAGAGAGGGAGTTCGTGTTAAATGCAATTCAAAAATTGTATCTTCAACAGGTGGTGGTCAAGGTTCCCCTACTGCAACAGGGGAGGGGATATTACTCAACCCTGTTTGTGGTCCCGAAACCGGACGGTTCAGTCAGACCCATTTTGAATTTAAAATCCCTGAACCTATACTTGAAAAAGTTCAAGTTCAAGATGGAGTCGCTCAGAGCGGTCATCGCCAGCCTGAAAGGGGGGGATTTTATGGTTTCTCTAGACATAAAGGATGCGTACCTTCATGTTCCAATATTTCCACCTCATCAGGCGTTCCTGAGATTTGCTGTACAGGATTGTCATTACCAATTTCAGACGTTGCTGTTTGGGCTTTCCAAGGCCCCGAGGATTTTCACCAAGGTACTGGCGGAAATGATGGTGCTCCTGCGCAAGCGAGGTGTCACAATGATCCCATACTTGGACGATCTCCTCATAAAAGCGAGGTCTCGGGAGAAGTTACTGGACAGCGTGTCACTTTCATTGAAGGTGTTACAGCAACACGGCTGGATTCTCAATATCCCGAAGTCGCAGCTGGTTCCTACGACGCGTCTGACCTTCTTGGGCTTGATTCTGGACACAGACCAGAAAAGGGTTTTTCTTCCGACGGAAAAAGCTCAGGAACTCATGACTCTGGTCAGGAACCTATTGAAGCCAAAACAGGTGTCAGTGCATCACTGCACTCGAGTCCTGGGGAAAATGGTGGCATCATACAAAGCCATTCCCTTCGGCAGGTTCCATGCGAGAACCTTCCAATGGGACCTGCTGGACAAGTGGTCCGGGTCACATCTAGATATGCATCGGCGGATCACCCTGTCCCCCAGAACCAGGGTATCTCTCCTGTGGTGGCTGCAGAGTGCTCACCTCCTAGAGGGCCGCAGGTTCGGCATTCAGGACTGGATCCTGGTGACCACGGACGCAAGCCTCCGAGGTTGGGGAGCAGTCACACAAGGAAGAAATTTCCAAGGTCTTTGGTCAAGTCTAGAGACTTGTCTCCACATCAACGTCCTGGAGTTGAGGGCCATATACAACGCCCTACGTCAAGCGGAGGCATTACTTCACGACAAACCAGTTCTGATTCAGTCAGACAATGTCACCGCAGTGGCTCATGTAAACCGCCAAGGCGGCACAAGGAGCAGGGTGGCAATGGCGGAAGCCACCAGGATTCTTCGCTGGGCGGAGAATCATGTCAGCGCACTGTCAGCAGTGTTCATTGTGGTAGTGGACAATTGGGAAGCAGACTTCCTCAGCAGACACGATCTGCACCCGGGAGAGTGGGGGCTTCATCAGGAAGTCTTCGAGCAGATCGCAAGTCGGTGGGGACAGCCCCAAATAGACATGATGGCGTCCCGTCTCAACAAAAAGCTAAAAAGGTATTGCGCCAGGTCAAGAGATCCTCAGGCGGTAGCTGTGGACGCCCTGGTGACACCGTGGGTGTACCGGTCGGTCTATGTATTTCCTCCTCTTCCTCTCATACCCAAGGTGTTGAGAATAATAAGACAAAGAGGAGTGAGAACAATCCTCATTGTTCCAGATTGGCCACGAAGGACCTGGTATCCGGAGCTGCAGGAGTTGCTCACAGAAGATCCGTGGCCTCTTCCTCTAAGACAGGACCTGCTGCAACAGGGGCCCTGTCTGTTCCAGGACTTACCGCGGCTGCGTTTGACGGCATGGCGGTTGAACGCCGGATCCTAGCAAAAAAGGTATTCCGGATGAGGTCATTCCTACACTAATAAAGGCTAGGAAGGACGTGACATCAAAACATTATCACCGAATATGGCGAAAATATGTTTCTTGGTGTGAGGCCAGGAATGCTCCTACGGAAGAATTCCAGCTGGGCCGTCTCCTTCACTTCCTACAAACTGGAGTGAATTTGGGCCTAAAATTAGGCTCCATTAAGGTTCAGATTTCGGCCCTATCCATTTTCTTTCAGAAGGAATTGGCCTCTCTTCCTGAAGTACAGACGTTTGTGAAGGGAGTACTGCATATTCAGCCTCCTTTTGTACCTCCGGTGGCGCCTTGGGACCTTAACGTGGTGTTAAGTTTCCTTAAGTCACATTGGTTTGAACCACTCAAAACGGTGGAGTTAAAATATCTCACTTGGAAGGTGGTCATCTTGTTAGCCTTAGCTTCGGCTAGGCGAGTTTCGGAATTAGCGTCTTTATCACATAAAAGCCCCTATCTGGTTTTTCATATGGATAGGGCGGAATTGCGGACTCGTCCTCAATTCCTACCTAAAGTGGTCTCATCCTTTCATATGAACCAGCCTATTGTCGTGCCTGTGGCTACACGTGACTTGGAGGATTCCGAGTCCCTTGATGTGGTCAGGGCTTTGAAGATTTATGTGGCCAGAACGGCTAGGATCAGAAAAACAGAGGCACCGTTTGTCCTGTATGCAGCCAACAAGGTTGGCGGCCCTGCTTCAAAGCAGACTATTGCTCGCTGGATCTGTAACACGATTCAGCAGGCGCATTCTACGGCAGGATTGCAGTTACCAAAATCGGTTAAGGCCCATTCCACTAGGAAGGTGGGCTCTTCTTGGGTGGCAGCCCGAGGGGTATCCACACTACAGCTGTGCCGAGCTGCTACTTGGTCGGGGTCAAACACCTTTGCAAAGTTCTATAAGTTTGATACCCTGGCTGAGGAGGACCTCCTGTTTGCTCAATCGGTGTTGCAGAGTCATCCGCACTCTCCCGCCCGTTTGGGAGCTTTGGTATAATCCCCATGGTCCTTACGGAGTCCCAGCATCCTCTAGGATGTTAGAGAAAATAAGATTTTAAACCTACCGGTAAATCTTTTTCTCGTAGTCCGTAGAGGATGCTGGGCGCCCGTCCCAAGTGCGGACTACTTCTGCAAGGCTTGTATATAGTTATTGCGTACATAAGGGTTATGTTATAGTTTCATCGGTGGTGGACCGAGGCTATGTTGGTTTTTCATACTGTTAACTAGATTGTATATCCCATGTTATACGGTGTAATTGGTGTGGGCTGGTATGAATCTTGCCCTTGGATTACCTAAAATCCTTTCCTTGTACTGTCCGTCTCCTCTGGGCACAGTTTCTCTAACTGAGGTCTGGAGGAGGGGCATAGAGGGAGGAGCCAGTGCACACCCAGAGCCTAAAGTCTTTCTTAAAGTGCCCATGTCTCCTGCGGAGCCCGTCTATCCCCATGGTCCTTACGGAGTCCCAGCATCCTCTACGGACTACGAGAAAAAGATTTACCGGTAGGTTTAACATCTTTTTTTTTTTTTAAGGTTTCTGACAGCTCATTTATTACATGCTCCCCCCCCCCCCCCCTTTTAATGTGCCGACTTATGAAAAGGAGATAATCCCTTACCCTGTATCAATTAAAAGGTAGACCACACCAGAGAAATGACTTCTATCTAATGAGTATTATGTACATTGCCAGGATGGTGTAAGCAGATAATGGTATTTACAAAAAACCCATTACATATACCCACGCTTGTGGGTATATGTAATGGTGCACTTAGAAATTCATTAGTCAAAATGTGCAGTGTGGCTTTGTGAGTAAAATTTTATATTTAATGAATAACAAAATACCTAAATAGCAAATACATAAAAGAACAATTTATGCATACAAGGTGTCGGCGAACCAGGCTATTTGTGAAACAAAGAGTTAATTTGACGGACGGGTGCAATGGACACACAGACACAAGTGTGTATCAGCAGTGCTCTAAAGTTTATTAATACTACTGAGCTATATAAGCTTTCCAGAGTAGCTGTCATCTCATATGTAAATAATTTCCAATCACGATAAAAAATGTCACATATACATTTTAAAGTTAAAATTTCATGTTAGCAGTATTGTCTAAATTATTAATAATCAGCTAATCATAATTCTAGATTTTTCTAAGGCTTAGCAGATATTGAAGACTCATTGTTCATTATTGTATGAGAATGCTATAAGTGACCCTGTAACAGATACAATTGTATGTCCTTGCACCTGCCAAACGTACGGGATCAATGGCTAATGTAGGAATTGTGGGAAATGAAACTAAGCAGCTCAGGGAAACTATCTGAGGAAATGAGTCTTAAAGAGAAAACCTCATCTCTAAATGTCAACATATATTTGAACAAAAGACAAAAAAAAGGGGTTTGTAGGCGCTGAGCAGAGTCGTGCATATATAACACTGATAATGGCAGCCACCTGGTAAGGAGGTAGCCGGCCTCCTTAAAATAGAACAACTAAAACAAATCACCAGGTCGGCGCACAATACCAATGATGTAG
Source organism: Pseudophryne corroboree (assembly GCF_028390025.1). Lineage (NCBI taxonomy): Eukaryota > Metazoa > Chordata > Amphibia > Anura > Myobatrachidae > Pseudophryne > Pseudophryne corroboree. Next base: position 91,384,758 of record NC_086444.1, on the reverse strand, counting down.
ATAAAAAACAATTTATTAACATAAAAACAATAACAGACTTACTAAAAGACCACAACAATTCCCAAAGCATATAACTGAGGTATTATAAGCCTCTATAAATACAAACATATGGTGTATTAATGTGTGAAAGGGACGCTGAAATATGGGAGAGAGCCACTCTCTGTTGGATAGAATTAGTCTCTCAAATTAATTCCATATCTAACAGTTCAAATGGGAATATATCCTCCAAATGATGTGATAAGCGTCTATGACCATATAGAGGTGTCCAAATTTAGATAGCTGTTTCGGTGTCCGGACTCCAGGTCGACAGCACAAAGGTCGACACACCTTAGGTCGCCGCTAATTGGTCGACACACCTTAGGTCGCCATGTACAAAGGGTCGACAGGAAAAAGGTCGACATGAGTTTTTCACGATTTTTTTCTTTTTTTTAACCTTTTCATACTTAACGATCCACGTGGACTACGATTGGAACGGTAAAGTGTGCCGGCAACTTGTGAGTGAGTGAGTGAAATACACGCTGCCATCGGCTGCTTGTCACAAGTTGCCGGTGAGCTACTCAGCCTGCGATTTAATTATCTCACGTTAACCTCCCCTGTACTTGGAACACTGCAATACTCTGCCCGGCTGGGCACTGCTCATTTGAGCTGGGGGATCTGCACGGCGGTCCGGCGCACTCACACTGTGCCGCACTGAAGGGAACGGTTCTTACCTGAACGTACCGCAGACGGATGTCTCACCCATGCACAGGGTGATAACAAGCGGCTTTCAACTACCTATCCCGTGCAGTAAGAGATTACAACGTCTCAGTGAGTAACAGCAACCGGTTGGTTTTATTATTTGCTCCATGGAAACAGCTATCTAAATTTGGACACCTCTATATGGTCATAGACGCTTATCACATCATTTGGAGGATATATTCCCATTTGAACTGTTAGATATGGAATTAATTTGAGAGACTAATTCTATCCAACAGAGAGTGGCTCTCTCCCATATTTCAGCGTCCCTTTCACACATTAATACACCATATGTTTGTATTTATAGAGGCTTATTATAATACCTCAGTTATATGCTTTGGGAATTGTTGTGGTCTTTTAGTAAGTCTGTTATTGTTTTTATGTTAATAAATTGTTTTTTTATCTACATCATTGGTATTGTGCGCCGACCTGGTGATTTGTTTTAGTTGATATATTTGAACAAAAACTCAAATCTTAATCATCGATATTGCAAATAGAATCTAATGTGAATGCAGTTGTGTATATCTGGTGATTTAGGTGGTTGTAATCAAACAGTTAAACTCAGTCAATAACCACCAACACATACATGAAGAGGTACATATAAAAGGGAACAGATCCAGTATAATATCCAGCCATTAGATCAATATTACCCTGTTAGTAGTAGCCAGTCCATGTGGTCCTTGAATTAGCAAGTAGTCCTCACACTGGACGTCCAAACAGTTGGTAGGGCTTGGTCCTTGTCCACGAAGTGTTGCTGGTCCAGATATCAAGTGGGGAATGTCCCAATAGGTGCAAGGAGCAGCTCAACGCGTTTCAGTGTGGAAATCACTCCACACCTTCCTCAGGGGCATCTGCATAAAGCAAAAGGTGGCTGCTTTATATACCTGTCATTCAATAAACAGGGGACAGGTATAATTGTGTAATCAATCATCCAAGACACATTGAAAATCATGAAACTAGTGGATGCAATAGAAGGCAAACATAAGATGTTAAGTACTAAGAGGTATAATGTAAAATGTGTATAAATATATCAAATACATTTTTAAAAATTAATATTTTTACTGCAATTGGTTCTAGGTTCGTGTCACATGATGTCTATCTGATACAGTGACCCAGAGAACCAATCAGCGTGAGGTAGAGAGTTTGTTGTGAATGGTAATCCTGGTCAAATGTCCGATCTTGGAACATGTGACCCGCGCAGCCGCTATGTCACCCCCACTTTATTTACATAAGTCCCACTTGTCTACTTCAGCAAAAATCTGTTACAATAACATATTTTCTGTTGTAGCAATAAGGGGCAATAGAATTTTAGCTATGGTAACAAAAATAGCTAGATGGTTCTTCTTTGTTGGGAGGAATATAGCAGTGAATATATTACCTGTGAAATCGGGCCCATGATACTTTATGAAGCTTTGTGAGAATTGGCCATAATTAATGGGGAAGTACACATCTTAGGGATGGCAATGACAATTCGGATTGGGGGGCTAGGCCCCTCGTGCCTCTTTTTTTTTCAAGTAGTAGAAACAGGGTTAAATTATCTCCAAGGGCTGGATCCCTCTCCCAGTAACTGTGATGTGTAGCCTGTAAGCTGGGTATCCGGACTCTGGGTCGACACCAATTAGGTTGACACCCATTGGTCGACAGTGGCTAGGTGGACACCTAGAAATAGCTCAACACGACCATTAGGTTGACATGAACAAGGCCGACGTGTGTTTTTCACTTTTTGGAGGGAGGCTTTTTCATACTTTGATCCACGTGGACTACAATTGGGAACGGTAACCAAGCGAAGCGAGCCATGCAAGGGAACGCGGTGCACTAATTGGGGTTCCCGGTCTCTTGACGGAGAAAACGACACCAAAAAAACAAAAAACTCATGTCGACCTAGCCACTGTCGACTAATGGGTGTCGACCCTGAGTCCCATACCCATAGGCTTCTATGGATAACGCCATTTGGAGCACCATCATCCGCATTCTAAAGCTTGGTACATTTGTCATTGAAGCAGCCCCCATAGAAACCTATAGGAGCTGCTTTTGCGGTCGAAAGCGGGATCAAAGTGTGTATCTCCCCCATAAATTAATTCATATGGTATTAATATTAGCGGGTACCAATAAACAGGCCCTGCGTCATTTCCCAATTCTCTTGTGCTACAGATAAAGCTGGATATGCATAAATGAATGTTAATAATTGATTGTATTTTATGAATGCTTTTTGTAATACAGTCTGAGAGGGTAGGAACATGTTACCTGACCATTTGTTTGTTGTTTATTTAGCAGAATGGCTTCATTTGGATGGAAGAGGAAGATTGGTGAGCGAGTTTCAAAAGTGACCTCCCAAATCTTTGAAAAGGAATCTGCCGATGAGGCTGCCGTGACTGACGATGATGTGGATTGGCTGCACTCCGTTAAGCGGAAGAAAGAAATTCTCCTTGAAGATAATATTACAAAAAGCAAACGACTTAAAGAAGAAGGAGCAGTTCTGGCCCTAAATGGAAGGTACGCTTGTTTTGTCTTTTCCAGACTCGCCACCTTGTATAGAACATTATGAATACACTATGCCATGCTTAATATAGTTACTTAATAAAACCAAAGCTGCTGCTTGATTTCTTATCTATATTGTAAAATATACTAATAGGAATGCTGGATAAATGGTAATGTTTTGTATGAATGTGCAGATTATGGGGTCATCCCAAAGGTGGGTTTAGGTGAAAGGAGAGCAAATGTTGTGGGGTTATTTTTTTAATATTGTCCATGAAAATCTATGAAATTCATTAAAAAAAAAAAAAAATCATGCATTGACCACCTTAGCCACATGGGGGAGCTAGAGATCTTCAGAATGATTTTTATTTGAAAGGTTTAATTTGCATGGCACTTTGCGTTTGCTCGTTGTAACTGTACAGAGACAATCACTGTTGGTGATTACGTTTGTGAAAAAGAAAATGTAAAATCTGTGGGGGGGGTTTCAACTGCTTTTCAAGTTTTTTGGGATCAAAAGCTTTGTACTGGTGTAAGCTGGAAGGCCAGAAGCTATTATGTCAAACGTATATGGTCTTGGGCTATAACTAGTTGCTACAAATTATTTATTTTCTAACAGTTATTTATTCTGTTTCTCTTTTTTTTTTTGCTTTGCATAATATTTGTGTGGGTGTGGGTGCGTATATATTGAAAGCTTGGAAATTATTATTCTGATTCCGTTTTTACATATATTTGATCCAAAACGGTACATTTTCATTACAGCGGGGAAATATGCAATATTTATAAGTCAGTTCACATTCCCTGCAATGTTGCTGTTTTTAAGTATTACTGAGGTACAGCAATAGCAGGCTGGGACATGTCAGATGTGTTGGGCCAGAAGGATAGCTAAGTGAGGACACATCTCTACCAAATGTTATGCGGCTTTTATTGACACGAACATGAGATGACCGCAGTATTAAACTGTTACTAATATCATTATTATTATCCGTTATTTTTTTTATAGCGCACATATATTCCGCAGCGCTTTACAGAGAGAATATTTGGCCAGTCACATAAGTCCCTGCCCCAGTAGAGCTTACAATCTAAATTCCCTACCACATGTATACGCACACACATTCACGCTAGAGTTAACTTTGTTGGGAGACAATTAACCTACCAGTATATTTTTGGAGTGTGGGAGGAAACCGGAGTACCTGGAGGAAACCCATGCTGGCATGGGGAGAATAGACAGACTCCACACAGTTAGGGCCATGGTGTGAATCGAACCCATGATGACCTCAAAAAATATCTACAATACTCAAGTTGGCTTTTCATTAACCATGCACAACCATTGGTGTTCTGCAAACCTAACCTTAGTTAGAGCATAAGCAATTGCTTTTGAAAAGGGATAATCCATTTTAATATAACCATCCATCTTTAGTTACTGCAACAGTTTGGGTGGGGGGAGTCCCTGCCTGAGACCACCAGTAGTACCTGATGGTCGCCACTGGTCCATCCAGGTAACAGATCTATGAATGCTGTAGCCCTGCAAAACTGCTATGTATCTCCTACTTCATCGAGATATCCTAAAAATAACAGCATGTATCAGTGAATGAGGGGTCCTAATGGAAGAAGTGCCAATGAATTGCTACTCAGGTGCAGTAGCTAAACGATTGGGGTCTGTGATTAAACATTGCATTTGCAGTGTAACATGTAGCTGCTGGATTGGTCATATTGCTGAGACGTATCATGGCAGAGACCAGCTATAGCAAACTTTAGATGCTTTTCAATAAACTTGGCAGGTTGGTGGAACTCTGGAGCAATTGTGGAGATGTAGATCCTCACATAGCAGCAGTTTAGGCGTTTTGAAACCAGGAATCGGAGCAAAGTCACCAGCCCAGACTTCCTGTAGCGGCAGGGTGTATGATATTGATCATAGGTTGACTGAATTTCCACCAATGTTCCATTACCACGCAGTGAATCAGGAAGAACCAGTGTCGCCCTGAGCTTATGGTGACGATGCCACATTGTGATGGATCCAAGTTGGCTTCCAGGGAAGTTGATCTGTCACTTTTAATAGCACATTAGACCGTAGGCAATGTTTTTGGCATTACCGGTTTTAGAAACGTGTAGGGTCTACAAAAAACTAAAAAAAAAAAAAAAAAAACCCTACGTCGCTAAAAGTAAAAAAGATATGCAATTATAAATTACCCAAACATGCTGCTAGTGGAAGAGACGTTTGTTCCTGTCCCAAAACTGATTATTAGCATAAACTAACAGGAAAAGGTTTCCACAGCGTCTCTAGACAATAACACAAAGTGGTGATGGTGACTTTTAATGTTTTCTTTTAATTGGCCATATGTCATCAAAATACAGAAATATACATCAATACATTAAAAGGAAAAATAAATCACAAATTCCAATTGTTAAGCTTCTAGTTTACTAGGTCCCTAATTCCTATTGGACACTGGACACACATTGATGTTTGTAAAAGAGTGTTTGGCGCTAGCGTTAGTTAACTTGGAAAAGGTCATTAAGTACTTGCTTACAACACTTCATTGTTAACGCTGTGGGCACTACTTCTATTAGGAAGTCCATCGCCTTATGTTGTATCATTTGGTAGCTACAAGGTACTTGTTTCTGGAGAATGTTTCCTTGAACCTAATTATTTGCATCTGTGTTCAGAGGAATCTTCCTTCTGTGCGGAAGCAGCTGCAGACTATTGAATTACATTTGCATACAATCAGCATCTTCGAAAAAAACCTTTTACAAACATTTGTGTGTGTCCAGCGTCCAACTGGAATAAGTAATACCCCTTTAATAGTGTTCGCACCAGAGCAGAGAGCGTCACCCCAGGCAGGAAAGAGGAACTGCACAGGATTTGAAAGGTGCAGGGTGCTAGAATGAACACTATTTAAGACAACAAAAATGTCCCGGGTTATTTCACGTGAACGCGCATCAACCCGGGATTTTGCTTAGTCTGGAAGGGTCCTAAAGCAATATCCCGAATTGAGCTTCGCGGCATTTCATCCCAGGTCGCTACCTGGGATGAAGCCGGAATCAACCCGGGATGCGGTGCAGTGTAAAAGGTAAGCCGGGTCAAGGCGACCTGGCACCTATTCTCTGCATCATCTCCAAGCGCCTCCTCCTGTAGCGTCAGCGGTGATGTCACCAACCCGGCAATATACCGGATCAGGCCGCAAGTCTGAAAGGGGTCTGAAGCCAGGTCGCTAGGGAAGCACGTGTACAAATTCCCAGGTGCGACCCCGCCTGTAAGTCGGAAAGGGGAATTTATTATAAGCTTAACTGGTGTTTATATGGTATACGTTTTCTTTTTCTGTTAACATATATATATTTGTGAATTTTGATTAAATATACATTTAAAAAATAAAAAAACACGTCCTTTTATTCTTTGGCTCGCGACATTTGTGTCCAGAGTCCTGTGGAAACACTTTCCCATTACGGTTCTTCAGGTCATTTGTATATCCGATACTGTTGTATCATTTCTTTTAGTTTTATTTAGTGAACACATAAATTAGAAACATCTTTCCAGAACGAAAATAACAAACTTGTACGCACAGGCTTTATTGTTCCACCAGAGACTGTGGTTTTATCTGGCAAAACATACTGTTTTTCTTCTGGCACAATTGATAAAATGACAAAAAAAAAAATGTTTCGTTGCTTGGAACAGATTTGCTTCGTGAACCACAAAATCCTCGTGTATTAAGCTACCAGTTAAAATTATTTAGCGCGTATTTTTGTACAATGTATTATGTCTGCTTTCAGAAAAGGGAGTAATAACCCATTACCACGGACTTAAAGTTGCCGAGTTATTGCACATGAGCACGCAACAGCCCGGGATTTTTGTCAGTGGAAGCGGCTCCACCCGCGTCCAGTCATCCGGGAATCCTTTCCGGGTACCTAGCAGGGTTTTACACGGGAAGGACCCTGGTGAGCTGTAGTTTAAACGGGTAACTCGAGTCGTCCTACCTGGTTCCCGTTTACAGCATGGGGAGAGTCGCATTCCAGTGCAAGGATATGATGTCATCTCTAAGCGCTGGCACCTGTACCCGTGTCAGTGTGAACGGCGCCAATCCGGGAATAACCTGGATCGGCACCGCAGTGGAAAGGGGCCTAACTCGGGGGGGTAATTCAGATCTGATCGTATATGTGCTAAATTTAGCACAACTACGATCATTTACTCAGACATGCGGGGGGACGCCCAGCACAGAACTAGACCGCCCCGCATGTCTGGCTCTGCTCCACCCCCCACCCCCCCGCAAGGGTGCAAAAGCATTGCATGAAGGCGATGCTTTTGCATCTGGCGAGTAGCTCCCAGCCTGCGCAGCTCCTGCGGGCTGGCAGGGGACTACCCGCCACCGCAGCCCGCCACTGCAGCGGTTTGGACATGCCTGCGTTGTCTGCGCCGCGCCCCACCAACGGCGTTCTTATACAGTTGGCACGCCCCTCCCGCCCCGCGACCGCCTCTGCCTTTCAATCAGGCAGGGGCGGTCGCAGCCCAGAGATGCTGTTAGCATCTCACTGGGCTCCCGGGGTGCACATTTCAAAAAGGGATTCAGACTGCGATCGCTACCGCTGCAGCCATCCAGTCTGAATTACCTCCTCAGTTTGGAACTGTGGGACACGGGATTGTGATGGAAAAGGGGTATAAATAATACATTTGTTTCACGGGGTAAATAGAGTTTTCTTAGCTAGTTCGAGTACATGCTCAGACAGAACTACCTTATAGAGATGTACCCTTCTACACTGTGGCTTCAATCTCGCCAAATATCTCCTCTCAGCACATCGGGTTCCAAGTGACTTTCCCTGTGCCGAGCGTCTTTCTCGCTCAACAGGACTGTCTTATACTTATAAATAAAACAACTGGAAGTGAAAACCAGTGTATAGATGTTAGGTGTATGAGGATTCATCTGCATATAGAACATTGCAGTTTTTTCAGGAGAGCGGCTGTTCCAGGCCGCCTGTTTCCTAATCGGGATACGGTCGTTAGGTCGACACAGCTTAGGGCGACAGTCATTAGGTTGACCACTGAAGGTCGACATGGTCATTAGGTCGACATGGGTTTTTCATTTTTCTCATACGTCCTACAGGATGCTGGGGTCACCATTAGAACTATGGGGTATAGACGGGATCCGCAGGAGACATGGGCACTTTAAGACTTTGAATGGGCGTGAACTGTCTCCTCCCTCTATGCCGCTCCTCCAGACTCCAGTTTTAGAATTGTGCCCAGGCAGACTGGATGCACACTGAGGAGCTCTACAGAGTTTCTCGGGAAAAGACTTATGTTAGGTTTTTTATTTTCAGGGAGACTGCTGGCAACAGTCTCCCTGCTTCGTGGGACTTGGGTGAGAGAAGTCAGACCTACTTCTGGTGAGTTTAAAGGATCTGCTTCTTGGCTACAGGACACCATTAGCTCTTGAGGGTCTGATCGCTAGGTGCGCCTAGATGCTCGTTCCCAGAGTCGACCGTCACCCCCCTTGCAGAGCCAGAAGCCAGAAGACAGGTGAGTAGAAGAAGTAAAGAAGACTTCAGTGACGGCATTTCTGAGGTACCGCACAGCGTTCGCGCTGCGCGCCATGCTCCCACACACAGAGGCACTGCAGGGTGCAGGGAGTGGGGGGGGGGGGGGGGGGGGAGGTGGGCGCCCTGGGCAGTATATATATATATCAAAACAGACTGGCAAGAGGGGACATAGGTGCGGAGACACTGTCCTACCCCCACCAGTATAAACATTTACTGAAAAAACGCGGGTCTGAAGCGCGCCATTGCGGGGGCGGAGCTTAGTCCTCTCAGCTCACACAGCTCAGCGCCATTTTCTCTACACAGGCTGCAGAGACGCTGGTCCTTCCTCACACTGCTGTGCAAGTAACAGGGTGCAAAACGTGGGGAGGCACAGTAATTTTGGTGCATATTATTATTATAGCGCTGCAGGTCTGAGTCATTCATTTGGGTTTCAGAACCGTTGGTGAAGCGCTGGGTTGTGAGCTGGCAAACTCCCTCTGTGTCTCTCTGACAGACTTTCTGTGGGTCTGTCCCCTATATGCCCAGTGTGTCTGTGAGTGTTGGGTACACGTGTGCCGGCATGTCTGAGCCGGCGTGCTCTTCCCAGGAGGAGACTGTGTTGGGGACACAAACGGCTGTGGGAGTGACCCTGTCGGCACCGCCGACTTCTGATTGGGTTAATGTGTTGAATGCCTTGAATGCAAATGTGGCTCTTATTAGTAAGAGATTGGATAAATCTGAGTCTCAGAACCAGGCATGGAAGAAGTCTGTGGAGGATGCATTGTTGCAAGTCCAGACCCCTTAGGGGTCACAAAAAAGATTGTTTGCCCAGTTGGCAGACACAAATACCGACACGGACTCTGACTCCAGTGTCGACTATAGTGATGACAGATTAGATCCAAAATTGGCAAAGAGCATTCGGTACATGACTGTGGCGGTAAAAACGTGTTTGTGACGTCAAACCAGGAACGAAATGGGCTGAGCTGATCGCAGTGTAGGATTAAGTCTCGAGCTACTCAGAAACTACTAAGAATTTTCTATTCGCAATTCTGCTAATCTTTCGTTCGCAATTCTGCTATGCTAAGATACACTCCCAGAGGGCGGCGGCCTAGCGTGTGCAATGCTGCTAAAATCTGCTAGCGAGCGAACAACTCGGAATGACCACCAATATTCCTTGCAGCTTCCTTTAGATATAATATGATATGACTGATATGATATGATATATGATATCCTGATATGACCTAGAGTGAAGAGAATGCTATCCCTATCTAGGGTATCTATATCAGATGACAAGCTATCTGCCCATTTTTCGATTGCACTACTCACCCACGCAGATGCAATGGCTGGCCTGAGCAGCGTACCTGTGGTGACATAAATGGTTTTCAATGTATTTTCCTGCCTACGATCCGCATGATCCTTAAGGGCTGCCGTGTCCGGGGACGGAAGAGCCACCTTTCTGGACAGCCGGGATAGAGACTTGTCCACAATGGAGGGGGGGGGGGGAGGGGTGACTCCCACTTCTCCCTATCCCCAGAAGGAAACGGGTACGCCACCTGAATCCTTTTGGGAATCGGAAACTTTTTGTCAGGTCTTTCCCAAACCTTACCAAATAGAGCGTTCAGTTCATGAGAGGGAGGAGACGTTATCTCAGGCTTCTTTCCCTTAAACATACGGACCCTTTTATCAGGAATAGCAGGGTCCTTCGAGATCTGTAATACGTCTTTTACCGTTTTCATCCTTTTTACCTTATGTTCCTCCACAACAAAAGAAAACGCACCATTATCAGATGCAGTCCTTTCGGCCAAATAAATTCAGAAAGGGCCGGGGTTCTTCCTTCCTTGCTACTAGAGGAAGGGGAAGAGGTAAAAGATCTCCAGCCTTGTCAGGCTCCAAGGAGCAGAAGTCCTCCCAGGCTTCTGCTACCTCCACCGCATGACGTTGGGACTCCTATGCGGGAGTCCGCACCGGTGGGGGCCCGTCTGAAACTCTTCAGTCAGTTTTTTGGTTCGTTCGAACCTAGACCCTTGGATATTACAAATAGTATCCCAAGGGTACTATCTGGAGTTTCAAGACGCCCCCCATCGCCGTTTTTTCAAATCGACCTTACCAGTTTCTCTTCCCGACAGGGAGGTAGTTTGCGACGCAATACAAAAATTGTGTTTAAATCAGGTTATCATCAGGGTTCCCCAGTCACAAGAGGGAGAAGGGTTTTATTCGAGCCTGTTTGTGGTACCGAAGCTGGACGGCTCGGTCAGACCGATCCTAAACCTGAAATCCCTGAATTTCTACCTAAAGAGATTCAAATTCAAGATGGAGTCTCTCCGAGCAGTGATCTCCAGTCTGGAGGAAGGGGATTATATGGGGTCAGTGGACATAAAAGATGCCTACTTACATGTTCCCATTTATCCTCCGCATCAGGCTTACCTGAGATTTGCAATTCAGGATTGTCATTACCAATTTCAAACATTGGTCTTTCCACGGCTCCGAGGATTTTCACCAAAGTGATGGCGGAGATGATGGTTCTCCTTCGTAAATGAGGAGTCACAATTATCCCATACTTGGACGATCTCCTGATAAAAGCGAGATCCAGGGACCCGTTGGTCCAAAACGGTGCACTCTCCATGACGGTTCTCCAGCAACATGGTTGGCTCCTGAACTTGCCAAAATCACAGTTGATTCCGACAACGTGGTTGTCATTTTTGGGAATGATATTGGACACGGAACTACAGAGAGTCTTTCTTCCTGTGGAAAAGGCACTGGAACTTCAGAGTCTGGTCAAACAAATTCTGAAACCAGCAATAGTGTCAATCCATCAATGCATTCGGTTGCTGGGGAATGTGGTTGTGGCCTACGAGGCCATTCCGTTTAGCAGGTTCCATGCCAGAGTGTTTCAGTGGGACCTGTTGGACAAGTGGTCCGGGTCCCATCTACACATACACCAGAGAATAATCCTGTCGTCCAAGGCCAGAATATCGCTCCTGTGGTGGCTGCACAGCTCTCACCTCCTAGAGGGGCGCAAGTTCGGTATACAGGATTAGATCCTGGTGACCACGGATGCAAGCCTCCGCGGTTGGTGGGCAGTCACACTGGGAGAAAGCTTCCAAGGAAGATGGTCAAGTCAGGAAACTTGTCTCCACATAAATGTTCTGGAGTTAAGGGCAATTTTACCGAAGGTGGTTTCCTCTTTCCACATAAACCAACCTATCGTGGTACCTGTGGCTACTGATGCCTTCGTTGAATCAAAATCTCTGGATGTCGTCAGAGCTTTGAAGATTTATGTCGCCAGAACGGCTCAGATTAGGAAAACAGAGGCTCTGTTTGTCCTGTATGCTCCCAACAAGGTTGGGTGCCCTACTTCCAAGCAGACCATTGCGCGCTGGATCTGTAACACGATTCAGCAGGCCCATTCCACGGTTGGACCGCCGTTACCGGAATCAGTGAAGGCCCATTCCACTAGGAAGGTGGGCTCGTCCTGGGTGGCTGCCCGGGGGGTCTCGGCATTGCAACTTTGCCGAGCAGCTACTTGGTCGGGGTCAAACACTTTTGCAAAGTTCTACAAGTTTGACACCTTGGACGATGAAGACCTTAAGTTCGGTCAATCGGTGCTGCAGAGTAATTCGCACTCTTCCGCCCGTTCTAGAGCTTTGGTATAACCCCATGGTTCTAATGGTGACCCCAGCATCCTCTAGGACGTATGAGAAAATAGGATTTTAATACTTACCGGTAAATCCTTTTCTCTTAGTCCCTAGAGGATGCTGGGTGTAATGATGGTTACACATATGTTGTGTTACGGTTATTGTCAGCCTGTTGCTGAAATTGTTCATGCCGTTGGCTTGTGTTCTGTTAAATGTCACGTTGTGAGGCATGCTTGAGGTGTGAGCTGGTATGAATCTCACCTTAGTTAACAATAATTCCTTTCCTCGAAATGTCCGTCTCCCTGGGCACAGTTCCTATAACTGGAGTCTGGAGGAGGGGCATAGAGGGAGGAGCCAGTTCACGCCCATTCAAAGTCTTAAAGTGCCCATGTCTCCTGCAGATCCCGTCTATACCCCATGGTTCTAATGGTGACCCCAGCATCCTCTACAGACTAAGAGAAAAGGATTTACCAGTAGGTATTAAAATCCTATTTATTTATTTATTTTTTCATTTTTTGGGATTTTTTCATACTTAACGATCCACGTGGATTACGATTGGAACGGTAACCTGTGCCGAGCGAAGCAAGCCATGCGAGGGACACTGTGCACTAATTGGGGTTCCCCGTCACTTTACAAAGCCCAAAAAGTTTAAAAAAAACAAAAACATGTTGACCTTTTGACCTGTCGACCTATTGTCCCCGTCGACCTAATGCATGTCGACCTTCCATGGTCAACCTAATGACTGTCGACCTAAGTTGTGTCTACCCAACGACCCATACCCTCCTAATCATGTTTTACTTTTTATTTTATTTTACTTATATCCTTTAATATTGTATATTCTGGTTCTGGCCTGTCAGTATAATGCATGTGACGTACACTACGTGGCAGATGGAGGCCTCACTAACCACCGCTCTACTCCCAGCACATTTCCATTGTTCCGTGCTCATCGCTGCACTCGCATTTGTGACGTTTCTGTATTGTGTAAGTTCTGTTGCCAGAGTTTGTTGTTGTCATTGTTGGGTTTTTCCCTCTCCAATAAAACCCAATTGACTAAGTTCACAAAGTGTCTGCACTGATGCGTCACATGAAAGTTATCATTATTCTCAATGACAAAATCCCAGCAGTAAAACTGTCTCCCAGACACTGGTAAACTGGAGGGAAATATTGAGCGCCCGGGCTGGCGTTACACTCTCCGGTAATAAATCACTGCTGCAATTATAGGGATTGCTATGGGACAACTTTATTTTTTAATGTCACAATGTTACGCAACATGCGGTGTGGGTTTCCAGTCCTCGCCGTGTGAAAGATATTTTGGCAGATGCTGTCGGTTCATTGTTACTGTCCAATTTTTGTTTTGCTTATTAGATTCTTAAGGCTTTTGTCAGTCTTATGTCTGTTTTATGGTTTGTTTTTGTTTTTTTGTAGCACAGTTTAGAGGCTGCTGGTGCCCCGTCCCCCACAAACCTCCACCCCACCCAGCCGCATACTCAAAGTTCCTCAGTGTTTGAGGCTCTTTAAGAACCATGTGCAACCAATGGGTATAAGTGTACATATATGGGTCGTTTATAGGCACTTTAAAAACAAAACAAAAACCTACTCCCACCTGCAAGTCTAAAAACACGTGTCCCACTCATAAAACACCCCAGTATACCTGTCCCATACCTTGTACCCCAATTTCCATCATTTTGCAATTTGATGTCCATAAAAATGACCTCATTATTGTCTAATTCAAAATAATTAGAAGGGCCTAATTAGTCATTCAGTGAGGTTTCCTAGGGGTACTGATCCTAATCCCCACATTTTTACCTTAAGATATGGATTTCCCCCAACTTTTCATAATGCTCAGAGATGGTGAAAGCAAATTCACGAAAAAAACAAAAACTGTGGAGAATTATCTTGGGTCCATTTTCACGGACAATTGGATACCGGTTTGCAAAAACATTTTTATTGCAGCATTTTCGCGGCTTATTGGATACCCCTTTAAGCCATACAAAGGTTTTCCCAAACTTGAAAGGGAAGAATTCCGCTAACAGAACAATGAAAGTCATTAAAACACAACACTCAATTATACTTGAATTTATTTTAAAGCATTTTTTATATTTTTTGTATTCCTTTCTCACAGAATTTAAAATGTGATTCCTTTAAGTGCAGAAAATAGTTTTCTTTGTGTTTTTCTATTATTACTTTTTGTCTTTAAGAAACAGTTTGCAGGTGAAAGCTTGCTGACATTTATACGTTAATTTACGATCATTGAAATTCTGTAAAGAATGTATTAGCCGTTCCAGTTGAATTATAATCAGCATTAGGAGGATGCACATTACACATCCGTGTAATTCTATTACTTATTCCCCAGAAGTATGTAATGATTTAATGGTCTGTTTTATTTCCCTTTGAAATGCTAAATAGTTGCTTTCTGAAATATTGCTACTTGAGTATGTCTTAATATTTTATAGTGTACAGGACTAAAATGTCTTAGTTGCAATTTCTATTTATTTTTTTATCAATATTCACCTGGAATCCATATTCCACTTTAATTTAACTGTTATATCCCATCACCATTCATTTACAGTGCAGATCAGTGCACATTCTTTTGTGGGGATGCCGGTTGCAGAACCGTTGATCCCTCTATGTATAACGAGGCGCGCTTTACCCTTCACACTCGCTTCTTTACAAGAAATAACCTTGCTAGGTGCCTTGTAAGCAATGTAATATTACTTACACACACAAAAGTGACATGTATTATAAACAGTCTTTGTGTAACCTCACTCTCATAGACTAAGCAGTATTTTAGGGAAACTGTGCTCCTAAAGTGCCCGTAGACTGAACTTCGATGTAACGGTATTACTTATCACCACTGATGTGTACATTTACCGGTCACATGACCGTCGGCGTCATCCTGATGGAGGAGATCCGACAGGGGTGATTTCAGTATACTTACCTTCCTCACCGACCCTCCCCCTAACTCTCCCTCCCCACAGCCTAACCCTAACACCCCTTCCCCACCGTAGCATAACCTTAACCCCCCCCCCCCCCCCCCCAGTGGTGCTGAACCCTGACCCACACATCCCGCAGCCTAAACCTAACTCTCCCTCCCCCGCAGCCTAACCGTAACCCACCCCAGGTGTGCCTAAACCTAACCCCCCTTGCCTGCAGCCTAACCCTAACCTCCGCTGTGGTGCCTAAACCTAACACAAACTCCCGCAGCCAAAATCTAAGAGTTTTCGGCATACTTAAGGGGGGTACTCACGGAGCGATCGCTGCTTAAAATCTAAGCAATCTGATTAGATTGCTTAGATTTTAAGCACGATCGCTCCGTGTGTACCCCTCACAGCGATAGCGATGCGCAGCCCCGCGCATCGCTATCGCTGGTGCTAGATTGGCCTGCATGCAGGCCAATCTAGCGGGTCGCTCACTTCACCTGCTGGGTGAAATGAGCGGCCCCCCGTCTCCCACCGCACGCTCAGCACACATCGCGCTGTGCTGAGCGGGGGGAGAGATGTGCGCTGAGCGGTTCGCTCAGCACACATCTCTCCCACATCGGCCAGTGGGTACTGGCCTTTACGTTCAGGATGCCTGCAGTCAGGATTGCGACATTTTGACTCATGTTGGAGTTCCGTGTGTCCGGATTCCGGCACTGAAATTCCGACTGCCAGCATCTCGACCGCTGGCATACTGAACGTATCCCGTGCAGAGTGATATTCAGGGGAAATTCAAAGGACCGGTTTTATATATTCCTTGAAATGTGACAGTCAGACAATTGCGCACTCTTACAGATGCATTACTGGTACACATTATATACATTTTCACTCTGTGTCTGCAGTGGCGGTTACAGTGCCTCCGAAGCGCAGCATGATTGGGAAGAGATGGTGACGGCTAGCGTTTTAGAAAACAGGGGCGTGTCGGTCCCATTTACTGAGCATACCCAACCAGTGACCGCATCTTTAGATATAGCTTCACCGTATTCATCAGCGTGAATTCTCCAGTCACCCTGAATAATCTGAGGGTTACGCCGATGACCGATGCTCACACAGATGGTCTGACGCTGCAGCCTCCGACGCAGCAGATCAGAGGAGCCAGCAGGAGACCTCTGTTCACACCTCCTGCAGCAATAGCATATTTTAGTACAACGACTGTGTACAGCTCTGAATCAGGCACTGGTCTGATGAAGTACTATTTCAGCTGCCGTAAATAAAGAGAGACGACTTTCTGAATTCTGATTTACATCCACGTATTTTCTGGAATATTAATAATTAATATCTTGGGAGTGGGTTTTTCTGTGTAATGCTTTTATTGCAAAACAGAGCTGTCTCGCTGGTAATCCCTCGCTGCATATTTTGGCATGCCTATGAGAAGGGTCAGCAGAAAATCAAAATAATAGGTTCTATTTTGTTTTTCAATCTCTCCATTCGGCTGCATTTTAACCATCTTATTTCCTCTGTAGCAGTGATTTCCTCCAGCCCGCGCTGTTTCATCTCAGTGCTGTAACATAGTAACATAGGGGGTAATTCCAAGTTGATCGCAGCAGGAAATTTTTTAGCAGTTGGGCAAAACCATGTGCACTGCAGGGGGGGCAGATATAACATGTGCAGAGAGAGTTAGATTTGGGTGGGTTATTTTGTTTCTGTGCAGGGTAAATACTGGCTGCTTTACTTTTACACTGCAATTTAGATTGCAGATTTAACTCACCACACCTAAATCTATCTCTCTCTGCACATGTTATATCTGCCTCCCCTGCACTGCACATGGTTTTGCCCAACTGCTAAAAAATTTCCTGCTGCGATCAACTTGGAATTACCCCCCATAGTAACATAGTATCTGAGGTTGAAAAAAGACAATTGTCCATCGAGTTCAACCTATTTGTGGTCTCCTATGCATGATGATTTGACTAAAATTTCTGACTGATGCTGCTGTCAGCCGTTGCATTTTATCCCTATTTATAGTAACTAATGCATGACTATGCACCATACCCCTGGATATCCTTATCCATTAGAAATTTATCTAACCCATTCTTAAAGGTGTTGACAGATTCCGCCATTACAACTCCCTCAGGCAGGGAATTCAAAACACGTATTGTCCTTACCGTGAAAAAGCCTTTATGCCGTATTGTACGGAATCTCTTCTCCTCTAACCTGAGCGAGTGTCCACGAGTCCTCTGTGTTGATCTAACCAAAAACAGGTCCCGCGCAAGCTCTGTGTATTGTCCTCTTATATATTTGTAGATGTTGATCATATCCCCTCTTAGTCTCCGCTTTTCCAATGTAAACATGCCTAGTCTTTGAAGCCTTTCTTTGTATTCCATCGTCTCCATGCCCTTAATTAGTTTGGTCGCCCTTCTCTGAACCTTTTCTAGCTCCAGGATATCCTTTTTGTAGTACGGTGCCCAGAATTGTACACAGTATTCAAGGTGTGGCCTCACTAGTGATTTATATAACGGGAGTATAATACTCTCGTCCCTAGCATCAATACCCCGTTTTATGCATGCTAATATCTTATTAGCCTTCTTTGCTGCAGTCCTACTTTGGGTACTACTGCTTAGTTTGCTATCTATGAGGACACCTAAGTCCTTTTACAGTACAGAATCCCCTAATTTTACCCCATTTAGTAGGTAGGTGTAATTTTTGTTCTTGTTACCACAGTGCATTACCTTACACTTGTCTGTATTGAAGCGCATTCTCCATTTGGCTGCCCATGCTTCTAATTTAACTAAGTCGTTCTGAAGAGACTCGGCATCCTCCTCTGTATTTATAGCCTTACACAATTTGGTATCATCTGCAAAAATTTACACCATGCTCTCTAGACCTTCTGTTAGGTCGTTAATGAAAATATTGAACAATAGCGGTCCTAATACTGAGCCTTGCGGCACACCACTTAGCACTTCAGTCCAAGTTGAAAAAGATCCATTAACCACAACGCGCTGCTCCCTATTATCTAACCAGTTTTTGACCCAAGTGCATATTGTGCTTCCTAGCCCTGATTCTTGTAGCTTGTAGATAAGTCTCATGTGTGGTACAGTATCGAACGCTTTGGCAAAGTCTAAAAAGACTACATCCACGTCTTTACCCTGATCTAGGTTTGCGCTTACTGTTTCATAAAAGCCAAGTAAGTTGGTTTGACAGGATTTGTCCTTCATAAACCCATGTTGATTCCTTTTAATGACCTTATTGACTTCAAGGAACTTCTGAATACTATCTCTTAGAATACCTTCCAATACTTTCCCCACTATAGATGTAAGACTAACTGGTCTATAATTACCTGGTTCAGATTTACTTCCCTTTTTGAATATAGGCACTACTTCTGCTATACGCCAGTCTTTGGGAACCATACCTGATATAACTGAATCCTTAAAGATCAAAGATAGCGGTTTTGCCAGTTCAGAGTGAAGCTCCATTAGAACCCTTGGGTGAAATACCATCGGGCCCTGGTGATTTATTAATCTTTAAATGTTTTAATCGGTCACAGACTACTTCCTCGCTTAAATAAGTACCTATCAGTGGGATATTCTCGTTATTGAGATTGTGTGTCAGTCCCTGAATTGGGTCCTCTCTAGTGAATACTGTTGAAAAAAACTCATTTAATGTGTCCGCTATGTCATTATCATTTTTGCTTAAGACTCCCAACTTGTCTTTTAAAGGGCCTATACTCTCCTTCTTTAATCTCTTGCTATTAATGTATTTAAAGAATTTTTTGGGATTCGCTTTGCTTTCCTTTGCTACTAGTTTTTCAGTTTCTACTTTAGCCTCTCAAATTTCCTTTTTGCAAATTTTGTTACATTACTTATAGTGCTGAAATGACTGCTTCCCCATCAGATTTGTATTTTTTAAATGCTCGCCTTTTCTTGCCCATAAGTTCCTTAATCTTTTTGTTAATCCACATCGGTTTATGATTTTTACTCCTTTTTTTGCTGCTCATAGCAATAAATTTGAGTGTATTTTTAGCTAGCAGGAATTTTAGTACCTCCCATTTCTCCATAGTATTTTTTCCTAAAAACAAACCTTCCCATTCAATATCCCTGAAAAATACCCTCGTCTTTTCAAAATTTGCTTTGCTAAAGTTTAGAGTCCTAGTTGAGCCAGTATAGGGCTGTTTATGGAAACTGATATTGAATGTGACCATATTGTGGTCGCTGTTTCCTATGGGTTCCCCTACTATAATACCTGATACCAAATCCCCATTGTTTGTTAATACCAGGTCTAAGATTGCATTGTACCTAGTTGGTTCCTCAATTAGTTGGACTAAGTAGTTATCATTAAGTGTGTTTAAAAACATATTGCCCCTAGCAGTATCACATGAATTGTTTTTCCAGTTTATCTCTGGATAGTTAAAATCTCCCATCACTACTATGTCTCCTACTCCTGCTGCTCTTTCAATTTGCTTTAGTAACAATTCCTCATCAGATGAGTTGATACCAGGCGGCCTATAGCATACACCCAATACTAACTTTTTTATTCCTTTTTTACAGCATGCAATTTCTACCCATAATGTCTCGACAGTGTCTACAGTCCCCTCCTGAGTATCTTCCCGTATATCAGGTTTTAAAAACGGCTTTACGTAAAGGCACACCCCTCCACCCCTTTTATTTCGTCTGTCTCTTCTAAACAGTGTATAGCCCTCTAGATTGACTGTCCAATCATGAGATTCATCCCAGCAAGTTTCAGTAATGCCTATAATATCGTACTGTTTGCTTGCTGCAAGTATTTCTAGTTCACCCTTTTTACCAGTAATGCTTCTGGCGTTTACATACATACAACTAAGATAAGCATTTTCCCTTGCGTTAGGGACATCTTTCAACTTATGTAGCAATGATGACCTGTAATCGTCATTGGTTAGTGCTTTGGTAAAATCTCTTTTAGTACCCATGTTAGTAACCTTACCGCCTGCTCTTACCCTCCCCCCAACTTCTCCCCCATTTCGTTTACTACCGCCATCCCCACTATTCTCACTGCATGACCCGTAGTTTCTAGCTAAACCCTCCCCCCAGGCTCCTAGTTTAAAATCTCCTTCAACCTTCTAACCATCCTTCCCCCCAGCACTGCTGCCCCCTCCTCAGTCAGGTGCAATCCGTCACGACAAAAGAGATGGCGCCTGACTGAGAAGTCCGCCCAGTGTTCCAGGAACACAAACCCCTCTTTCCCTAAGCCACACATTTACCTCCCTAAACTCCCTCTGCCTCCCTGGACTAGCGCGTGGCACGGGTAATAATTCCGAGAATATTACCTTAGATGTCCTTGCCTTCAGTTTCTTTCCTAAGTCCCTATAGTCTTTCTTAAGGACATCCCACCTTCCGCTAACTTTGTCATTGGTGCCAACGTGCACCAAGACCGCTGGGTCTTTCCCAGCCCCTCCCAACAATCTATCTACCCGGTCCGCGATGTGCCGTACCCGAGCACCCGGGAGACAACAGACTGTACGGCGATCACGGTCCCGGTAGCAGATTGCCCTATCTGTCTTCCTGATGATAGAATCCCCTACCACCACCATCTGACTAGGTACCTCACTATCTTTTATCCCAACCGTGCCATAGGGACCGCTCCTCTGGATGCTAGAGGGAGCAGTCTCCTCCGGCACCGTCATTTCTTCACTATCATCCTCCGATTCCTCGTCCAATCGGGCAAATTTGTTCGGGTTTGATAGTTCGGAGATGTCGAGCCTCCCCCTCTTTTCCTTCCTTCTAACTGTGACCCAGCTGGCTACCTGATCATCATCCTCTTCTACCAGTGACCCCTCCCGCAACTCCTCCACCGTTCTGTCTAAACTACACTCGAGATTGTGAATCCCCCTCAGTCGCGTAACTGTTTGCTCTAGATCAGTTACCTGGGCTTCCAGGGCAACCGTTCGCACACACCTCGTGCAGATGTAATCACACTGGGCCGGTAGCTCCAGGTGTGCATACATCTTGCACGACATGCACTGAGTGAGGTCCTCAATTACAGCCCCTCCCATATTGTGGCCCTAGCGTTGGTAGTGCAGGCTTTCTAATTAGCCCTGCCAGGATCCGTGACTATCCAATTCCTGCACCCTGGTTGCACAGTCCTCTACATCGGATGCTTGCCAGTCTTTTCACACATCTTCAATTTCATGTCCTTTGGTTGCTGATTGGGCGAATTAGAGGAGTCTCAAGGGCTCTATATTTTGTCTTCTATATTTACTTAACACACAAAATAGCATTTCTTTATTCTGATGTTATTACATACCAGAGAATAAAGAAATATTGGAGAGTATATTTACTACTTGTCGGTTAGTCAAAGCCGCTCATAGCAACCAATCAATAGTAAATATACTGTGGGGAGTCATAAATAAGAGTAATTTCTCCAAATGCGTTTGACTAGAGCCTTTTTGTCCTACCCAAATGCGTTCTACTTGTCTGGGATGTTTCCTGGTTCTGGAGTGAGTGGGGATACAGGGGCAGATGTATTAAGCCTGGAGAAGTGATAAAGCAGTGATAAGTGGAAGGTGATAACACTCCAGCTAATCAGCTCCTAACTGTCATTTTTCAAATCCGTAATGATTGGCTGGTGCGTTATCACCTTGCACTTATGACTGTTTTATCACTTCTCCAGGCTTAATACATCTGCCCCACAGTTCCCTGCCAATCAGATTATTTGAGCGGTATTCAAATGATATATCACGCCCATAGTAATCAGGTTTAGCTGCGTTAAGGGTTGGGCGCCCTTGCTACCCCAAGGGTAGCGAGCTGAAATGATTATACCACACCCGTCAGCGCAAACAGAATGGGTGTGGAAGGGGATGAAAAGAATTGAATACCGCGCCTTTGAATGTTGGCAGTTTCCCAGCGAGTTGGGAGAGTGGAGTGAACTGATCTTGTGGGATGCAGTGACCCTTTGGGGGATATTCAATTGTTTGATAGGTCAGTTGGGTGTCTATTTGTTCCTATCTAATAGACAGGAAAAAACAGACACCCTACCAACATTTCAAACATTTGAATTCCCCCTATTGGGTCCTGTGGTTATCACAGGGCTGGATATAACATGGGCACCATCAGCGATGTTTAATTGGATTTTTATTATCTCAATATCGACAGAGGTAAACCGCTTCTCAAATGTGCTCGATCTTTGGTTCCCAATGCGCCCGACTATTTGACGGGGCCGGCCCGATATAGTCAATGTTGGGCTGCCTGCACAGTCTATTTTTCCTTGTGATGCCGATCCCGTGGGACCAGGCATCGGCATCTCAAGGAGTGTACACACGGTGCGATATGCACTATATTTTCTTAAAATTTTGACTATATAGTCAAAATCGTAATATATATCTCGTCGTGTGTACACACCTTTAGTTGAATGCGTAATCTTAAAATAAATATTGATCATTGCCAGTAAATCAGCTGAGGGAACCAAATTTAATTGGCAGTGAAAAGTGGGTGAGAGTAAGAGAGCCAATCAAAAGTTGCTACTCTCTTGAGTGTGTCCTGTGGGGGTGATTCAGACCTAATCACTGCTGTGCAATCAGCGATTAATTGCGCATGCATATGCACCGCGATGCGCACGCGCGGCGGCCAACTACAACGGGCATCGCCGACCAGCGGCAGGATGGTGAGAAAATTACGATCGCACGGGCGTTAGCAAGGTGAATCACAGAAAGAGGCTGTTAGTGGGTGGTAACTGACCGCTTACTGGAAGTGTCCGGAAAAACACAGGCGTTACCAAGTGTTTTCAGGGAGGGTGGCTGACGTCGGTTCCGGCCCCCGATCAGCCTGTTCTCATCGCACTGTAGGAGTAGGTCCTGGGCTGCACGCAGACAGCATACTGGATTTTTGCAGCTCCACATACACGTGCGATCTCACACTTACACAGCAAATTTACACTCCACCTTGGTCGGCGACTATCAAAGTTAGCAGCCCAGGGATCAGGTCTGAATTACCCCCTGTGATTGGTTCTCTCAGTCACACCCACCCCTGCCTTCCCTCTGGGACTGTAAGAAGATTGCAGGACTCAGGAAAGGACAGCTTCAGGGAGTAGGCTTTGAGGATTTAGCGAGCAGGGGGTACACATTATTAATTTTCCTTCCCGTTTCTACTCTGACAGTCTCAGTATTCATATATTCCTTAACAAGTTATCAGATCATTATCATCTTATAACTGAAACAGCAACAAAATGTATGAATTCATAGATATGACACATAATAATAACATGGCCCTTTCTCCGGAAACTGTCCCTTTGAATCGTTGAATTACTCGCACTTAGGCATGTTACACTAACAATAGTAACAGTTGTTAAGGTGTGAGCATAACTAAAATGAATGTGGACTGAAGTGAAAGGACATGTCCACATTTAAACACGTTATGCTCTTAGGCCCAGAAATATTTGGAATGCAAAACTGCTAATTGTGCTTGTGTAGTAATCATGTTTGGCTTGGTTGCTTCCCTTTCAAACCTTAAGGGGTCAATTCAGTTAGCCACTAGAGTTTCCGTTGCAATGCTGTGGAAAGGCAGGCAACAGTATCTTAACTTGCCCACCTCACGGTCTGATCTCGCCCCGGACTTGTGTTTTTTTTTTTTTGTATGTGAACAAAAAGTTGTAAGGTTAGAGCTACCATAAGTGTAGCGTCATATAGTTGCACTTACTCATCCCACTGCTAACTCAGTTTACACCAAAGTGTTTCCTTCTCTACAACTGTTTAATCTGTGCAGATAGGATACAAATTGTAGCTCTTGTAATCATATTATAGGCAGCTGTAGTTTTCTGTCATTATTATTGTTATTATTATTATTATTATATGAATATAGTAATAAAACAAGACTATCTTTTAACAGATAAAGAGGTGCACAGAGGAGGCTGCCCTTCCCTCACAATAATTTTTAAAAGATTCAAAGTCAGAAAATTGTTACTGGAATTCAGTGTAAGGGTGTGTACACACGGTGAGATCCTTGCTATGCCCGATTTTCACTTGCGATTTCCCTTGAACTCCCCGGAGCCCAGATAGCACAGATTTTGACTAACCTTTCTTGAGATATGGACTATGGCCCTCATTCCGAGTTGTTCGCTCGCTAGCCGCTTTTCGCAGCAGTGCACACGCTAAGCCGCCGCCCTCTGGGAGTGAATCTTAGCTTAGCAGAATTGCGAACGAAGTATTCGCAATATTGCGAAAAGATTTTTCTGTGCAGTTTCTGAGTAGCTCGAGACTTACTCTTCCAGTGCGATCAGTTCACTGCTTGTCGTTCCTGGTTTGACGTCACAAACACACCCAGCGTTCGCCCAGACACTCCCCCGTTTCTTCAGCCACTCCCGCGTTTTTCCCAGAAACGGCAGCGTTTTTTCACACACTCCCATAAAACGTCCAGTTTCCGCCCAGAAACACCCACTTCCTGTCAATCACACTCCGATCACCAGAACGAAGAAAAAACCTCGTAATGCCGTGAGTAAAATACCAAACTTCTTAGCAAATTTACTTGGCGCAGTCGCAGTGCGAACATTGCACATGCGCAATTAGCGGAAAATCGCTGCGATGCGAAGAAAATTACCGAGCGAACAACTCGGAATGAGGGCCTATGTGTGCTTACGATTTTGGCTTATGTGAGATGTCATTGACATGTGAGATGAACTAGATAGTACACCGATCTAGCAAGGATTGACCTGCCTGCACAGTCTATCTTTTCTTGCGATGCCGACCTGGTGGGACCGCTCATCGGGATCGAATTCGGGATCGCAAGGTGACTTTCACCTTGCGATCTGCAGTAACTTTTCTTGAGATTTTGACTATATAGTCAAAATCGAAAGAAAATATCTCACCGTGTGTACACACCCTAACATTTACAAAATGTATTACGGAGGCTACAGTAATAAAACAGTCGCCATTCTTTGGCAAATATTTATTCTTGAGTTTTCATTGTAATTAGTGGGGGGGGGGGGGAACAGTGAAACATCATAAAAAATAGATCTTCAGTAATAAAGACAATACTGTCAATTAATGAGAGATGGGAGGAAAGAAGGTGGAGACGAGGACAGCTTTGCTAACACACTTCTTTTTCTGCACTTATACATAGGAAACATGATTTGATTATATTGATTCCTTGGGGAGACGCATTATACTTATAAATTCCATTTGGGGTTTATATTGGTCATTGACACATTGTTTTTTTAATTTTTTTATTACTTTTAGATTTTGCAAATGTACACCCAGTATTACTGTTGGCGATCAGAGTAAGGTAGTAGAAATTAGGCATCAGAGTGCCTGTTATTTTATACTGTTTTGAGTTTGTATGTTCTCCACATAGTTTTACAGTTGCTCAGGTTTCCTCCCACAGCCCAAAAGCATACTGGTAGATTAATTGACTTCTATTTTTATGATGTCATTTAGACTGGAATCTCCAGTGGGACAGGGACTCGTGTGAATGGAAAGCTCTGGTTGTATAGTGCCTACCTGCAGCACTGTACAATTGAATGGTAATAAATAGATAAATAAGGTGGAAACTAGATGCCGAAAACTGCAATCCGCTATTATTGGAAATGTGCTAAAGTGCGCTAGTAGAGGGTCTGCAAGTTAGCTGTATATGCTGCCTTTATTATATTTCCAAAGAGGTAATATGTACCCATGTAAGTCATAGGGACAGGAACAGCCTGTAGAAGGTACACTGTTCCGGGTAAAGCGATCAGTTTGAGAACACTTAACCTTCCATTGCTAAGACAGATGAGTATAATTCCATTTGGCCAAGTCCTCTGCTCATTCTGTCAACAAAGGAGAGTGATTCAATTTAAACAGATCTCTCAGGTTAGATGAAATGTTTACCTCTAGGTACTAGATGTGCTTAGCTTGCCAACAGAATTGAAAAGTCTGTTTTACACAGAGCGACAGCTAGATAAAAGTGATATACTGAGAGCATACGTCTTATGAATAATTGATTTTCAATTTGGACAAGTATACAGATTCGGTGAAATCCTCAATCAGGAAAGGTAAGGAGATGTGAATGTTGGAAAGAGATACTAGAATATTGTCAAGGATTAAAGAAGGTTTATTCTCGCAGATACCCACTGTAATACTTTAGTACTGGAACTTTGCCTGGTTGCTGTAGTTTTCCTTACATAGAATTAAAAAAGGAGAATAGAGACAACTTTCTCTGGTGTTATTGTTTAGCTGAATACTGTGTGCAAAGAAGCAAGTTAGATTTTGTTGGGAGTGAGATAAAGTGCCAGCCAATCAGCTCGTATCTTGTCATAGGCTGTGTTTGAAAAACGACAGGAGCTAATCGGTTGGTACTTTATCTATCTCCAAGGTTTGATACAGCCTCCCCCCACCCGTGTGCTGGGCTGGAATGTTGGGCAATGATGGACAAGTTTAATAACCCTCTGGTCAGTACATGTAGCAACCAGAATAATCTATTATCTAGGACAGTGATCTCCAACCCGTAGCTCGCGAGCTTCCGGTAGCTCACCGTAGTATTTTCAGTAGCTCACAGAGTGCACGGGCTTGGGCAGTCACTGGCACTCCTCCTCCCTTCATTTTTAATATGGTGCAGGCCGTCAGCCAATCAGAGTTCGTGGACCGGCAGTTGCGGCACCTGATTGGCTGCCAGGCCGCGAGTTTTGATTGGCTCACTACCGGCACCATATTTTAAATGCCCACCACCACCGGAGACTCTGTCACCCTCACCGCAGCCACTCTCCGGACTTCACAGGAGAGGCGCGCGCTGCGCTCTCCCCCCCTTCCGTCCCTCATACAGGAGGAGAAGCACGGCGGCAGTAGAAGAAGCCAGCAAGGGTTAGCACTGTGTGGGGCACTGTATCAGACACTGCGGGGGGGGGGGGGGCATTTTATCTGGCGCTGTGGGGGGCATTTTAAATGGCACTGCGGGGGGGCATTATTTGTGTATCTGGCACTGCTGGGAGGCATTATTTGTGTATCTGGCACTGCTGGGGGCATTATTTGTGTATCTGGCACTGCTGGGGGCATTATTTGTGTATCTGGCACTGCTGGGGGGCATTATTTGTGTATCTGGCACTACGCAGGGGGCATTACTTGTAGCTGTGAGACCACACCCACTTTTGTGAGGCCACACCCGCTTTCGCAAGAACGCACGCACATTGGGGGGAGGGGGTAGCTCCTTCAGAGGTTTTATCTTCCGAAAGTAGCTCACACCCCAATTAAGGTTGGAGACCACTGATCTAGGTCTTGCACTTCACAGTAAAACGTATCACAACCTCAATTTTAATTCACAGTAGATAATTGTTTTCGCTTTAATATGCATTTGAAGTCATTCTTGCTATTACAGAACATGGCTGGACCGCTGTGATTGCAGCAGGCTAATTTCCTGACCTGGCCACAATTGTCTCTGTGACATTTTACTAATCACAAGTTACAATAGACATCTGCTGTGCACAGAGAGGTAGAAGATTACTTGCCTGGCGCAGATTTTCAATGCTTTAAGCACGAGTACAACGGAGTGTAACATAACGGCGTTCAACGGAGTGTAACATAAAGGTGTGTATACCATCCTAGCCACAAATCTATTGATTCTTATTGATTCTTATTGTTAGACATCAGTTTTACCAGATCTGCAAATTGTCTGTATAATGTTAGTTTTACACTAGTTTACTGTTCATAGTAATGGCAATTCCTAAAAATATTTAGTTTTTTTTTTTTTTCAAAGCAGTTAGAAACATCCACCGGCTGGTATCTAATTGAAGGGCAGATTTTTTAAGCCTGGTGAAAAGATAAAGTGGAAGGTGATAATGCACCAGCCAATCAGCTCCCAACTGCCTTGTTACTGGCTGAGTTTGAAAAATGACAGTTAGGAGGGGACTGGCTGGTGCGTTATCACCTTCCACTTTATCACTTCACCAGGCTTAATAAATCTGCCTCTCAGTCAAGCACTTTGGTTTGCAGCCCAGGTGATCCAGGAGTAATATACAGCTCGACAGCTAAAGAAAACTCTGGCGGAGGTCCGCAGCGGTCCTGACGTGCAAATCGGTTGTCTGACCTGAGTGGAAGACTAATCGAACCATATAGTTGCTGATTCCTTCCAACATTTCTTTGGGTTACAGTGCACAGGTGAAGCTCCCCTGCCCGGCCTCAGGAGCGTACGCAGGTGTATTTAGGCAAGTGGCTGTAGAAGAGGGGAATAGGCCTGATTTGGTGACAGCTGGTGCAGGTGTTGGTACAATAACATAAAGGGAAGTGCTACAGATCGTCATTATTATAAGCAGTACATTAAGTGATGTAGCCGGACAGTCTTTATTCTCTACTTTTTATCCTATTGTCTTTTACACTGGGTTCTCCTAGCCGCAATCCTCAGGAGCCGCTGCATACTTTAATCACCCCTCCCAAATTACTGGATACAGGAATATATTGTCCCGTAACACCTGATACATACAGAGCTGAAGATACACATCAGGCTGTATACTGCCGGCTGTACCACCCTATCTTCTGTTCCCTTAAGATACGGTTCACAGCCGGGCCAAGCAGGCTGACAAGTAAACTGAACCAAATAGCTGTAGATTGCTAATTACTGGATGTGTCTGTTCAGTTACTTTAGCATATTACCTGTCTGTATGTGGCTTATACATAAGCGATGTCCGCTTTCCTGAAATCAGCCAATCAGGGAGACGTACTGTACTTCATGGCTTTCTGGTGGCGGGCAGATCTGACCATTTATGCACCTTCAGCACTACCATCCTCTATGCCCCCAGCTGCATATGTCACATTACAGTCACTCACCAAAGATATCGGGGAACTCGAAACCGTTCAAAGGCGCGCTACTAAGCTGATTAAATGGTTAGAGACACTGGAGTACGAGGAAAGGCTAACTATGTTAAATATGTATACACTAGAAAAGAGGCGTCTAAGAGAAGACATTATTAATATCTTCAAATATGTAAAGCGTCATTACAAGGAGTTAGCAGGGGATTTGTTTATTAATAGAACTCTGTATAGGACACGTGGACACTCACTGAGGTTAGAGGAGAGACAATTCCATACAAAACGTAGGAAGGGGTTCTTCACGGTAAGGGCAATAAGGATTTGGAACTCCCTGCCGGAGAAGGTAATAATGGCGGACTCTGGAAATGCATGTAAAAACAGATTAGACAGTTTTCTAGCTGAAAAAAGTATCCAAGGCTACAGCATTTAATATATTGGCATTAGTATCTGGGAGTGGTTCGAAATATAGTTGTCTATTGGTACGAAACCATTATTTCAGCTGGTGCATTATAATGTGCACAGCTTAATACAGAATTCAGGTTGAACCCGATGGGCTTTTTGCCTCTTTTCAACCTCATTAACTGTGTTACTATGTTACCACTGTCATTCTACATGCTGTTTACTTTCTGCAGTGATTTCCAGTAGCCAGTTGAAGCGTCCTGAAGGTTTCTGATTGGCTGATGGAGTTTATTCAGAATAGACTGACAGGTCAAAGAATAACAGTGCAGATTGCTTTTCTGGTTCCAAGTCACCTACATGCTACACAGCAGCCTGGATACAACTGTATTATATCAGTGTTACAAGAGACCGGGAGAAGACAGCAGAATGATGGGAGAATTGCCAGACTTGGCAGCTCTTCATGGTTTGCAGAGTTTACAACTTTGTGAAATGACTGGTTCATACCCTTTATTGGTTCAGCATCTCTGAGTGCTATTATGTGTCTATGAGTCACGCGTATGGGCTTGTTTTTAGGTATGTAGAACAAAGAGTAACGTGTTCCTTCACTGGTTATTGGTTTGTCTTCATGGAAGCGTTGTTTCCCCTATGGATGAATCTTCAATTCAGACCAATTCAATTTTAAAGGTTTAACTCAATGGACAACTTGTCTTTTTTCAACCTTATTAACTATGACCGTTGCCTACGTAATTTTAAAGAAAAGCTAGGCGCACACTAAACAGTCATTGAACGAATTATCAGGTGTTTGGCCTGTGTTATTGTATAGTGTGTGTGTATGAATGAATGGGATGCAGTCAATTTACCGCCAATCGAAATCCCAAGGTCGAAATCCCGACAGCAATTGACTGACGGTCAAAATCCTGACAAGGTCAAAATCCCGACATGGACAAAATACCGACATTTAAAATCCCGACAAGGTCAAAATACTGTCATGTAAAATGCCGACGTCAAAATGCCGACATGAGTTCTTCATGATTTTGTCATTGAAACCGACTTGTTCATACTTTACCATCCCAGTGGACCTGGAGGGGGAATATAACGCGAGTGTACGCGGTACACTTATATGGTGTCCATGTCGACCTATGTCGACATGCACACACACAAAAACCAATGAAAAAGTGTGTCGGTATTTTGACCTGTCGGCAGTTTACATGTCTGTATTTTGACCTTGTCGGTATTTTAAATGTCGGGATTTTGACCTTGTCGGGATTTTGACCGTCTGTCAATTGCTGTCGGGATTTCGACCGTCTGGATTTTGATTGGAGGTATTTCATACCAATCCTGAATTAATGTGTTGGCGATTAGCCTATAAAACGGAGGTACACACACACACACACACACGCTCTTTTAATTATTGGATTAGTTAGGTAAGACAGAAAATGTAGGCCTCAATCTTCCGATATCGGAAGCAGTGTGAGGGAAAGAGGTTGACACAGTGAAAAGGTTGACTTGAGATTTTTTAATGTTTTGGTGTTGTTTTTTGCCTAACATGACCAGGGACCCCAGTTAGTGCGTCCCCTTGCACGGCTCGCTTCACTCACCATGCTGCGGGCAAGGTTACTATTCCCAATCGTAGTACAAGTGGATGGTAAAGTATGGAAAAGTTAAAAATAATTGTATAAAAAAAGTAATGTCGACCTTTTCATGTGTCAACCTGTCCCGTGTCGACATTTTTACTGTGTTGACCTTTTTCACATGTCGACCTTGTACATGTTGACCAATAGTGGTCGACCTATTGACTTTCGATTCAGTACTGTCGACCTACCCTCCGGATACCATCCTCCTTGTGGGCGGACATATGTAAATGCAGTGTGTTGGTGCAGTAAATCGGTTACTATAAAATATAGCTTAGTGTGTGGCTCAGATATCGAGCTCTTCGATTTGCTGCAAAAAATCATCCCGATTATAGAATTGATCATAAAATCGAATAGTATGTACCTAGCATAAGACACTGTGTAATACAGTGGTTCCCAAACTTTTTGGAATCACGGCGCACTAGAGTATGAGAATTTTTTTCACGGCACCCCCTAGGCCAAAAGCTTCTTATTGAAAGATTTAGAAAGAAATATTAAATTAAATAAATTGTGTTTATATGTCATTCTTAGGGTCAGTTGTGTGGCGAGGGATAAGGTTTGCTTCTATTTGTCCATATATTCTATGATTGACAGCCACCAGCCTTGGATTTGCCTATTACATTGACCATAACTAATATGAATTGGTCCTGGACCACCAATCCAAGACACCCCTGCTCGTACACTGAGGCACCCCAGGGTGCCATTGGCATACAGTTTGAGGACCACTGGTGTAATAGCTACAATATTATACTGTATCTTCCAGTTAGGTAATGTTTCATAATTGTTAATTTGTCATCTGAAGCAACAGTATCATATAAGTGAGTTACTACACCAGCAGGAATGCGTAAAAATAACACAGAACATTCTATGATATGTTACAGAAACAGAGTAAGATGTTCAGCTTTAATGTTCTGTTTCCCAAGCAGAACGTTACCAAGTCACTTTCTCTTTGACGATTATTCTCAGTACTACCAAGACACTATTCCTGATATTGATGTTTGTCATTTAAGATTAAGCACATCATCTTACGCATTGTGCCTTTAAGCATGAACTCATCACTCAATGCAGAGTGTTAATATGACCGCTATGATTTATTCATCTTTTTACTATCAATATGTTCTGGCATTTTATCTGATTTTCGGAGGTATACAGGTGGTGGACAAAACATGGAAAGATCTAGGTAAGTTAAGGACACCAAACAGGATTACTACGTAATTGTGGTTCATGCATTGTAAATAATGTTCCTAGCAAGGTTAGGTCAGCAATAAAAATTTTAGATTGCTCTCATTATTAATTATATAATTATGGCAATCATGGCTGCAAGAAGAGATGTTCATGACTGTGAAAGAAAGGAGATTGCTGGCATACCTTTAGCAGGAGCTTCAGTGTCCAAAACAGCTCAACTTGCTGTTTCACGAGCAACAGTGTCTCAGGGGGTCGGGTACCGCATCCTGATTGGCAGAATGCTGGCGGCTGGATCCCGATGGTTAAGGTAGCGGCAATTTTTGGCAAGTATTTTAAGGCTCCCCCTAACCCAACCCTGCCACAGCCTTACCATAACCATCTACTTCGGCACCCAAACCTCCCCTCACCCGCTGCCTATCCCTCACCTCCCATAGCCTGAGCTTAACTCTTTCCTCCAGCAGTCCTACCCTAATCCTCATACTTTCCATTTGAAGTTATCGGAATTTTGACTCTTTGGGATCTTGCCACAGATATTGTGAGCGTCGGGATTCATCCTGTCTTAGGTGAGGGAACACGGGGGTGGAACATTATCAGCAATGGGCGACAGCGGGTGGGGGCACACACTGTGTAGTATTTTGTCAAGTGCATGGTACTGTAGGACAGACGAGCAACTGCGAGTCATTTGCCTGCAAGCTTCTCCCTGTGGTGCCAGCAGCCAGTGCAGTAACAGAAGACACGCTCATGATCACTCCAAGGAACCGGATATTGTAGTTGGGCTGCAATGTATTAAGTATTATCATAACTGGCAGCAGTGGAGTGCGGTGATGTGGTCAGATGAATGATCCTTTACCAAAGTCCTGATGAGTGCCCGTGGGGCACCTACCTAAAGAACTGTATAGCTGAGTGCTTGCATCCAACCGTGAATAATTCTGATGATCCTGTAATTTTGTAGGGTCTGGTTTCCTGGCATCATTATGGGTGCAGCCATTCCCTTAGAAGACACGGTTAATGTTAATCTATACTTATTGGTGGTGAATGATTATCTTTCCTGATGACAATTCCCACCTCATGTCGCCCGTAATCGTGTCATGGCCTTCATAGACATTTGTGGGATATTCTGTAAGGATGCCTAGGACATAGGGGCTAATTCAGACCTGATCGCTCGCTAGGGTTTTTTTGCAGTCCTGCGTTCGCATAGTCGCCGCCCATAGGGGAGTGTATTTTCGCTTTGCAAGTGTGTAAACGCATGTGTAGCTGAGCTGTACAAACAGATTGTGTGCAGTCTCTGAGTTGCCCAGGACTTACTCAGCCGCTGCGGTCACCTCAGCCTGTCCAGGACCGGAGTTGATGTCAGGAACCCTCCCTGCAAACGCTTGGACACGCCTGCATTTTTCCAACCCCTCCCTGAAAATGGTCAGTTAACACCCACAAACGCCCTCTTCCTGTCAATCTCCTTGCAAACGCTGTGCGAATGGATTCTTTGCACAAACCCATCGCTGAGCGGTGATCCACTTTGTACCCGTGCGACGTACCTGCGCATTGCGGTGCATACGCCTGCGCAGTTAAGACCTGATCGCCCGCTCTACAAAAACGCAGCCTAGTGATCACGTCTGAATTAGTCTCATAATTTACCACCACCAGCAACCAGACGTCATTGGAGTGACTTACTTGGAGAGGAATAGCGCGGCGCCCTTACTGCATAATTCCAGACTCCATGCCATGGCTCATATAAGGTGAATTATGCTATTTTATATTGGCGTTTCCATATTGTGTACACTATTGGTAGTAGTAATCTAATATATTAATGTCTAAATAAAAAATAAAAAATGCCAAAATGTAGCAAAGATAAGTCATCGTTATACAGTAAGCCCCTGATGCTTTGTATACTAGCTACCAGCTGGGTTCATCTTTGTATACTAGTCCTAAGATAGAGTGGAGTGAAAGGTACACCACGACATTTGGTGCATCAGGGTGTGGGCTCCTGATCCTCTCGTTACACCACTGCTTAGTCTCTTGAAATAATAGGTAATTTCGATCGCTAAGTAAAATTTGTAAGCAGCCGATGTCCTGGTTAACATGAGAAGTAATGTAGCGCTACATAGTGGGTGATATTAAAGTCTTTACTGTTTGAAGGTATTTTGGGTCTTAGTGATAAAGGTAGATACCTGATGAAGACCAGAAGTTTTCTTTTATATATAGCCTCTGCTTCCTAATATTCACTTACACTTTAACCTCACACTGGTGTGCCCTGGGTTGCCTGGCCCTTGCAGGTTTGTGGGGTGTCGCACCCCAGACTTAGACTTGATGTTAGGTACCCCCAGTACTCAGAGACGCCTTGAAGCGGCCTGGGGGCTCCCATACTTTTGCAAATGGTAAATGCTAGATTCAAGTGGCCTAAGGGACCTTTCACGTCGGGGGGAGGAGGCACAACACAAGGGGGAGGAGCTAGGCCAGCGGGATAGTTTCTCTACTATCCACGCCACCAACTATTACCTTTAGTAATCAGGTGGCGAGCGGAGCGAGGCAAGCAAAGCGAGCCCGCGAGGGTACTTTTCGGGTACCCTGTTTGGCCGTAGCTCCTCCCCCTGGTGACGTGTCTCCTCCCCTAGTAACGTCAGAAGGTCCCTTCTCCCACTCCAATTTAGAACCAACCCTTTGCAAATGTGTGCACCTGAGATCTCTGAAATTTCTACCACCATGTAGTTATGAAATCCTGTTGCTGATGTCATCCAGTGTGCTGGGGGATACCAATGTTACCTGATGAAGACCGTCCTGCGCTGTGGAATATTATGCAGACAGTAATCTTGTTGTAGCAGTGCTGGAGAGAAATAATGAATCAGATGCTCCTAAAAAACACACACACACACACACACACACACACACACACACACACACACACACACACACACACACACACACACACTAGTGAAGCAACAATTCTACCCCCTGTGCCACTGTGCTGCCTTAATCATGTCAATAGACATCTTCACCGCTTCTATAAAAGACTGCTCACCAGCTCCTGAATTCTGCATTATATTGCCCGTACATGTACTGTAGTTTATAAATTCCTGCTACTTGTGCCCCCTTATGGCTAAACACCCTGTGATCCTCCTAAACGTACTCATAATACCCGCAGCTACGAGATAAACAGCTCCCCTGATACCTTTGCCTCTAATACCCCTTTTCCACCTACGAGCACGGGTCGCAGCCGGGAGCCTGACACGGGAGCTGCCCCCTGCTGCGACCCGTGCTCGGCCCCTTTCCCATCAGCAGTCACAACCCGGCATATGCCGGGTTGGTGACGCTTCTAGTGACGCGGCAGGGGCAGCGCAGGGAGATCACATGATCCCCCAGCGCCGCCCTTCCATACAGTGTAAACGGGAGCCGTGTCGCATCGACACGGCTCCCGTTTACACTACAACCCAACCCGGATCATTCCCGTGTCCTACCCAGGTAGATAGCCGGGTAGGATTCACGGGTCACTTGATCCGGGTTTACCCTTTTCCACTTGCAAAAAACACGGGTAAATGCGCGCCCCCGTGCATTTACCCGTGTTTTTTGAGCTAGTGGAAAAGGGGTATGTGTTCTCTCCCCATCACCCAGCAGATGTGGGATTAATGCGGCTGCACAGCAGGAGACATCCATTATTCTCCGATACCCACAACAGTCCTTCCCATCCCATCCCCAGGTTTTATCTCGTTGTCCTCCTTCTACAAGGCCTGGACGTAACTAATGTAGCAACAGGTTAAAATGAGCCTGTTTTGTTTTTATTGCAATGTCTAAGAAAATCTTTTTTAGCTGATGACATCACATTTTACTGTTTATTTCCGTATTACTATAATTAAAATAACAAAAACACCCTGGAGTGGAGATAACCAGGAGTGGAGAACACTATGTATTAATATGTGACTAGGGAGTCATGTTCTTTCTCTGTATTTCCTTATTCCCAGCCTCCCACCTGCTGTATAACACACCTTTTTTGTGTTATATGGCAGGTGAGATAGTCCCCTGATTGACTTTACTTTGAAATGAAAATGTGTAGATGAAATCCTTTCATTGCATATTTGTCGCCTGACTATTATTTGGCTTAGAGGTTGAGCAATTCTAGATTACTGCACATTGTTGCAGTTTTTTGTTGATGTCAAAAATATTACAGCTCAATATATGTGACCTTCAAAGGGATGTCACATAAAGTGACACCTGACTGTCTTTAATCATGTACTGGAATGTGCCTGTAGTACAAAACAAAGAGGATTAGGTTGGAAATGAACCAGTTGTGGCAACAATTTGCAGTGACATCCTGCGCCGTACGATACACTTGTCCCCATGAGGCTATCCTCTATTCCTGTTGTGTAATAAACAAAAGAGAAATATGGAGACAAGAAGAATGGTATTACAGAGAAGTAATATAATATATACAGATATGTCCCCTGACATGTTTGCTCCGTGTGGTACAAGTCGCGTTACACATAACGCGTTAGTGCTGTATGACTCGGTAGCACCAAGTGTTTTTTGCGTTTGTTTTCTGCAAAAATGCGTCTTAGACGCGCTGTAATGTAATAGACAGCACAAGCAGCTTCTGCTGTTTAAAATGATATGCAGCATGCCTATATTCTATGTGTAACTGCGACTGTATTAGCAGACGCAATGGTCCGCAACAACGGGGTGCGCTGGGCAGCGACGGGATGGTGTGAAAAATCCCATCGCACCGGCGAACGCAAGGAGATTGGCAGGAAGAGGGCGTTTGTGGGTGGCAACTGACCGTTTTTGAGAAGTGTCCAGAGAAACGCAGGAGGGACTTAGGCGTTTGGAGGGAGGGTTTCTGACGTCAGCTCCGGCCCCGATCATCGCACTGGAAGAGTAAGTCCTTTGCTGTGCAGAGACTGCACAAAATTAGTTTGTGCAGCTTTCCAACACATCTGAACGCATACATACATAGCGATTTCCCCCTCCTCTGTAGGCGGCGACTACCTGACCGCAGGGATGCAAAAAACGCACCCTAGCGATCAGGTCTGAATTACCCCCTGTGTTTTCATGGAAAGCACTGTAACTTGGCATGTCGGATGCAGGCAGTTAGAGCCGCTATTACACACAGAATGTAGGCATGCTGCATATAATTTTAATCAGCAGAATCTGTTTGTGCGTCCTGTTACATTACTGTGCGTCAAATAGGCCCTACACACTGGCCGATCCGCCCGACGGCGGATACGGCGACTGGCGACCCGGCGGCGGGGGGGTAGTGACGGGGGGAGTGAAGTTTCTTCACTCCCCCCGTCACCCGCCTGCATTGAAGTGCAGGCAAATATGGACGAGATCGTCCATATTGGCCTGCATGTACAGCCGACGGGGGACCAGCGATGAACGAGTGCGGGGCCACGCATCGTTCATCGCTGGAGCCTCCACACTGCACGATATGAACGTTATCTCGTTCATTAATGAACGAGATCGTTCATATCGTGCTGTCATGTCGGCCAGTGTGTAGGGCCCTTAAGACACATTTTCTCGCACATTGGGCCTAATTCAGACCTGATCGTAGCAGCGACTTTGTTAACAGATGGGCAAAACCATGTGCACTGCAGGTGTGGCAGATATAACGTGCAGAGAGAGTTAGATTTGGGTGGGGTGTGTTCAAACTGAAATCTAAATTACAGTGTAAAAACAAAGCAGCCAGTATTTACCCTGCACAGAAACAAAATAACCCACCCAAATCTAACTCTCTCTGCAAATGTTATATCTGCCACACCTGCAGTGCACATGGTTTAGCCCAACTGCTAACAAATTTGCTGCTGCGATCAACTCTGAATTACTCCCCATGTGCACTGCAGGAGGGGCAGATATAATGTGCAGAGAGAGTTAGATTTGGGTGGGGTGTGTTCAAACTGAAATCGAAATTGCAGTTTATAATAAAAGCAGCCAGTATTTACCCTGCACAGAAACAATATAACCCACCCAAATCTAACTATCTCTGCACATATTATATCTGTCCCCCCTGCAGTGCACATGGTTTTGCCCTTCTGCTAACAAATTTGCTGCTACGATCAGGTCTGTATTAGGCCCATTGTGCACATTGTGGCCGACCGCTCACATCTACTGGCATACCTCCCAACATGACCCTCTCCAGGAGGGACAGAATGCTCTGCTCCTGGACTTCCCTCTTAATTTATGATTGCCATCACCTGTGCTGAAACACCTTTCTTGTCCATTAACCTGTTCAACACAGGTGCCGGCAATCATACATTAAGAGAAAAGTCCAGAAGCAGAGCATTCTGTCCCTCCTGGAGAGGGTCATGTTAGGAGGTATGTACTGGTGATTCCAAGTCCTTCACAGCTCACTGAGTGTTACAGAGTGGCAGCTGGGCGTTCGCGCATAGGCTAAGTGAGGACTGACATCGGGATGTGTAGTCGCTATCACGAGTTGTGCGTACGCAGAGATCCGTCTGATTTCAGATGCAGATTTTCCACCAGGTGTAGGGCCAGTGCATGCTGATAGGGATTAAGGGGTAAATTTACTAAGATGGGATGTTGCCCATAGCAACCAATCAGATTTTACTTCTCATTTATCTAGCACCCTCTAGAAGATAAAACCTGGAATCTGGTTGGTTGCTATGGGCAACATCCCATCTTAAATAGAACTCCAATCTTTGTAAATCTACACCTACAGTAAGTGTGTTTCCATAAGTGGGTGGATCAGGGAAGTGCAGTCACATGGATGTGTACAACTTGGTATATGGGCAGATATCGTCATCTAGGTCTGTACACGTAGTGTGAGTGCACTTGCGGCACAAATCTAAATGAGACAAATCTAATGCTATTAGTGGAATTCAACTGTGAGCAAAGGGAATGAATTGCAGTTGCCACGGCGTCTAAACGCCGGCAACACAGCTCCACTCTCACCCTTCGCTCAAAAGTACCCGCTACGCTATGGGGTAGCGAAAACTTTAGAGCGAGATCCCGTTGCCGTAAAGCACGGCGGATGTCGCGCAAATTCGCCTAGGTTAATCCATTCGCCTTTAGTTGAAATACCCCCTATATCTCAGTTACATCTTTCTGCTGACAATAAATAAATTGCCAGTTGTAAATTCAATGGTTCCTTCGCACATGCCAGCATCTGTAATTGTCCCAAATACAGTTTATATTTTGTTTATTTGTTCCGATGCTGGGAACTCCAATCCGTAGCCTCCTTGAAAAAAACAGAGCAGTATGTTTTGTGAATCCGTTTGAGAGCTGTGTTTATAAACTGAGATTAAGGGAAAATGGAAACTATTGTTAGAGTAATATGATAGAAATTGGCATGGTGACCCTGCTCACTTGAAAATGCATTTACTGTTGTCATCCAGCATCAGTAAGTGGTCGTGGAAATTGATTTTCTATAAACACTGCATACTATGGCAATCACGTTCTGTGCAAGCTCGTGAAATTATATTTTAGTTAAAGGGGAGCTGAGACACCAGTTTGGCCAATGTGGCGTGTAATATCAAGCCAAAGGTTCTGTGTTTTGGTGCCTTCTCTAAGGAGCCCCAGAGTGAGCCTTACATTCCCCCACATTTAGGACATAATGGACTTTGTCTACCACCAAACACAATGGGCTGTTTTTATTACATGCGTTTGCGTGTTTGAGCTGATCGAAGTTATCCTTAATGTTCTGATCTGGAATCTACTGAGATTGTTCAGGGGAAGCTAGGTCCTAGAATAAACATGATGCAGCTGCTGTTTTAGGGTCAGCATGTTCTAACATTCAGTAGTACAGCAGAACTGCGGGACAGTGTGTTATGTGCAGGAAAGATATTACTTATGTATTGTTAAAATGGGTTGGGTATGAAATCTTGACGGTCAGAATCCAGACGGATCACAGTAAATATTTTAACCCTACCCCTACCCCTGATCCTAAGTGTCCCCTCCTGCAGCCTAACTCTAACTACCCTCCCCTTCAACCGGCAGCCTAACCCTCCCACTAGTGCCTAACCTCAACCCCAATACTTAACTTTGGGCCCCGTCATTATTCTGACTGTCGGGATCCTGACCACATCCCGTTAAAATATATCCATATACACTGAGTGGCCAAATTATTATGATCACTGGGTTAGAACGTTGTTGCACCACCTTTTGTCCTTATAACTGCTTGAATTCCATGGATTCTACTAACTGACCAACTGGCCATCCAAACCAAAGAGCCCACATACTCCCATGAAAACATGCCCCATACCATAATATTGCTTCCGCCAACCTGAAAAGTTGTGACGGGGCAAGTAGGACCCATAATTTTGTGCAGTTGTCTCCATATCCTCAGCCAACCATTTGCATTGTGATTCAACAGACCATATGCCCCATTTCCAATCATTTACTGTCCAATTCCTGTGTTCTTGAGCAACCTGGAGGCGTTCCACCCTGCTTGTAGCAGATAGCAGTGGTGTAGGGCATGGGTTCTGCTATTGTAACATATACTATGTAATATGCGGTGTACTGTTTGTTGAAAGGCCATCTCAGATAG
The DNA here is from genome assembly GCF_028390025.1 of Pseudophryne corroboree. Lineage (NCBI taxonomy): Eukaryota > Metazoa > Chordata > Amphibia > Anura > Myobatrachidae > Pseudophryne > Pseudophryne corroboree. The sequence continues at coordinate 91,344,064 of NC_086444.1, read as the reverse complement.
TCTCTGGTAGAGTTTTACCCTAATTTGATGCACTGCTGCCCATCTGTGGGACTGAACAAGCCTGCCCTCTCCCCGTTCTACTCAAACATACAGTGCATTTCCGACCAAGCCTTGCGCAGTACTGTACTGCATTTCCCATGAGGACACCCACCCCCCTTTTTACGGATGCTCACCAAAGTGCCTAATCCCATTTCAAGGCACTTGGGAGGTTTGGGTTGGCTGCAACAGTATACAGAAATAAATCCTGATGCTTTTCTATTACGTGATCTTAGCAAGAATGTAATGTATATAAATATTCAGTCGCAAAAGAAAAGATGTCCTCGGAAAATAAGGTAAAATCACACTCTTGCACATACAGTAAGTTTGTTTTCGTTATTCCCTTCAGATAGCCAAGTACCTTTCAAGCAGGCACCTCTTCTTACAAACAATTATCTTCTTTCAAATAACTCTTTGGTGGGCAGACAGATATGGCTGCCGTTCACACATACAGACTTTCATCATGTATTATGATGATGCCCTGAAGAAAAAAATCTAGCAAAAGGTGAATCACAAAGCTATAGCCTGCCACAGTCATTTGTGTTAAATAACTCGCAAAACAATAATGTAATTGCTGCTTTAAAAGATGAATATATTTAATTTTAAAAAAGAAAATACAATTGGCCTCTAAGGATCACTTATGACATTTCTGTCATCATCCGAATCTTCAAACGTAACAAAACGTTATAAATGACGTTAATTGGATGCGAAGCGACAGATCAAATCAGCAAACTTCTTTTGCAATTAGACACAATAATAACAGTTTTGGAATTTACCTGTGCGCTGGCTACATGAAGCAAAAACTTTTATTGATTTATTTTTGGAGGCTTTTTTTGAGTAGTTTTTATGTGTGACAGACAAAGCTTTTATTCCTTGATTATTTTTTTCTTCTTGTATGTAAAAATAGGCTTTATTGATCCATATGTCAAATGCACTATTGACGCTTATTCAGTATAAGTTCAAATCTGCGTATAGACCTGTTTTCCTGGATTTAGACATTTCTTTTCTTTACTCATGTCTTAACAAGTAGATTTGATCGGCTAGGTGTTTTTTTTTTAGAGTCATTTTTTTATTGCAAAGCTTCATACAGAACCATACAGAAAATAAGCGTTGATACATAGATATCCAACAATCGTATAAAGCGTGAAACATTGTCGTCATATGGTTCAACAGAATAAAACTGACATTGTAATTGCAATGCAATTTTAACAATTTTAAAATAAGGTAAAGAAATTAGGAACCAAGACTAGAAGAAAGGGGAAAGGAGGAGAGGACAGACTGAAAGAAAAAGAGTGGAGAGGAAGAAAAGAAAGAAGGAGAAAAAGAGGAAGAAAAGGAAGAGGAAGGACCACCGAGCACAATGAAGCCAGTCATAGGAGAAAAACCAGATCTTCTGGTTATAAAGCACTCCAAAGCCAGAAACAGAATCCAGGGGTGAACCCAACAATTCAGAAGTTAACATGCAAATGTATGTGGTCACGGACCCAAGCCCCAAGGACCGAGAGAAGGAAACTTGGGGCAAAATAAATAGGAGCATTAAGGGAAAATGTCGGGAAGGAACCTAAGCATAAATGAATCCAAAATTTTCCTTGATTTTTTTTTTTTTTTAAATAGTAGTTTCTTTTTCAAGGTTATACTGACAAAATAGTGAAAATAGCAAAAACAAAAAACTATCATTATTCCATGCAATTATTGTACTACCTGAGCTATATCCTATTTTCTGTATAATATGTACTGTTCCCCTGTTTCTCACATTTTGATACCTAACCTGTACTTTACTCATTTTTTTGTATTTTGTTTTTTAATTAGTATCTCCACTAGAACTGTAGGTCAGAGTTTTTGGGATCCGGTCTCTTGGTCGACAGTAACTAGGTCGACATTATCAAGCTCGACCACTATTGGTCGACAGTAACTAGATCAACAGGGTTTCTAGGTCGACAGGGTCTCTAGGTTGGGTGTGGATCATTAGATCGACAGTGTCTAGGTTGACAATGTTTAGGTCGACCACTATAGGTCAACAGTCACTAGGTCAACAGGGTTGAAAGGTCAACAGGGTTTCTAGGTCGACATGTGCTAGGTCGACATGAGTTTTTTGTGGGGGGGTTTGAGTCGTTTTCTTCGTAGAGTGACCGGGAACCGCAATTAGTGCTCCGTGTCCTCTCGCATGGCTCGGGGAAGGTGGCTCGCTTCGCTCGGCACAGATTACTGTTCCAATCGTAGTTCACGTGGATCGTTAAGTTTGAAAAAGTTCAAAAAAAAGTGAAAAACTCATGTCGACCTTTTGACCTGTCGACCCAGAACATGTCGACCTAGAGACCCTGTCAACCTAGCATCCCTGTCAACCTAGTTACTCTCGACCAATAGTGGTCGAGGTAGACACTGTCGACCTAGTTACTATCTACCTTCCATACCACAGCTGGAGTTTTTACACACCAATCTGGGGCTTCTCACTCCTATATATCCTCTGTCATTAGCTGGGTTTTCCTGGTGCAGGAGGAGTGTCTCTGTTTTATTAAACACTGTGAAGCACTGATTGGAAATGAGAATGACCTCTCCTGGATTACTTTCTAGTGCGGTTGCATTTCCAGTCTGCATAAAAACCTGTGCGGGTAAGTATACAGCACAATCTAAAAGCACTGTGGGGGTGAGGTATATCAAACCTTGGAGACAGAGACATGGAGAGCGACAAAGTACCAACCAATCAACTACTGTGTTTGAAAAATGACAGATGCTGATTGGTTGTTAATTTTCTCTCTCCAGGGTTTTTTTAATTTTATTATTATTCTACAATGTTGCTTAAATTTATATAAAGTTGTATAATACATAATGTGTTAGATTTAACAGACGTGCTGTAACAAACAACATTCTAACTTGATACACAAAAATGAATGGCTAAAACTTCTCTTAAAGAAAATATACAAAAAGAAAAAGCTAAACTGTTTAGCCGCTTACAACCCAATATAGCATACAGTATTAGTCATCAACATAAGAAAAAAATAAAAACTACATTTAAAAATTAAACAAAATATATAATAATGCAGTCTCCTGACTATATAATAAGAAAAAAGTCCCCTAGCGGATCCATATCTCTCTCAAAGATATCTCCCCCTTTGGGCTTTGGGCGGTCCATTACGGTTTGATGCGGTTATAATCAGAGAGGCGTGACTCTCCATTGGCGCTTTATATACTCTGGTGGCTTCCAGTAGTTTGTGGCTACGTGCTGTTGTGCAGGGGAGATCCGGAGATACGGCCCTGCTGGAGACTGAGCAGGACGGGCCTATCCACATTACCAGGTCTATTTCATCCCAGGGATACAATGGATAGAACTATCTTTATGATCATGTGGATTACAAAAATGTAAAAGTTGTGCACAAACGTACAGAGGATTATGGGGGGTCATTCCGAGTTGATCGCTCGCTAGCAGTTTTTAGCAGCCGTGCAAACGCATAGTCGCCTCCCACGGGGGAGTGTATTTTCGCTTCGCAGGAGTGCGAACGCCTGTGCAGCAGAGCGCCTGCAAAAACATTTTGTGCAAAACAAGACCAGCCCTGTAGTTACTTATTCTGTGCGATGATTGCTGCGACGAGTGACACGGTAATGACGTCAGATACCCGCCCAGCAAACGCCCGGCCATGCCTCGTTTTTCCAAACACTCCCAGAAAACAGTCAGTTGACACCCATAAACGCCCTCTTCCTGTCAGTCTTCTTGCGATCGGCTGTGCAACTGAATGCGTCACTAGAACCTGTGCAAAACCACGATTCTCTTTGTACCCGTACATCATGCGTGCGCATTGCCGTGCATACGCATGCGCAGATTAGCCATTTCTCTGACGTCCTAGTGGATGCTGGGACTCCGTAAGGACCATGGGGAATAGCGGCTCCGCAGGAGACAGGGCACAAAATAAAAGCTTAAGGATCAGGTGGTGTGCACTGGCTCCTCCCCCTATGACCCTCCTCCAAGCCTCAGTTAGATTTTTGTGCCCGGCCGAGAAGGGTGCAATCTAGGTGGCTCTCCTGAGCTGCTTAGAATAAAAGTTTAGTTAGGTTTTTTTATTTTCAGTGAGTCCTGCTGGCAACAGGCTCACTGCATCGTGGGACTAAGGGGAGAAGAAACGGACTCACCTGAGTGCAGAGTGGATCGGGTTTCTTAGGCTACTGGACACTAGCTCCAGAGGGACGATCACAGGTTCAGCCTGGATGGGTCACCGGAGCCGCGCCGCCGTCCCCCTTACAGAGCCAGAAGAGACGAAGAGGTCCGGTGAAATCGGCGGCAGAAGACATCCTGTCTTCAGACTAAGGTAGCGCACAGCACCGCAGCTGTGCGCCATTGCTCTCAGCACACTTCACACTCCGGTCACTGAGGGTGCAGGGCGCTGGGGGGGGGAGCGCCCTGAGACGCAATATAACAGAATACCTTAGGTGGCAAAACAGAATACATCACATATAGCTCCTGGGCTATATGGATGTATTTTAATCCCCTGCCATTTTACACAAAAAAGCGGGAGATAAGGACGTCGTGAAAGGGCGGAGCCTATCTCCTCAGCACACAAGCGCCATTTTCCCTCACAGCTCCGCTGGAAGGACGGCTCCCTGACTCTCCCCTGCAGTCCTGCTTCAGAATCAGGGTAAAAAAGAGAAGGGGGGGCACGTTTGGCAGCAAATAAATATATTAACAGCAGCTATAAGGGAGTAACACTTATATAAGGTTATCCCTGTATATATATATAGCGCTGGGTGTGTGCTGGCAGACTCTCCCTCTGTCTCTCCAAAGGGCTAAGTGGGGTCCTGTCCTCTATCAGAGCATTCCCGGTGTGTGTGCTGTGTGTCGGTACGCGTGTGTCGACATGTATGAGGAGGAAAATGATGTGGAGGCGGAGCAGTTGCCTGTGTTGGTGATGTCACCCCCCTAGGGAGTCGACACCTGACTGGATGATTGTATTTAAACAATTAAGTGATAATGTCAGCAATTTGCAAAAAACTGTTGACGACATGAGACAGCCGGCAAATCAATTAGTGCCTGCCCAGGCGTCTCAAACACCGTCAGGGGCGCTAAAACGCCCGTTACCTCAGTGGGTCGACACAGACCCTGACACAGATACTGAGTCTAGTGTCGACGGTGACGAGACAAACGTAATGTCCAGTAGGGCCACACGTTACATGATCACGGCAATGAAAGAGGCATTGAACCTTTCTGACACTACAAGTACCACAAAGAAGGGTATTATGTGGGGTGAGAAAAAACTACCAATATTTTTTCCTGAGTCAGAGGAAATAAATGAGGTGTGTGAAAAAGCGTGGGTTTCCCCCGATAAAAAACAGCTAATTTCTAAAAAATTATTAGCATTATATCCTTTCCCGCCAGAGGTTAGGGCGCGTTGGGAAACACCCCCTAGTGTAGATAAGGCGCTCACACGTTTATCAAAACAAGTAGCGTTACCGTCTCCTGATACGGCTACCCTCAAAGAACCAGCTGATAGAAGGCTGGAAAATATCCTAAAAAGTATATACACACATACTGGTGTTATACTGCGACCAGCAATCGCCTCAGCCTGGATGTGCAGTGCTGGAGTCGCATGGTCGGATTCCCTGACCGAGAATATTGATACCCTGGATAGGGACAATATTTTGTTAACTATAGAACATTTAAAGGATGCATTACTATATATGCGTGATGCACAGAGGGATATTTGCACCCTGGCATCAAGAGTAAGTGCTATGTCCATCTCTGCCAGAAGAGCGTTATGGACGCGACAGTGGTCAGGGGATGCGGATTCCAAACGGCACATGGAAGTATTGCCGTATAAAGGGGAGGAGTTATTTGGGGCTGGTCTATCGGACCTGGTGGCCACGGCAACGGCTGGAAAATCCAAACTCAGTCCTTTCGTTCCCATAAGTACAAGCGAGCAAAAGGCCATTCTTTTCTGCCCCGGGGCAGAGGAAGAGGAAAAAGACTGCACCATGCAGCCGCTTCACAGGAGCAGAAGCCCTCCCCTGCTTCTGCCAAGTCTTCAGCATGACGCTGGGGCTTTACAAGCAGACTCAGATATGGTGGGGGCCCGTCTCAAGAATTTCAACGCGCAGTGGGCTCACTCGCAAGTGGATCCCTGGATTCTACAGGTAGTATCGCAGGGGTACAAACTGGAATTCGAGGCGTTTCCCCCTCGTCGTTTCCTGAAGTCTGCTTTACCAAAGTCTCCCTCCGACAGGGAGGCAGTTTTGGAAGCCATTCACAAGCTGTATTCCCAGCAGGTGATAATCAAGGTACCCCTCCTGCAACAAGGAAAGGGGTATTATTCCACGCTGTTTGTGGTACCGAAGCCGGACGGCTCGGTGAGACCAATTTTAAATCTGAAATCCTTGAACACTTACATAAAAAGGTTCAAATTCAAGATGGAGTCACTCAGAGCAGTGATAGCAAACCTGGAAGAAGGGGACTATATGGTGTCTCTGGACATCAAAGATGCTTATCTCCACGTCCCGATATACCCTTCTCACCAAGGGTACCTCAGGTTTGTAGTAGAAAACTGTCATTATCAGTTTCAGACGCTGCCGTTTGGATTGTCCACGGCACCTCGGGTCTTTACCAAGGTAATGGCCGAAATGATGATTCTTCTACGAAGAAAAGGCATTTTAATTATCCCTTACTTGGACGATCTCCTGATAAGGGCAAGATCCAGGGAACAGTTAGAAGTCGGAGTAGCACTATCTCAGGTAGTGTTACGTCAGCACTGGTGGATTCTAAATATTCCAAAATCGCAGCTGATTCCAACGACACGTCTACTGTTCCTAGGAATGATTCTGGACACAGTCCAGAAGAAGGTGTTTCTCCCGGAGGAGAAGGCCAGGGAGTTATCCGAGCTAGTCAGGAACCTCCTAAAACCAGGACAGGTCTCAGTGCATCAGTGCACGAGGGTCCTGGGGAAAATGGTGGCTTCTTACGAAGCGATTCCATTCGGAAGATTCCATGCAAGAACATTTCAGTGGGATCTACTGGACAAATGGTCCGGATCGCATCTGCAGATGCATCAGCGGATAACCCTGTCGCCAAGGACAAGGGTGTCTCTCCTGTGGTGGCTGCAGAGTGCTCATCTACTAGAGGGCCGCAGATTTGGCATTCAGGATTGGATCCTGGTAACCACGGATGCCAGCCTGAGAGGCTGAGGAGCAGTCACACAGGGAAGGAATTTCCAGGGCCTGTGGTCAAGCTTGGAAACGTCTCTTCATATAAACATTCTGGAACTAAGGGCCATTTACAATGCCCTAAGTCCAGCAAAACCTCTGCTTCAGGGTCAGGCGGTGTTGATCCAATCGGACAACATCACGTCAGTCGCCCACGTAAACAGACAGGGCGGCACGAGAAGCAGGAGGGCAATGGCAGAAGCTGCAAGGATTCTTCGCTGGGCGGAAAATCATGTGATAGCACTGTCAGCAGTATTCATTCCGGGAGTGGACAACTGGGAAGCAGACTTCCTCAGCAGACACGACCTTCACCCGGGAGAGTGGGGACTTCACCCAGAAGTCTTCCACCTGATTGTAAACCGTTGGGAAAAACCAAAGGTGGACATGATGGCGTCACGTCTAAACAAAAAACTGGACAGATATTGCGCCAGGTCAAGGGACCCTCAGGCAATAGCAGTGGACGCTCTGGTAACGCCGTGGGTGTACCAGTCAGTGTATGTGTTCCCTCCTCTGCCTCTCATACCAAAAGTACTGAGAATCATAAGAAGGAGAGGAGTAAGAACTATACTCGTGGTTCCGGATTGGCCAAGACGGACTTGGTACCCGGAACTTCAAGAGATGCTCACGGACGAACCGTGGCCTCTACCTCTAAGAAAGGACCTGCTACTGCAGGGGCCTTGTCTGTTCCAGGACTTACCGCGGCTGCGTTTGACGGCATGGCGGTTGAACGCCGGATCCTGAGGGAAAAAGGCATTCCAGAAGAAGTCATCCCTACTCTGGTCAAAGCCAGGAAGGACGTAACCGCAAAACATTATCACCGCATTTGGCGTAAATATGTTGCGTGGTGTGAGGCCATGAAGGCCCCTACAGAGGAATTTCAACTGGGTCGTTTCCTTCATTTCCTGCAAACAGGACTGTCTATGGGCCTAAAATTAGGGTCCATTAAGGTTCAAATTTCGGCCCTGTCGATTTTCTTCCAGAAAGAACTGGCTTCAGTACCTGAAGTTCAGACATTTGTAAAAGGGGTGCTGCACATACAGCCTCCTTTTGTGCCTCCAGTGGCACCTTGGGATCTCAATGTGGTGTTGAGTTTTCTAAAGTCACATTGGTTTGAACCACTTTCCACTGTGGACTTAAAATATCTCACATGGAAGGTGTCGATGCTGTTAGCCTTGGCTTCAGCCAGGCGTGTGTCAGAATTGGCGGCTTTATCATATAAAAGCCCATATAAAAGGTAGGAAGGCCCTGCTCGCAAGCTTACAATCTATAGGGAAATAGGCATGTGTACATAAGGAAAGGTGCTATCTATTGCATAGAATGAGAAGACATGTGAGGATATGTGTGGACTGTGCAGAGTGGATACAATTTGATAGGAAAGTTTATGAAAGTTATGTGGGCGGTTATGGAATTTGATAAGCTTGCCTGAAGAGGTGAGTTTTCAGGGAATGCTTGAAGGTTTGGAGACTAGAGGAGAGTCTTATTGTGCGTGGTAGGGCATTCCACAGAGTGGGTGCAGCCATCAGACGTTTACCAGACACTCCAAGTTGCATATATATGGTAACTATATATCTACCAAACAGATTGTTCACCTCCTATACAGGTTATTCACTCATTGTTTTATGTATTGTTTTATTGGCACCATTATCATTATTGAGTGTTTTTTTGTATATGTATTTGTACATAGCTGGCTGTGTCGCTGTTTTTTATGTCAATTTTTATGTATATTGAAAACTAGATCTATGCTATATAATTAAACTATAATAATATTCATTTATAGCATAAAATATATTTCTAATGGTGTTTTTTTCTCCATATCCGACTCTATGATAAGAACTAGCGCAAAACTCCTATCCTATGAAGCTGAAAGAAGCCTTGAACTGTGTAGCTTCTCGGGTGAATCCATCAACATCACAGAGGGAGAGATGTTTCAAACTTTAGAGAGAAGTAAAGTGGAGTAATTGCGCATAGCAACCAATAAGCTTCTGTTATTTTATAGATTGTGCTAGATAAATGATTGGTTGCTATGCGCAACTTCTCCAACTTATTTCTCTCTGGTTTGATACATCTCCCCCAAAGTAAGTAGTAGAGAATAGACACCCTGCTAGCAGATGCTGCCACTACGTACTGTGCAGCCGCAAATGGCCCGGAATAAGACAGTCCAAACTGAATCAACCCAGCCTATCCCTGGGTATGGGGACGGTATGTATCGTTAGGGAATGTGGTATACAGGAGCATTATAGTCTCCACTCTCATTTAATGTACAACTTATTTCAGACGTACTTTAAAGGGAAGCAGAATCCAACTCTTTCTGTGTCCCCTACCTACAACAGGGAGGCGGAATCTAATATACTGGTGGTTTTCACCTCCAGTAGGAGATTTTGGCTTTGCTGTGCCGGTTGCAGCCCCCGGTGGTGGTTTGTAGTGTGTCAGGCTGAAGAGTGGTCAGTACACAAAAAAAACACAAAAAGGTTTTGCAACTGGGTAATAACAGGATAGTTGGGTCCCTAGCAGGGGTCAAATCAGGATAGACAGTATGAGGGCGCCCCCTGCTGGGCATCTGTACGAATGGGTGTTTATCAGAGGTATTCAATTGTTTCCATGGATATTTGTATATGGCAGGGGGGCTTATTCAGAGGAAGAAAAGAGAACTGTTGTTTATATAACATCTCCATCTGATGAAGCACACTGTGCTAGACTGAAGCAGTTCATCCAAGATTGTTGTCAGCAGGTATTTTAACGCGACAAAAAAAGGACAGACCGCTTCTGGCTATGTTTGCAAAAATGTCTGCGCAGTGTATAACACATCCTTTAACTGAAACTACGGGGGGAAATCAAATGTTTGAAAAGTAGGTTGGATGTCTGTTTTTTCCTATTAGATAGGGAAAAAAAGACACCCTACTGACTTTTCAAACAATTGAATATCCCCCTACATGTTTTACGCAACACAATATAATAAATAAGTTACTTTCTCACTAATTTTGATGTCGTAATAGAGCAGAGATTCTCAATCTTGGGTATCTATAATGGGTGTAGGGTGTGCAGTGCACACAAGGCCCTGGGTCCAAGGGGCGCACACACTGTACCCATTTAATTATATGTATATATCACCGACACCAGAGTCTCATGTTGGCTGGCACTTCAGAGTAGCAGAAATCACTGGGAAAAATGGCACTACGGCCATTTTGTTGGTGATTTGCGCATGCACAGTAGAGAAGTCCCTGGAAATCAGGTGCAGGGGCCATGTTCCTGGAGACTAGCGCATGCACATTAGACTCTGGTACAGTGCCAGACTCTACTGCGCTCAGTGTGCTGCCAGAGAGGAGGGGCCTGCACGGGGTCTGCACACGGGGGCCCTCTTCTCTCTTCTACTAGTTCAGGGCTACCTGAAAATGTTTTGGTAATGACAAGTTGGGTTGAGGGATATCCATTTGTTAATCCAACACAGAAAACCAATGTCCTGGGGATCTCTGCTACCCAAGGCATCACAGTATGGGCGGAGTTTAATGGAGTCCAAGTTTGCCCGATGTGCAGGGGGTCGGCGAACTCAGACTTTTTTTAAAAGCGGCAATCATTTTCAAGGCATGGTTTTGTCTTGTAAATGATTGCCCCTTTAAAAAAAAAGTCCCAGTTTGGCCAGCATCTCGCATCTCCTTGATCACGGACTCCATTGCACCCTGCCGTATATCTATGATAGCAGGCAGCAAAATAATGCCTGAACAAAAGAGATCATCTGGATTTAGTGTCCTTAAGGTTATACCTTGTGCGTATTGCCTGTATCCCTATAGTACAGTGGTTCTCAAACTCGGTCCTCAGGACCCCACACAGTGCATGTTTTGCAGATAACCCAGCAGGTGCACAGGTGTATTAATTACTCACTGACACATTTTAAAAGGTCCACAGGTGAAGCTAATTATGTCACTTGTGATTCTGTGAGGAGACCTGCAAAACATGCACTGTGTGGGGTCCTGAGGACCGAGTTTGAGAACCTGTGCTATAGTACTATAGTTCTATTGTCAATGTCATTTCTTCCTTAAATTGCGTAATGTGAGAAATATGCATGTACAATTCATTTTATTCTTGCGTCTTTAAAAAAAAAAAAATTAATCTTGCTTCTAGCTAGAGATGAGTGGTTTCGGTTTTACTCGGATTTACCCGAATCTCCTTATTGGCTATCGGATGTCACGTGTTTTGGTTAGCCAATAAGAAAAATCCGTACCCGCTCATCTCTACTTCTAGCACATTTAATGCATTTATTTGTAGTGTCACTTAAACATGGGGGGATATTCAATTTGGCCTGAAGAGACATCGGGAGTAAAAACTAGAGATGAGCGCCTGAAATTTTTCGGGTTTTGTGTTTTGGTTTTGGGTTCGGTTCCGCGGCCGTGTTTTGGGTTCGACCGCGTTTTGGCAAAACCTCACCGAATTTTTTTTGTCGGATTCGGGTGTGTTTTGGATTCGGGTGTTTTTTTAAAAAAACACTAAAAAACAGCTTAAATCATAGAATTTGGGGGTCATTTTGATCCCATATTATTATTAACCTCAAAAACCATAATTTCCACTCATTTTCAGTCTATTCTGAATACCTCACACCTCACAATATTATTTTTAGTCCTAAAATTTGCACCAAGGTCGCTGGATGACTAAGCTAAGCGACACTAGTGGCCGACACAAACACCTGGCCCATCTAGGAGTGGCACTGCAGTGTCACGCAGGATGTCCCTTCCAAAAAACCCTCCCCAATCAGCACATGACGCAAAGAAAAAAAGAGGCGCAATGAGGTAGCTGACTGTGTGAGTAAGATAAGCGACCCTAGTGGCCGACACAAACACCGGGCCCATTTAGGAGTGGCACTGCAGTGTCACGCAGGATGTCCCTTCCAAAAAACCCTCCCCAATCAGCACATGACGCAAAGAAAAAAAGAGGCGCAATGAGGTAGCTGACTGTGTGAGTAAGATTAGTGACCCTAGTGGCCGACACAAACACCGGGCCCATTTAGGAGTGGCACTGCAGTGTCACGCAGGATGTCCCTTCCAAAAAACCCTCCCCAATCAGCACATGACGCAAAGAAAAAAAGAGGCGCAATGAGGTAGCTGACTGTGTGAGTAAGATTAGCGACCCTAGTGGCCGACACAAACACCGGGCCCATTTAGGAGTGGCACTGCAGTGTCACGCAGGATGTCCCTTCCAAAAAACCCTCCCCAATCAGCACATGACGCAAAGAAAAAAAGAGGCGCAATGAGGTAGCTGACTGTGAGTAAGATTAGCGACCCTAGTGGCCGACACAAACACCGGGCCCATTTAGGAGTGGCACTGCAGTGTCACGCAGGATGTCCCTTCCAAAAAACCCTCCCCAATCAGCACATGACGCAAAGAAAAAAAGAGGCGCAATGAGGTAGCTGACTGTGTGAGTAAGATAAGCGACCCTAGTGGCCGACACAAACACCGGGCCCATTTAGGAGTGGCACTGCAGTGTCACGCAGGATGTCCCTTCCAAAAAACCCTCCCCAATCAGCACATGACGCAAAGAAAAAAAGAGGCGCAATGAGGTAGCTGACTGTGTGAGTAAGATTAGCGACCCTAGTGGCCGACACAAACACCGGGCCCATTTAGGAGTGGCACTGCAGTGTCACGCAGGATGTCCCTTCCAAAAAACCCTCCCCAATCAGCACATGACGCAAAGAAAAAAAGAGGCGCAATGAGGTAGCTGACTGTGTGAGTAAGATTAGCGACCCTAGTGGCCGACACAAACACCGGGCCCATTTAGGAGTGGCACTGCAGTGTCACGCAGGATGTCCCTTCCAAAAAACCCTCCCCAATCAGCACATGACGCAAAGAAAAAAAGAGGCGCAATGAGGTAGCTGACTGTGTGAGTAAGATTAGCGACCCTAGTGGCCGACACAAACACCGGGCCCATTTAGGAGTGGCACTGCAGTGTCACGCAGGATGTCCCTTCCAAAAAACCCTCCCCAAACAGCACATGACGCAAAGAAAAATAAAAGAAAAAAGAGGTGCAAGATGGAATTGTCCTTGGGCCCTCCCACCCACCCTTATGTTGTATAAACAAAACAGGACATGCACACTTTAACCAACCCATCATTTCAGTGACAGGGTCTGCCACACGACTGTGACTGATATGACGGGTTGGTTTGGACCCCCCCAAAAAAAGAAGCAATTAATCTCTCCTTGCACAAACTGGCTCTACAGAGGCAAGATGTCCACCTCATCATCACCCTCCGATATATCACCGTGTACATCCCCCTCCTCACAGATTATCAATTCGTCCCCACTGGAATCCACCATCTCAGCTCCCTGTGTACTTTGTGGAGGCAATTGCTGCTGGTCAATGTCTCCGCGGAGGAATTGATTATAATTCATTTTAATGAACATCATCTTCTCCACATTTTCTGGATGTAACCTCGTACGCCGATTGCTGACAAGGTGAGCGGCGGCACTAAACACTCTTTCGGAGTACACACTTGTGGGAGGGCAACTTAGGTAGAATAAAGCCAGTTTGTGCAATGGCCTCCAAATTGCCTCTTTTTCCTGCCAGTATAAGTATGGACTGTGTGACGTGCCTACTTGGATGCGGTCACTCATATAATCCTCCACCATTCTTTCAATGGTGAGAGAATCATATGCAGTGACAGTAGACGACATGTCCGTAATCGTTGTCAGGTCCTTCAGTCCGGACCAGATGTCAGCATCAGCAGTCGCTCCAGACTGCCCTGCATCACCGCCAGCGGGTGGGCTCGGAATTCTGAGCCTTTTCCTCGCACCCCCAGTTGCGGGAGAATGTGAAGGAGGAGATGTTGACAGGTCGCGTTCCGCTTGACTTGACAATTTTCTCACCAGCAGGTCTTTCAACCCCAGCAGACTTGTGTCTGCCGGAGAGATCCAAGGTAGGTTTTAAATCTAGGATCGAGCACGGTGGCCAAAATGTAGTGCTCTGATTTCAACAGATTGACCACCCGTGAATCCTTGTTAAGCGAATTAAGGGCTCCATCCACAAGTCCCACATGCCTAGCGGAATCGCTCCGTGTTAGCTCCTCCTTCAATGTCTCCAGCTTCTTCTGCAAAAGCCTGATGAGGGGAATGACCTGACTCAGGCTGGCAGTGTCTGAACTGACTTCACGTGTGGCAAGTTCAAAGGGCATCAGAACCTTGCACAACGTTGAAATCATTCTCCACTGCGCTTGAGACAGGTGCATTCCACCTCCTATATCGTGCTCAATTGTATAGGCTTGAATGGCCTTTTGCTGCTCCTCCAACCTCTGAAGCATATAGAGGGTTGAATTCCACCTCGTTACCACTTCTTGCTTCAGATGATGGCAGGGCAGGTTCAGTAGTTTTTGGTGGTGCTCCAGTCTTCTGTACGTGGTGCCTGTACGCCGAAAGTGTCCCGCAATTTTTCTGGCCACCGACAGCATCTCTTGCACGCCCCTGTCGTTTTTTAAATAATTCTGCACCACCAAATTCAAGGTATGTGCAAAACATGGGACGTGCTGGAATTTGCCCATATTTAATGCACACACAATATTGCTGGCGTTGTCCGATGCCACAAATCCACAGGAGAGTCCAATTGGGGTAAGCCATTCCGCGATGATCTTCCTCAGTTGCTGTAAGAGGTTTTCAGCTGTGTGCGTATTCTGGAAAGCGGTGATACAAAGCGTAGCCTGCCTAGGAAAGAGTTGGCGTTTGCGAGATGCTGCTACTGGTGCCGCCGCTGCTGTTCTTGCGGCGGGAGTCCATACATCTACCCAGTGGGCTGTCACAGTCATATAGTCCTGACCCTGCCCTGCTCCACTTGTCCACATGTCCGTGGTTAAGTGGACATTGGGTACAACTGCATTTTTTAGGACACTGGTGAGTCTTTTTCTGAGGTCCGTGTACATTCTCGGTATCGCCTGCCTAGAGAAGTGGAACCTAGATGGTATTTGGTAACGGGGGCACACTGCCTCAATAAATTGTCTAGTTCCCTGTGAACTAACGGCGGATACCGGACGCACGTCTAACACCAACATAGTTGTCAAGGCCTCAGTTATCCGCTTTGCAGCAGGATGACTGCTGTGATATTTCATCTTCCTCGCAAAGGACTGTTGAACAGTCAATTGCTTACTGGAAGTAGTACAAGTGGGCTTACGACTTCCCCTCTGGGATGACCATCGACTCCCAGCAGCAACAACAGCAGCGCCAGCAGCAGTAGGCGTTACACGCAAGGATGCATCGGAGGAATCCCAGGCAGGAGAGGACTCGTCAGAATTGCCAGTGACATTGCCTGCAGGACTATTGGCATTCCTGGGGAAGGAGGAAATTGACACTGAGGGAGTTGGTGGGGTGGTTTGCGTGAGCTTGGTTACAAGAGGAAGGGATTTACTGGTCAGTGGACTGCTTCCGCTGTCACCCAAAGTTTTTGAACTTGTCACTGACTTATTATGAATGCGCTGCAGGTGACGTATAAGGGAGGATGTTCCGAGGTGGTTAATGTCCTTACCCCTACTTATTACAGCTTGACAAAGGGAACACACGGCTTGACACCTGTTGTCCGCATTTCTGTTGAAATAGTTCCACACCGAAGAGCTGATTTTTTTGGTATTTTCACCAGGCATGTCAACGGCCATATTCCTCTCACGGACAACAGGTGTCTCCCCGGGTGCCTGACTTAAACAAACCACCTCACCATCAGAATCCTCCTGGTCAATTTCCTCCCCAGCGCCAGCAACACCCATATCCTCCTCATCCTGGTGTACTTCAACACTGACATCTTCAATCTGACTATCAGGAACTGGACTGCGGGTGCTCCTTCCAGCACTTGCAGGGGGCGTGCAAATGGTGGAAGGCGCATGCTCTTCACGTCCAGTGTTGGGAAGGTCAGGCACCGCAACCGACACAATTGGACTCTCCTTGTGGATTTGGGATTTCGAAGAACGCACAGTTCTTTGCGGTGCTACTGCTTTTGCCAGCTTGAGTCTTTTCATTTTTCTAGCGAGAGGCTGAGTGCCTCCATCCTCATGTGAAGCTGAACCACTAGCCATGAACATAGGCCAGGGCCTCAGCCGTTCCTTGCCACTCCTTGTGGTAAATGGCATATTGGCAAGTTTACGCTTCTCCGACAATTTTATTTTAGGTTTTGGAGTCCTTTTTTTACTGATATTTGGTGTTTTGGATTTGACATGCTCTGTACTATGACATTGGGCATCGGCCTTGGCAGACGACGTTGCTGGCATTTCATCGTCTCGGCCATGACTAGTGGCAGCAGCTTCAGCACGAGGTGGAAGTGGATCTTGATCTTTCCCTAATTTTGGAACCTCAACATTTTTGTTCTCCATATTTTAATAGGCACAACTAAAAGGCACCTCAGGTAAACAATGGAGATGGATGGATACTAGTATACTTATGGATGGACTGCCGAGTGCCGACACAGAGGTAGCTACAGCCGTGAACTACCGTACTGTGTCTGCTGCTAATATAGACTGGTTGATAAAGAGATGTCGTAGTATGTATGTATGAAGAAGAAAGAAAAAAAAACCACGGTTAGGTGGTATACAATTATGGACGGACTGCCGAGTGCCGACACAGAGGTAGCCACAGCCGTGAACTACCGTACTGTACTGTGTCTGCTGCTAATATAGACTGGTTGATAAAGAGATGTCGTAGTATGTATGTATGAAGAAGAAAGAAAAAAAAACCACGGTTAGGTGGTATACAATTATGGACGGACTGCCGAGTGCCGACACAGAGGTAGCCACAGCCGTGAACTACCGTACTGTACTGTGTCTGCTGCTAATATAGACTGGTTGATAAAGAGATGTCGTAGTATGTATGTATAAAGAAGAAAGAAAAAAAAACCACGGTTAGGTGGTATACAATTATGGACGGACTGCCGAGTGCCGACACAGAGGTAGCCACAGCCGTGAACTACCGTACTGTACTGTGTCTGCTGCTAATATAGACTGGTTGATAAAGAGATGTCGTAGTATGTATGTATGAAGAAGAAAGAAAAAAAAACCACGGTTAGGTGGTATACAATTATGGACGGACTGCCGAGTGCCGACACAGAGGTAGCCACAGCCGTGAACTACCGTACTGTACTGTGTCTGCTGCTAATATAGACTGGTTGATAAAGAGATGTCGTAGTATGTATGTATAAAGAAGAAAGAAAAAAAAACCACGGTTAGGTGGTATACAATTTTATGGACGGACTGCCGAGTGCCGACACAGAGGTAGCCACAGCCGTGAACTACCGTACTGTACTGTATCTGCTGCTAATATAGACTGGTTGATAAAGAGATGTAGTAGTATGTATGTATAAAGAAGAAAGAAAAAAAAACCACGGGTAGGTGGTATACAATTATGGATGGACTGCCGAGTGCCGACACAGAGGTAGCTACAGCCGTGAACTACCGTACTGTGTCTGCTGCGACTGGATGATAAATAATGATATAAAAAATATATATATATCACTACTGCAGCCGGACAGGTATATATATTATATAATGACGGACCTGCTGGACACTGTCTGTCAGCAGAATGAGTTTTTTATAGAATAAAAAAAAAAACACCACACAAGTGAAGTCACACGACGAGTGTTTAACTTTTTCAGGCAATCACAATATAGTATACTACTAACTATACTGGTGGTCAGTGTGGTCAGGTCACTGGTCAGTCACACTGGCAGTGGCACTCCTGCAGCAAAAGTGTGCACTGTTTAATTTTAATATAATATGTACTCCTGGCTCCTGCTATAACCTATAACTGGCACTGCAGTGCTCCCCAGTCTCCCCCACAATTATAAGCTGTGTGAGCTGAGCACAGTCAGATATATAATATATACATAGATGATGCAGCACACTGGGCTGAGCAGTGCACACAGATATGGTATGTGACTGTCTTGTACTCCTGGCTCTTGCTATAACCTATAACTGGCACTGCAGTGCTCCCCAGTCTCCCCCACAATTATAAGCTGTGTGAGCTGAGCACAGTCAGATATATAATATATACATAGATGATGCAGGCATGCAGCACACTGGGCTGTGCAGTGCACACAGATATGGTATGTGACTGAGTCACTGTGTGTACCGTTTTTTTCAGGCAGAGAACGGATATATTAAATAAAACAACTGCACTGCTGGTGGTCACTGTGGTCAGTCACTAAACTCTGCACTCTCTTCTACAGTATCAGCCTCAGGTCAATCTCTCTCTCTCTCTCCTAATCTAAATGGAGAGGACGCCAGCCACGTCCTCTCCCTATCAATCTCAATGCACGTGTGAAAATGGCGGCGACACGCGGCTCCTTATATAGAATCCGAGTCTCGCGAGAATCCGACAGCGTCATGATGACGTTCGGGCGCGCTCGGGTTAACCGAGCAAGGCGGGAAGATCCGAGTCGCTCGGACCCGTGAAAAAAAACATGAAGTTCGTGCGGGTTCGGATTCAGAGAAACCGAACCCGCTCATCTCTAGTAAAAACCCCCGATGTTTCTTCGGGTGCTGTGGTCGGGCTATTTAATTAGCTCGGCCGGTAACAAGTCCTTTCACACCCGTAAACACACAGGTTCAGTGAAACCTTTGTGTTTTCAGGTGAAATAGCCCCGTTTCCAGATGAAAACGGGTCTGTTATTGGGCATTTTACTTCAAACCCCCGATAAGCCGCGGCACGCGCCGGCTTATCGGGGCCAATTGAATAGCCCCCGGCGGCGATACTTATCACCCGCCAGCTTTGGGACAAATTGAATACCCTAGATTGTATTCATTATGAATGCATTGCTTTGCAATTCTTTGGGTACAGATAAAGCAGATGGGCTGTCTGTGGGTACCCAGGTAGAAAATGATTGAGAATTATTGCAGTAGAGGAAATTAAACAGGCTATATTGTGGTTCTAAGTCACCAGGCACTGATGGCTCTCCAACGGAGTGATAAAAGTCCCAATTATTTTGTGCAACCATCCCCGGTCACTGAAACTGTATGAAGCTATTTCTGAAAGAGATTTATTATCACCTACCATACAAATACTGTCGCCAATTAATCCTCCTAATTACAAAGGATTATGTGATTACAAGGAGAGGGAATTGGATTTAAAAAAAAACCAAAAAAGTTTATTCAGTTGATAAGAATTTTGTCTTATTTAAAAAAATTATATGCCTTGCTGTGCTACCATATTATTCCTGCACATCGTATGTGTTTAAGACACTAGAAAACGAGGTAAAAATGCATTATTATTTTCCAGTGCAGAACTATACATTTTATAAATTAGAACATATGTTTGTCTGATTGCAATAAACTCTGAAACCACAGAACCAATTGTGATGCGGTTTTCACCGTTGTGTAGGTAATTTTCCCAGGCAGGGTTTAGACTAAAGGTGGGTACACACTAATAGATATATCTGCAGATCAATTGATCTGCAGATATATCTATGGACGGATCGAGCAGTGTGTTCAGCATACACACTGCCCAATCCGTCGGGGACTGACGTCATGAACTGGGCGGGCGTGTACACACGCCCGCCTAGTTCAGCTGTCAATCACCGCCGGCCGCCGCAGCAGCATCTGTACGGGCGGTCGGCCAACCGCCCCGTACACACACAGCGACGCGCCAATATATCGGTAGATATATTGGCCGTCGGCTGTGCTGCGCGGCCGACGCGATATGTCTGTGAACGACGGAGTTCACAGCGTATCGGCCATACACACTGGCCGACGGTCCCGCGATATATCGGCCGTTCAAGAGAACGGCCGATATATCGACCAGTGTGTACGGGCCTTAAGAATCATCACGATTGGTCGTCAGGGAGCTGTGGGTGGGGCTCTGTGGAGAGGGGTTCCGTGCACTGCTCTCAGCAAGTCGGCAGCGACAGGCGTATGCGCCTCAATACCAGCCCATCCAAACAACTTTGTACCCTGATAGACTTATTCGTAGGTAAGCTTCATACCACCCTTCAACCCACCCTATATATATCACCATAATCCAAAAAACCCAGGTAACCGACTTCCGTTATCACCAACTTCCACCCGAGTGGAGCCGGCTACTGCAACTAGTTGTATTATAAAAACCAATGTATAGAACCTCACTTTATAATATTCTGGAATGGTTAATGTTGAAGCAAAAAGTATTTCTTTGTGTTTATAAAAAAAAAATGCTTTTGGTTCACTTTCTTGCAATTTCAGTAACAAAAAAAAAACACTTTGCCCATTTGTCTGAAAATACCAAGTTTTCTTAAAAAAAAAAAAAAAAAAGTATAATTTGTATGGGTACGGCATAAAAATACAATGTTACTGATGTCGGCATTTGACCAGCGACAAAAAGGATAAGCAACTATAGTTTGTCATGTTTACTTATGGAACGCCACGTTTAGTTTTTCACCTGAGGCTGTTTTAAGTCATGGATAACCGGCTCATGCCATATGTAAGAATTATATGGGGGACTTACCCCTGTCACAGTATTTTTTAACTACACTTAGGTGTCATACAATTAGACACAAGTGGGATGACTTGCCAATGGCCCCGCAACTCACCCCACTTGTGGCCCAATCTCGCCAGGGACTTGTGGGTTTTTGTACGCAGCCCTATTTGTATCGACTGCTTAGTTTAAACTACTTGCAGCAATAATATCTGGCAGCCTAAGGGGTCTATTTATGAAGCAGTGAAAAGTGTGGAGAAGTGAGCCAGTCGAGGAGTTGCCTATGGCAACCACTCAGCATTAAATTAACATTTATAATTTGCATACTGTACAATTGTACGGAACAGCTGATTGGTTGCCACGGGCAACTTCTCCACATATTCACTTATCCACACTTTTCACTGCTTCATGAATAGACCCCTAAGACACAAGCTGGATGATTGATTAGGCAGTTACAAGGGAAAGTCTAAATGACGTGAATGGAAATGGAGTGGGGTAGTTACAAAGGGAGGCAATCAACTGTCCGCCTGTCGGGATGGGAGGCAGTCAACTGACCGCCTGTCGGGATCCCGGCGGTCAGGAATCCCGACACGAGCTGAAATACCGGCTGTCGGAGTTCTGACCGCCGGCTGGTTACCCCTCTTGGGTGGTGGTCCACGCCACCACCCGGAGAGGTAATAGAAACCTGTACTGGGCCCGAAGCGTGGTAAGCGCAGCGAGCCCGCGCGGGGACCGCTGCAATCGCCGCCGGCATCCTGGCTGTCGGGCTCCTGACCGCCGGGCTCTCGTACTGATCCCGTTACAAACAACCGTAATAGTATATCTGAAAACGTTGGTCTTAAATGTTTTTTCGAGCCAGTATAGTAAGTAATATTCAGCGTCATGTCCTTGGAATCCGGGAGAAATGTATACTTTGTCCTTTTGTCGATCGCTGGGGAAGTGGGCTTTTAGGAGTGTACGTATATTAGCGCTAATGGAAGCTATAGTTTCAGTAAAAGGGAAAATCCTCCATTCTGCCGGTTCATTTTTACATAATTTGCTTCTTGTAAACACTATCAGATTTAATCTGTTGCCTTAACTATACCATCTGGAAACTTTAAATCTCCTTACTACAGTGTGATTATCTCATTGGAGATGTTCTCAGCTTCTATTTATACCTCATTTGCTTACTTATGTCGTTACCGAGAATACGTCAGCATCATGCTGTCTGTACCGATTTGTCCTGTGAATTTCGATATTCTGTTTTCCGTGTTACAAAGGTGGGAAGCTAAATTTTATCCAGCTAGCAGCACAGTCCTGTAGGACAACAGTGCCCACTATAGTCATATAATAATATCTCCAACGTTGACCTGTCACCAGTTTTTAAGAATCTAACAGGGCAATTAAATTAAAGCGAGAAGGAGAAAACATCCCTTTCCATAAGAAATGGTAATGCGTGGAATCCGATATTGCGGAGAATTGAATATCCCCCCCCCCCCCAACAGGGATAAACTGAGGGTTTAAGACAGCCCTGGCATTCCAATCTGCACACGCGCATGACAAGGGGGTGTGGCCACGTCTCAAGGTGGGAGTTCCACGAGTCTGTCCCTCTGTGTGTTGAGCAGAGTATTGGGATTGTTTATAAATAATCATTTATGAGGAAATATAATCATTTTTTTTTTCATTAAAATGTTGTGTGCAAGACAAAAGGACAATTGATGGACAAGAGGATACTCTCATTGTGGCAGGAGGATAGGGAGAGAACTGACGGGGTTAACGTATTGATCTTGGCGTAGAGAACGATTAAAGACCAAGGTGGGAAGAACCTTGCAGCCAATGACTAGGCAGTGGATATATAAAGGGACAGATACCAACAGTGGAGGTGGGTGGGGGGATTCTTTCCTGAGATGTTGGGGACTGGCTTGATGCGGAACAGGCCAGATCCGAGGTAATGAGGGGACGGTGAATATAGCTCAAACCAGTGAGGCAGCGTTGAAAGGAGAACCCAGTGGCAGCAGATGGGCCCTGGAGGTGGCGCCGCTGATGAATAGGGAATCTCTGCTCTGATCCTCCATGTGCCCGCCCCCTCCCTCCCTACAGCCTTCGCACCGGCCAGTCACAGTGGGAGCCTGGCTTTATTGCCATATTCCGCAGCGCTGTACAGAGAATATTTGGCCATTCACATCAATCCCTGCCCCAGTGGGGTTTACAATCCTTTATATCAGAGGTTCTCAAACTTGGTCCTCGTGGGCCTACACAGTGCATGTTTTGCAGGTAACCCAGCAGGTGCACAGGTGTATTAATTACTCACTGACACATTTTAAAAGGTCCACAAGTGGAGCTAATTATTTCACTTGTGATTCTGTGAGGAGACCTGCAAAACATGCACTGTGTGGGGTCCTGAGGACCGAGTTTGAGAACCTCTGCT